>NC_053466.1:647500-947500 GCF_015227805.2 Hirundo rustica | reverse complement strand
TCTTGCTGTGCTTAAAAATTACCAGAAAAGAAAATAAGGTTATTTCCCCTCACCATCTTATCATGGCTTCCATTTTGTTTCTGAACAAAACCAGAAGTAGATGAATAAACCCAAATACTGTGAACTTGGTGTTGTTCTCGAAAGGTCTGTAGAGCACAACAGCAAACTTGAAATCAGGGCTTGGAAAATTAATTTTTAAATCTTCTTTACCTCTCAGCAAGCTAATGCTTGGTATTACTCATTCACTTCCAGGCCTGCAGCTTTCGGTAAGATTAAAGATTTGCAGTAATACATTTCTTTTTATTGTGCACCTATGACTGCTGCATTTTATTTTTTTTTTTCCTGATGGTACCTGGAGGGATGGAGTTAAATGAATCTACACTTTCAAAATCTCTTTAGATAACACTTGTTCTTATTCCTGCCTTTCTCAGAAAAACAAAGTCCCTGCCGAAGCTTCAGGAATTGTTCAGGTTTCTGTGTTTTGCTGCGCAGGTTTTTATCGTGGCCCAGGTGTAAAGTGTCGCAGTGTGTCCCAGCCCTGTTCTCTCCAGCAAGGAGCAGAAGGAGAGAGGAATCAGCCTCGGGTGGTGCCAGGACAGGGGAGATTGAGACTGGAAAACCCCCTCACCCCAAGGGGGCCGAGCACCGGCAGAGCCGCGGGGCGGCGGTTGGGGATCCCTGCAGGGACTGAGGATGTGCAGGTGTGGGTGCACCTGCAGATGTTGGCACTGCTGGGTCACTGGCTGGATTTTGGAGGCTTTTCCTGCCTCCATGGTTCTGTGTGAGCAGGGTTAACCCCAGCTGCAGGTGCCTGGGGGAGGCTGCATGGACCGGTGGAGGGGTGCCAGCTTTCTCCAGGCCGTGCCCCGGCTCAGAGTCAGCAGCAGAGCAGGAATCCTCAGGGTTCACCCCATTTCAGCCCCTGGGCAATGGATTTTGTGCCAGGTTTCAGTGCTACCAGCAAACCCACTGGCACAGCACCTGGGTACCCCTCTGCCCGTGCAGTTCCTCTCTGAGATTTCCACTTTTTGGCAGCATTAGAGCAGCTCTGCTCCTCCCCTGAACAGAACTGGGGGTCCCAGGTCAGCCCTGAGCGTGGCCGTGGCTCCCTGCAGCTCCCTGGTGACCCTGGGGGACAGAGGGGACAGGGACACCTCCACTCCTCCGTCCCTGCTCCTGCCTGACCTCGCACCCTGCTGCTGTGAGCAGAGTGCAGCTGCCTGCTGCAGGCAAAGGCGCACACAAACCCCGGCAGCATCAGATGGCAGCAGCACCTCTGACTGCTGCAGAGTTATTGATGGCACCGGCAGAGATGGTAATGCCACCGCCAGGGCTCTGCTTGCCTTTGGAGCAGGGTGGATCGTGAAGGATGGCTGCAGAACACGGGCCCTGCGGGGTTTTTTTCGTTTTCCTTTCTAGTTGCCAGGGTTTACGTGCAAATCTTTCCATTTTGTGTTTCTTTGTCAAGCAAACGGGAGGATACACGAGGGAAGAGATAATGAAGCACAGGGTGCTGTTGGAGATCTCTGCTTTTGTGTCACTATCGGAAACGGGAGAAAGAGACTGGAGCGTGTTTTTGTTATTTGGGTGTTGCCTGTCAGTCAAACGAGAGTGGCACAGGGAAAGAGGAAATCACTCGGGTGTTTGCATTTCACAGTCACACGAGGTGGTGGGATCTCGTTAATCTGCACAAGGCTGAATGAATGACAGCAGAAGTTCACGCACTAAAGTCTTGTTTAAGCTGAAGGAAAAAGAAAAAATGTCTTTTTCCAAGGGAATTCTCACCCAGCTGCGGGCAGTGGCTGGTGAGGCAGCCGGTGCGCTTGGGATGCCCTCGGAGTTCAGAGGGGACAGAAATTGCTGCTTGCAGGGACAGAAGGGTGTTTGGGTGGGGGGCTTTCCCCAGCAGGGAAATCGCTGCTGCAGGCAGCTCCCGGTGGGAAGTTCAGCATTCCCACGTGGGAGTTTCAGCTCTCCAGGGATGGGCAGAAGGTGAACAGGTCACACAGGTGCTGCTGAGGTTTGGTCTCCAGTGGGCAGGGAAAGAACAAACTCCCAGCACCATGAAGGGGCAGTGCAGCCCTGCAGGAGTGGGGTTTGTGCCCCTCAGTGACTGTGGGGAAAGTCTGCCTGTAAAAATGAACCAGGGAGGGCTGAGAGCCGCAGCAGACAAGGAAATCAGAAACAGGAGTTGTTGCTGTGTATGTGTAAGAGATTTTCAATATTAAATTCTCCCATGTTGAGGGTTTTTTTTCCCCCTAAGTTATTTTTCATCTTGTATTTTAGCAATACGTGTAAAATGAACACTTTGCAATGATTTAATTTCTAGTTGGCTGTTCTGTAGCAGTGCTGGCATGCAGGGGTTAAGAACTGTGGGGCATTTCCTGACCTTTAAGTACAAAAAGTGTCAGATGAGGAGCTCTGAGACCTACACTGATTAACCAGATCTCATCTCTGCAGACGGGTGGGGAGTTGTTGGCCAGATGCAGTTATTCTTTTCAGGATTAAACCCACTGAGGAGCACCCAGAGCTGTTCAGCTGCAGGGCTCTCAAGGCTGGGTTCTGGTGTCCAAGAACATCACCAGATTCTTCTGCAAGTCCTGCACACTCGCTGCCTCTGGAAATAAACACCTGTGCCCTATAAAACGATGCAAATCCTCAATCTGAGGATGGATGTGAGAGCAAGAAACAGGGAAATAATGATAATTTTCACAATCCGCTCTTTTGCTGCTTTAACCGCTGTACGTGCTCGTTCACAGAACAATTTGGAGCGTTCAGCTTTTCTATCCGCACTAATGAATTATTTTTATAATTATTTGTTCCAGACATTCCTACGGACACAGGCAGTTTGTATCTGTTTCTTTTGGTGTGTGGGCTCCGAAGAGTCAAAGACCCTCTGTATTTAGTGGAAGTTTTCTCAGGTGAGCGGTGGCTGTTTGAATATTCTTGTTTTGTCACTCACTTCGTTCTTTTAACTCTTTTAACGTTTCCAGGTTTGGCAGGAGCTGTTTTATTCATTGCAGGAAACGTCATCCTGTATTTACATTTGAAAACAGAAATTCTTCTGTAAGCATCGATCTCGGCACATTACTTCTGTGCCGTGTCTTTTCCATCCTGCTGGGAGTAACAAATCAAAGCAACGTTTGATGGTTTTGCTTGCTGAGAAAACTGTTTTGCCGCTACACGAGATATTGATGGAAGACAAAAGAAGGGATCATCTGCTTCAAAATAACTTTTTTTATCTTGCTGTCCCGTGGCTCTTCCATTGATTTGCATGTGTGCTAATTAACGCCATTGAAGCTGCAGACAAATTTTACCGCCCATTGTTCTGGCTCAGAGCTCAGCTCGGCTGAAGTTTCCTCAGTCACAAAAGGGAATAAATACTTCCAGGCTCTGTTTGTGTCTGTAAAAGGTTCAGGCGCGGAGATGTACCCCGCACCATGGGAATGGCTCCTGTGACCCGTGAACCCTCGTGGTGCTGGGGAGCACCTGGGGTGCAGCTGGCAGTGAGCTGTGTTGGTTCTGGGGTTCGGGGAGGGAGCAGGTGCAGCCGGCAGTGAGCTGTGTTGGTTCTGGGGTTCGGGGAGGGAGCAGGTGCAGCCGGCAGTGAGCTGTGTTGGTTCTGGGGTTCGGGGAGGGAGCAGGTGCAGCCGGCAGTGAGCTGTGTTGGTTCTGGGGTTCGGGGAGGGAGCAGGTGCAGCCGGCAGTGAGCTGTGTTGGTTCTGGGGTTCGGGGAGGGAGCAGGTGCAGCCGGCAGTGAGCTGTGTTGGTTCTGGGGTTCGGGGAGGGAGCAGGTGCAGCCGGCAGTGAGCTGTGTTGGTTCTGGGGTTCGGGGAGGGAGCAGGTGCAGCCGGCAGTGAGCTGTGTTGGTTCTGGGGTTCGGGGAGGGAGCAGGTGCAGCCGGCAGTGAGCTGTGTTGGTTCTGGGGTTCGGGGAGGGAGCAGGTGCAGCCGGCAGTGAGCTGTGTTGGTTCTGGGGTTCGGGGAGGGAGCAGGTGCAGCCGGCAGTGAGCTGTGTTGGTTCTGGGGTTCGGGGAGGGAGCAGGTGCAGCCGGCAGTGAGCTGTGTTGGTTCTGGGGTTCGGGGAGCAGCGGATTTCTCAGGTGCACGTTACTGAGTGAGGATCGTAACAGCTGCAGTGACTCCACGTGTTCCTTTGCACAGGAGAATATTCAACTCACTTTGGCTTGGTGGCCAGAGCCACTGCATTATACAGAGCATTGTTCTCTTGAGTGATTCCAAATGAATATCTGAGCTTAGTTAAATAACCCTTGAGTCAGAAGAGATTGTATGAAGCAGAAAGGCTAAATACTAACCTTCAGCTATGCTAATATTTGAATTCTGAGGAGCAGTGTGAGGGCTGAGTGGAATGGAATCCGGTGCACATTGAGTCTTTTAAGTAGCAGCACAATATTTGTCTAATTTTTAAATCATGGGGCTATTTATACTGATTAAAAAAATAGTAATTTTTATTAATAAAACAGTTGTTCCTCTTCTGTTTCAGACTGGCACAGAAAGGATCCCCGTGTCCATCTGGGCATTATTGGACCTGCAGTAAGTCGCTGCTGTAATTTTAATTTTTAAATATTTCCATTTACCTGCATCTGAGGTACCACAGCTCTACTCCAAACTGAACCTAGGTGTGAGGATTTCTGTGGAGAAGAGGAGATCCAAACCCAGGCCTGGTAAAGGCTGTTCCCAGCAGGTCTGAACTGTGGAGTGAATCCAGGGCTCAGCACTCACTGTCCCTCCCGGGGCTCCTGCGCTGCTCAGGGAGCAGCTCCCAGGCTTTTCCAGGAGGAGACAGCGAGGCAGCCCAGCTCTGTTCACTCACTGCTTCCTCCCTTTACAGCAAGGAGTTCTGACGAGAAAAACCCTCAAAACACTTGGGTTCTACTCCACAGACTAAAACGTGTGCTTTTGCAAGTACAGCATCAGCCATGCCTATCTCAATGGGAATAACTCAGAAATGAGCCTGTCCAAGGGGCTCGCAGGGCAGCAGTTGCCATCTGGGAGAATTACTTCCACAGGCATTGCTAATGAGGACTTTTAATGCTCTGAAGGTGCTTCAGCTGCTCGTTAGCCCTGTTCTCACGTCCCCTGCTCACTGGAGCACTGGATCCTTGCTCTGTTTGCCCCGTTCCATGTGGGCTGTGATGCCGTTCTGGGAGCCCGGGCTCCCGCACCAATAACAGCTGGCAGCAGGTGCAAAATGATGTTCAGGTGCTGTCTGACACCTGGCAGCGAGGGCAGAGCCCGAGCTCACAAAACCACTCCAGCTCCTTTTCCGTTTGGAGTCTCCGTGCACTACAGCCTGGGATAAACGGAGGGGTTTTTAAGAATAACCTTAAAGTTGGTACCTCTGTCCTGATTCTTCTGCGTGCTGCCTGTGTAACTGTAGGTTTTAGTTACAAAACCGATTTCTTTGGTGAAATAAAGCGGTGCTCTCCAGGTAGCTCCTGCAGCACAGGGCTTGAAAAGCAGCCTGGAGCCTTGGCTTTACTCGTGGAAAGGGTCTGAGGAGGCAGCTGTGTCCTGTGGAGCAAACCCTCGCTTGAAGGGGACTGAAAGCGTCCCTGTTCCATCTGGGTAATGTTCCCTCTGTATCCGTCTCACCTCTGATTCATCTCCACACGAGCCTGAAAACTTGCAGGCAATTTGCTTCATACAGAAACCAGACAGACTCTCAGTAGGCAAATAAGAACAGTTTCCCTATTTTCTCATTTGGTTTCGCTCTTTGCAAATTTTGGGATGTAGGATTTTGTTGTTAAGAGCTGGTTTTACATTTTCATTTTATCTGGGTTTATTTTCCATGCTAATAACACAAAATGCTTTGGAAGTGAACTGGTGTGGAAGGCAAATCTAGAGCAGGTGTTTTAGAATCAAAAGATGCACTTGCTGCCTCCAGTGAGGGTTTAAACATTTTACTCATCCTTTAAAATTTGCTTCACTTTTTCATAAGCTGATGTCTTTACAGACCAGAAATAACCCCATGGCAGGGCACAGGCTGAATGTCCTTAATACATTTTAGAGCATATTTCTCTCATGGAACTAAAATATTGCTAAAGGAAAATAATACATCTCAGCTCTACTGGTATTTAGCTGTTCTCTTCCTATTCTTGTTGCTTCTCAAACCACAAAAATCTTAAGAAAATCAGTGCCACCATCTATGAAGCATGTAATTTTTATTGTGAATGTTAAAAGCCCATACAGTAAGATTATATTAATTAAGAAGAGAAAGAACAAAGGCCCGCACTCTATTTTCTGCTTTACTTCCATAAGATGATATATTTGCTGCCATAAGATTATATATTCTTCCCTGTATTTTCTGTGCATGATTGTCTCAGACAGTGCAATCAGGGTAATGTTGCAGGATTGAGGCCTGTGTTATGTAAAATTTTCACCATTTATCTCCACTTCAGGTTTTCTTTTGTTCATTTCTATAACGAAATTTGGAACAGCAGCTAATTTTCAGCAGCTCCATGTTCCAAGAATAGGAGCTTATGAAACTTTAAAAAAGTGAAGGCCATAATTTCTTTTTTTTTTTTTTTTAACATTCAGCTCCATGGATTTTAATGGATACAGAGGGCAGCTCCTCATGAGAGGGACTCAGCACCAAAACAGAACTTCGGGGAGAAAGCTGCAAATATATTTGTGTAGAAATAGCAATTGGGAAGTTCAGTATGAAATAGCAAAAATGCTTTTTTAAGCAGTTAAGGTAGGCTTTTATTTTTTTGTGTTCAGTGGAAATTCATGCCTTAGTGCTGGAGTGATTCACTTGAATCTTTTCATTTATGAAGCCCAGTTTTCATAAAATAATCAATTTTGTGTTCAAAGCATGCAACCATAGTTATAAAATAAACCCTGACTTTTTACCGAAGTGTTTTAGAAAAACACTTTGTGAGTGTTCTCTGTCTCATAGTCTGAAACAAAAACCAGCAACCCAAACCCAAAATATTAATAAAATTTAAAAAGCTGTGTTATCCCCTGCAAGCTATCATGTATCAATCCAATACAGTCAGTCAGCATTAATGAAAAAAGTTGAGTTCTGTTCCTCATGTGTAGCTAAGGATTTTCAAGTTCTGTTTATTTCTTTTAATCATGCTAAATGAAAACAGCAGCCAGAGCTAAGCTTTGTAAATAAACCTACTGGAGTTAATCACCCAGCTTAGACAACGCATTAATAGCTGCAGCTCGCCTGCATGTCTTACTGGGAATGGGAATTTGGTGTTTATCATTTACTGGGAATGGGAATTTGGTGTTTAACATTTACTGGGAATGGGAATTTGGTGTTTATCATTTACTGGGAATGGGAATTTGGTGTTTATCATTTACTGGGGATGGGAGTTTGGTGTTTATTATTTACTGGGGATGAGAGTTTGGTGTTTATTACTTACTGGGAATGGGAATTTGGTGTTTAACATTTACTGGGAATGGGAATTTGGTGTTTATCATTTACTGGGAATGGGAATTTGGTGTTTATCATTTACTGGGGATGGGAGTTTGGTGTTGGTGATTTCCTGGGTGCTAGAATTTTGTGTTTATTGCTTACTGGGGTTGGGAATTTTGCATTTATTAGATTTCCAACAACTCTTTCTGCCAGAGCACGGCACCTTGGTGTCTCAGTGTACGTCCAGGTTGGCTCCTGAGCTCACTGAGGCACACTTTTACTCAGTGAATACAGGGACAGTCCCTGGGCAGGTCAGTGCCCTGGCCCTCACTCACACAGGAGTTGTCACACCAGGCCTTTGAGACAACCAAGTAACAGATCTGTGGTATGATTTTAAAGCTCAGTATTTAAAGCATTTTAGTTAAAAATGTGCTAAACTTCATTTCTCTGGGTATTTCAGACATAAGCTGCAGTGCTCAGTGCCACTGACCCCCGTGTGTGCTCCTTTCCAGGTTGATCCACTTTTTACCAGTGAAGTCAAGGAGAAAGTGAAAAGGTGAGGAGTTAATGTTACACCTCCTGTCTGCTGCAGGAAAGCAGCTGGCTGCCCCTTTTAAATCACATTTATCCAGAGGAATGGACACACACAGCTCTGTGAGACTGACAGATCTGGAAGGATTGTTTGGCATGGGGCAGTCTCTAGGATAACCAGCGTGGTCATGCTTTGTGTTAAAGCAGGCTGATTTACCCTGGTTTAGATTTATTATCGTGGAGGGGTGGAAGGGTTTGTGTTGGCTGGAGGATCACCCAGGTCCAGCCCTGGGCAGGGACAGCTCCAGACGCCGCTGGCCCTGCCCGGGGCTGGAAGCTGCAGAGCGGCTCTGGCAGCGGCTCGGAGCCCCAGCCGCTCCCAGGGCAGGCTTCCACCCAGCGCTGGGGCGTTGTTGTGCTTGCTCCCGCGGCTCAGGAGGGCTCCTCTCGCCCTGCAGGGCCCCAGGGGTGCACGTGCTGCAGGAGCTGCCCCAGGAGGAGCTGCACGCTGCTGTCAGAGCCTGCTTTGCCCTGGTGAACAGCTCCATCTCCGAGGGGATGTCTGCTGCCATCCTGGAGGTAAGTCCAGCTCCCTCCTGACAACTTACCCTCGGTCTGAAATCACCTCCTGTCGCTGCAAATGGGTGCCAACATTTGATGTCCGTAGTTCAAAGCTAAGTGAAGACAAAACTAAACTATTTCTTTTTGCAAGTGTTAGCAATTAAGGTTTTCTTCCCTTGAACTGACAGTTTTTTATGCGTTCTCTATTTATTTTAAAGGATAGAATGTAATTTTATCAATCCTGCTAAATCAACGGTACAGACCTGAGATGCAGAAATCATTCTGATTTACTGGGGTTGTCACTAGGCTTGATTCAACACCCACTTCCTTACAATGTTGCTAGGATGGACTTGCATTTATTTTTACATCCTTTCAAAAAGCAATCTAAGAGCTGTATTTGGTTATTTAATTCAGAATGATTAATGAATGAATGACACGCTCAGTTAATCCTTTTGCCATCAGTATTGAAAATGAATAAGCAGTTTTATTTCATACCTGTCAAAGCAGGGCACTGCTTAGTATCAAGTGCTTTCTCAGGAAAAAATAAGTGTACTTGAAGTGGAAGTTCTTAGGGCAAACGCCTTTCATTATTCCATTTGTTTTGGGTGCTGAATGTTGGCTCATCACGATCTCAATTAATTCACTATTTGTATTAATGAGCCTCCTATTTCTGTTTCTAATGAGTTGCATTTCCACATGACTTGAAGTCCTCATGAGCAGGAACTACGTGAGCTTACGAGAATTAGGAAGGGCAGGTGATGGTGGGACAGCAAAGCACATTTCCATCCCCAGCTGCCCGTGCTCAGAGGTTCTCAGCAGCTGCCCTGCCCCAGGAATTGCTGTCTCTGGCGTTCCCAGACTCGGGGCTGTGCCAGGCCAGGCAGCCTCGGTGTGCTGGGGCTGGAGTGTGCAGAGCCCTGGCTCCGGGGAGGTCACGGGTCTGTCACCTGCTCCTCACCAGTGCCACGCTCCCCTCAGGGCTGCTCACACAACAGCCACCAAAAATGGACCTGATTGATTTCCCCGGAGCGTCAGGGGGGAGACAGGGGCAAAGCAGGGCTCTGAGGAGAGCCAGCAGCTGCTTGGGCTGGTACAAAGTGTGTAAGCTCAGGGCTGACCGGACCTGGGTGTGGATCCCAAAGGGTTTGGGGTTTGTGCGTGTGCACAGCGCGATTTGGGATGTGCTGGTAGAACACCCTGCTGTGAACACCCCTCTCTCCAGGCGCTGCCAGCCCAGTGCAGTGAGGCTCCTCCCTGGCACGGCCAGCAGCAGGGAGGGCATCTGCTGACGGGGACCTTGTTAAATAACGAGAAAAGTGCAGGAAGATCTTCTGGCTGGAGTTTGGAAATGCACCTCTCGTTGTCCTCAAAGCTCGACATTTAACAGGGTCATGAATCTGTAAACAGTATTTTAGAGTGAGATAAATATGTAATAGCTAAATGAGATAAATATATAATCACATCTACTTCAACCTGCCTCAAGGTATGAAGAGCTAGGAGCCATCGCTAATTACTTTGTCAGCTGGTTCTGATATCTCTGAGATTTGACTGGAACTGATCTGTTTCTGTTTGGCATTTGAGGAAGAGAAAACATTATAGCAAGCATTAAAAATGCATCTCTTCCTCCGGGAGCTCAGGAGCTCTGCACGTTCCTGAGCACATGATGCTGGAAAAGTGCTGGAGAGGTTTCTGTGTTCCCTCTCTCCCTGCTAACAACAAGGTTTGTATCCAGCACCATTTCACTGCAGCCCTTTTCCTGTGCTCTCAGGAATATCCCAACTGGTGTAAAAGTCATTACGTTCTTACGCTTTTACCAAAAAGAAGCCAATTAAAATAAATCAAAAAAAAAAGAAGCGTAGAAAAGGAAGTTGGACAGACTCTGCTCTGCTGGGAGGAACAATCCAGTCTTGGCCAAGATGTGAAGCACAGGCCTAACAGCTTGGGATAAAAGCCTTAGCAAATTATAAAAATAATAATTAAAAAAAAGAAAACGAAGGGATGTTGTAAAGCAGTAAAATTGAAGAGCCTACAAGAAGATGCATGGGCTAGAAGGAAGAAAATCAGGGCCAGTCCAGAAGGACAGAGTGGTAAATAAAGCTCTCCATCAGCCCAGCACTGCTGGGTAGAGATGCTCATTGGGTGCCGTGCCCACAGCTTCAATTTACACCCTGCATCCCCCTGCAATAGCAGCAAAACACATTTGTAGCCAAAATAATGTAACAAAACAGATGGCCAATGGACTGAAATGTTGTTTTATGCTATTATTCCTGGGTCCTAGGTCAGTAAATTATACATATTTTCAGCAATGCAAATGATTCTTTTTACTGCTCGAAAATAGACTAAGTATCTAAATTAAATTCAAAGCCACTTTGTGCAGTAATTATTTACAGCCCAATCCATTTGTTTAGGGCCAGTGGAGTAAAGGCAGCCCTGCATCTAAAGCACTGGGCCATCTGTTCTGCCTTTCAGTAGCTGTAATTCATTGGTACCTGTGCATTTGGAGACCTGAACATTTTCTTGTGTTGCAGTTCCTGCCCTCCGAGTCTGAGACAGAACAAATCCCTTCCCCTTTAGAGTTTGGAAATTACAGAAAATTAAAATAAACTTGGTGCTGGACTTGGTCCTGTCCATTGTCAGCCCAGGTATTTTTATCTTCAGTTTTGTCTAAACTATGAAAAAGTAATGTTTTTTTCCTTGGAATTTTGTTTCCTTGTTATGTGGAGTGAAGCAAAATTGCCCCTCATGCAGGATTGCAGTGACAGCAATGAAAAATGCATTGACAGTGGAGTGATGGGGAATGAGCGTGGAACAGACCGGAGATGTGGGGGAGTGAATTTCTTCCTCATTTGACACTATGATAACTACACAATAGGAATATTTCTGGTTTTACAGTCAGCGCACCTCCAGACCTCCCAGTTCATTAACAGTAATTAAAGCTTGGGATCGGGGCACGAGTGAGGAGCAGAGCCCGGGGTTTGCACAGCCCAGAACTGCAGCTGTGTTTGTCCGGTGCCCTGGCACTGCTCTCCGGGGAATGGGGTTCAGTTAAAACACTGGAGAGGTGGGAAGGGAGTTCGGGTCGTTGCTTCTGCTTTTCCTATTACAACTGTCATCGTTGGCACCTCGGAACGCAGGAATCCTTAGGAACGCTGTTTCTGTTCCTCTAGGCAATGGATTTAGACATTCCGGTGCTGGCACGGAACATTCCCGGGAACGCAGCAATAATAAAGCACAAGGAAACGGGGCTGCTGTTCTGCAGCCCGCAGGTAAGGAACCACCGCTGGAGCTCATCTTCCGTCCCAGGCCCGCGCGTGGCTGCGCTCGGGTGTCTCTCCCGGCAGCTGGGCTCCGCTGGAGCTGCCTGTGCAGTTCAGGGAAGCCCGGACTAGGTGTCAGCCTTGCCGAGCGTTTGTTGGAGCCGCTCACGCCCGCACCGGCCTCTGGAGGTTCCATAACCGGAGCCTGCGGGAGATGCTCGGGATGTGTCAGATTTCCCTGCGAGGAGTGACCGAAGGAGGAGCTGGTGGCAGACAGCTCCCGCTCTCCAGAGGAGCCCCGAGTTTCGCATGACACATTTTCTGTGATTTCTAGCAGGCGGTGTTAATGCAAAGTATTTTTAGATGCGAGAGATTGCTCAGTCAGAGAAATTAATGACAAAATTAAGTGAAGTGTTAGGATGAAGTCTCAGTGAAGTTAAATAAGAGTGGGGAGAGAGGGAACACTTACCCATATTTAAATGCTGGAAAATTTCATTTCAGCAGATTTTCCTGCATTAGGGCCTTGCTGTTACATATTCATGTGTGCCGTGGAAAATGACTCTCAGAAAAAGACTCCCCTAGAGTTTTATCCAACTCAAGATTAAAAAAAAACATACTAGGATACACCATTTGATCATTTTGCAGAGTAGAGAACGTATCTTATTTAGAAAAGTTTGGTGGATTGGAAAAGCGATTTTCCTTGCCGGGTTTGGTGGCTCCTGGCTGGTTGTGAAGGTGCAGGCTGGATCACAGCTCCGGAGGAGAAGGCACGGCTTATCTTCCCTCGTTTGTGATCCGAGGAGGGAAAGCTTTGCAGTGCCTTGGCTCTGAGCAGTTGTGCCTGCTGTCTTTTGGAAGCCAGACTCCAGGGATATTAATTGACCATTATGCAGTGAGAATGATTTTAAATTGTCAGCGCTGTTGGCTCTCTTCTTTCGTTCTTGCTGGAAGTGAGCTCTTGTGGCTTCCAGGAAAGCAGGAAATGTTGTGTCTAACCGTGGCCATCCTTAAGCACTTGCATTTGGCTGGAAGCAGCAAAAGCCTTGCCAGTCACTGGAGGCAGCACTCTGATGGAAATAGTTAATCTGGAAGTGAAAGCCCTGGAACGCTTTGTTTCTGACACTCCATCATTTTTGCACATTACTGTGCGCATTACTTTTAAATCATGGGTTGATCCTGCTGCTGCTTGAATTTGTAAGTTTATGGAATATTTGACACTGAGTTAATGGGACCTGAAGTTTAAAAAAGTACGAGATAAGAACGGGGCAATAAATAATGCAAAACAGTGTTAAAAGGGAAGACACAAGAAGTTAATCAGCAGGCTGAGTTTCAAAATTCTGTGCTGGATGTTTGTAAAAGCTCATGGAAGGACCTAAAGAAAGAGAAGGAGGTAAATAAACTTCAGAGGCAGTGAGAGAGGGCCAGAGGTTGAGGGAGCTGAGCTGGCCAGCCCTGGGAGTGTTTGAGGGGTGGCAGGGACGCCCAGCCCAGCTGGGAGCAGCAGCACTGCTCTGACTTCCAGAGCTTTCCTTGGCCTCACAGCCAGGGCTGGAGACAGCCCAGGGGTCAAGATCCTGGAGAGTCTTCATTGAAGACAAAGGTGCTGGGTCATTGTAAAAGCAAAGTCCTTCATTGCACTGTTCCATCAGTCCCATGAAGGCAAAGTTCAAGGTTCTCAGAGTCTGCAGAGTTTGCAGAAGTCTCTAAATCCAAGCAGAAGCAGCAGCCAGGGCAGCAGCAGAGGCCTCAGTGGTCTGTGTCCTGTGAGCATCTTATCAGCACCAACAGCAGCAGCCTCTGTGTTTTTGTGAGTCCTCTGTGTGTGTATGTGCTCAGAGCAGTGCAGTTTTATTCTATTTTTGGCCAATTAGGTATTCACACAGATTTTCTACATCCTTGCTGGACGAATCCTAAGTTAAGGTTGATGTGTGACAATAATTGTAAATTCTTATACAAATTCTATGCATGAAGCTCTGTCTGTTCTAAGAATGCATGGCAAGGTCACATTATTTTCATTATGACTAGAGTTTATGTTTGCAAAAGGCAATGCCACTAAACTTTAAACAAGATCTTAGGGCTTCCCTTACTAGCTAATATAGGCACTTGAAATCTGCTGTTTGTTTAAAACTGAACTTGCATTTCTGCTTCGCCTCCGTGTGAGTTTACGTATTTTAGTTTTTCTGAAGGCTCTAACGCAGTCCTCACCTCTCTGCATGGAGCTGGCCCAGGGGGGTTCCTACTCCCACACCAGGTGCTCAGCAGCTCTGGGTTTGTGGCAGTGCCAGCTCAGAGCCCGGGGGCACCCGGGGCTCCAGGCACCTGTGACGCTGCTGTGCCTCCACGCCTGCCCCTGCCTCCCCTGGGCTCGCTGCTGCTGTTTAACAATCACCTCCTGTCTGCTGAAGCCGCTCTGAAATGGTTTAATTGCAGAGTTACTTTCACGATATAAATAATATATTAACCGTGCATCTTATTTTCATTATGTGTGAGCTGCGGCACCAGTGCAGCTCTCGTGGTAATTGAGGAATTATTCATTCTTCTTTCCTCGGTGCCCTCATTTTCCAGCTTTGTCTCCTGCATACCTGTGTTTCTGTGTCTCCACAAAACATTACACAGGATTTATTTTAGGTACTGTGCAGAGGAGTTGACATTTTCTTTAAGGGTGATTGGTCAATTTAGCAGGAGAAAACTGTGTTATGGATGTTGCTGTTGAAAAATGCCCGTGTTTGTGGTGGAGTACCTCCCATGAAAAGGGCAGATGTGAGAGTGCTTCTGGACCGACAGGAAAATGGGATTTTCTCCCTTTTTTCTGGGTTGTGACTTACTGCTGAGCCTCAGCTTTTAGACTGTGCTCTGCTGCCACCTGGAAATTAATTATACCCACCTGTAAATTAATTATACCCACTCCCGTGTGGGGATTTATTAGAAATATGGATGGCCCCAAGTAGTAAACGAGATACCGATCACAACCTCCTTCATTTGGGCTGCTGGAAGTTGTACCCTTAGGTTTTATAAGTGAAAGGCAATTCGTGATTTTGACCTCTCTTTCACCAACACTGAAGCTTACTTCTATCTACAACAAAATACGGGAGTGCATAAATATTTGTGCAAGTACCACATGCACAATTCAGAACAGCTTCTGGAGACCTGTTACCTCCCTGAAATTACTTTGCATATAACAGGCTTCTGGAAAAGCAAAATGAATGCTGGATTTTCTGAAAGAGCTCAGAGTTCTGAATGGCTGCAGGTCCAGACTCACCACAAAACCACGGCTGAAGTGCAAGTCACTCGTAGTTAGGGGAGACACCTGGAAAATGAAGTTATTGCTAGCTAAAGCTCAGCATCCAAACCTGAGAGAAGCCAGGCCAGCTGCTCCAAGGGCACGAGGCAAACCCAGATAAGTCACAGTGAATCTTCCCAGTGACTTGTGGGTGGTCACACTGCATTAGGAGAAGAAGTGGGGATAAAGCTGAGAAGTCCTTACTCTCCATCTCCTGGTATTTTTCCATTTGCTTTTTCTCTCTCCTGCATTTTCTCAAATTTTATGCTTTGGACTCAGTTTGGCATTTTTTTCCCTGAAATTATCCTCAGCCTTGAGTATTGTAACTGTGAATAAGGATCTCATTTCTTCTATCATTTACGTGTTTCCAAGCTGTTGTCCTCCATATCCACATTTTAGAAGAATGCTAATAGGACTACCTGTCAAGAAATGTTACATTGCTGCTTCTGCTCTTAGGTAATTTACATAAATTATTTTTGAACATTACTTTAAATAAAATCCTCCACAGGAGCATAGAATTGAAGTTGGGGATGTAGTTCAGTGTGAGCGGTATTTATCACTGTGGTTTCCCAGGCAGTTGGACGAAGGCAGCAGAAGTCAGGTGAGACTTTCCCACCCTCCCTGTGCTGTGTGTGGGGCTGGGCTGGGGTCTGACACAGCCTGGGTCAGTCTCACAGGTGAGGGGCTGGAAGGGCAGATCCGTCAGCCCAGGGGTGGGCACAGAGCTGGGTGCACAGGGCACAGAGCACACAGCACAGGGCACACAGAGCTGGGCACAGAGCACAGGGCTGGGCACAGAGCCGGGCACACAGAGCCAGGCACAGAGCTGGGCACAGGGCACACAGAGCTGGGCACAGGGCACACAGAGCCGGGCACAGAGCACAGGGCTGGGCACAGAGCCGGGCACACAGAGCCAGGCACACAGCACGTGGCTCAGCTTCCACGCAGCACTGGTGTGATGCAGAGTAAGAGGTTTATTTTTCACCTGTGTGTATGGAAATCTCCTCTTTCGGGTCCCTGGTTACAAAGCTTTGCACAGAGGTGATCTGTGGCTCGGGCTGTGTGATTTTCCTGCTGCTTTGTGTGGCAGGGAGCGTGCCAGCAGTGATTATCCCCTCAGGGTGCCCAGGGGCCGCTTTGCACCGTGTGCTGTGCACAGCCCTCGCTGTGCTGACCAGCAGAGTTCACCCTGTGCTAACCAGAGCTTTCTATCTGTGGAGATATTGAGATGCTCTGTGGCCTTAGATTTTCCAGCATCGTTGTCTCCTGACCCTAGTGTTGATATCAACTCTGGTCTTACCTGTGATGTTTCCTTCCACAGCTGACTGTGTAAATAATGGATTTCCTTCTCCCATCCTCTGTGCCCCTGTCCCTGTGCACTCATCTTCACTCCAACTGTGTAGTAAGACATTATCTTGATCTTCCACTGACACCAGAGCTGTCTGCTGTTCTGAGCTGAACCAAGGCCCTGTTCTGCACACAACTGAGCACGTTTGTAATCAAGCTGAAGCATTGGAAGTTGTCTCTTGATAGAAAATTAGACCAGCTGCTCAGAATAGATTAGTTCAGACATCAAATCTCCTTTCACATGTTTGAAGTTCACAATTTCTCCTGCCTAGAAGTAAATGAGAGGCAGAGGAACAGTTGTGATCTCTGAGCTCTGGTATTTTGCCCAGTGAAGTTAAAGGGAATATATGGCTTTTTTTGGTGTTTGTTGAGCTAACCCTGCTGTATCTGTATGTGTGCTGCATGCCTGCTCTTATCTTTACAGTGGTTGTGTTGGGACTTTTTTAGTTTTACCATAAAATTCACCGAAGGTGTTGCAGTAGCAATGAGGTAAAAGTTCAGCTGAGCTGAGATCAAATATCTGATGCCAGTTGTCCTCCGTGCAGAGTGTTTACAACCAGCCTGGGTTTCCAGCAGTGGGGCAGGCAGACAATTTTTGTGTCATTAAAGGTGTTGCTCTTGGAATTGTCTTTGATTTTTAATGCCGTAGTCGGTGGGCTGTGTAAAATAACAAAATGATTATTTATTGATCATTGTTTATAAAATAAAGTATGGTACCTGACCTTGAAAAATGACTTAGGACAGCTTCATCTGTTGGCTCCCAGCTGGACAGGCACCAGCTATTTCAGTAACATCAGGACTTCTTCCAAGAAATTTTAACAGATTATTCTCTTCATCTTTTTTAGGAGTTTGTTGTGCTGTCCAAGAGTTTAATGAACGACCCTGTTATGGAAAAGGAAATTACAACGAGAGCCAAAGACTACGTGAGGAAACATCATTCCTGGGAAGCTGAAAGGAAAACCTACCAGAACCTTGTGCTGAGACTCCAGTGACTCGCAGGACTCGGGCAGAGCACTTTAACGATGGAAATGTGACTAAGTTTGGGGTTTTTTAGAGTTGCATTGTTTCTGTTTACACACAGTGAGATCAAAGCTGCTTCCAGCCCTGCCGGGTGCCCAGCTCAGCCCAGGGCAGGCTCAGAGGGGGCTCAGCAGGGGGAAGGCTCCCCTGGGGCAGTGCCAGGTGTTTGCTGCTGCCTGCCCTCCTCACACACGGAGCTGTTGTGTGTGGATTGCTCCCAAATTCCGCTCCTTAGCATCACGAGGGCAAAGCCAGCCTGATGTAAAGCCTGATTTAAAATCCCAGCATTGCTGCACTCCCTCCTGAGCTCATCTTTCCTAAATGTTCCCGGAGTGTCCTTTGCCATGCTGGGATGGGAGTGCAGCTGTGCCACTCCTCAGTTCCTCAGTTCCAGGGCCCCAGCCAGCCCCGAGCAGGCTGGAAATGTGCAGCTCCAGCTGGCCTTTGCTGCTGGCCCAGGGGGAGCAGGAGCCTCCCGTGGCCCTGCTGCCTCTCTTTTGGCCACTGCAACCCAGACACTGGAGGAGGAACCCCTGCAATGTGAATTTTCAGCATTACGTATCTAGAGGTAATAAAAAAGGGACTTTTCTAACTAACTGAGCCAACTTCAGGGTGTCCTGTTCCTCTCCAGACCTCCCAGAGATCTCCTCTGCCAGCTTACTTCTGCTAACCTGCTTGGCTGGCTTTGCTCCGTAGCCATTCCCCCTCCCCTTCCAGTGGTGGTGGTGGTCTTCTGAGAAAAACAGGTTTTTAAAAGCGAATAAACAAATGCACAAAGTGGGACAGAAGCCTAAGCACCGAGCTAATGGTGAGTGATTAGGAATAGTAATTTTTTTTTTTTCTGCAGCCTGATACATTTATTATTGAGCTTCAACTATAAATATATTGATCTGGAATTTGTGCCGTTCCCAGCAAAACAAAATATTTTCAAGTGAGAAGTTCTGCTACACCCTCAGAATGTAATTAACATACGATTTTTCAGGCTGTATTTAATCTCCAACTCTGAAATCTGCATCTGGGAAGCAGCATGCTCATTTGCATGTGACAAGCGTGGCAGAAGCACAAACAGCCCCTTCTGCAAGGGATGCACGAAGGGAAAAACAGGAAAACAACCCAAATTGTGGCGAGCTGAGCCCCCAGAGGAGGCAGCACTCGTCAATCAGGGGCATTGAGCTCTGGGATCCTTCACCACAGGGCTCTGCCCTGCCCCTGAAGGCTGTGAAAGGTTGGGCCACCAACTGCAGGGAATTCCATCACCGGGAACTGCGCTGGATTGATGCTGGAAATTTCAGCCAGTCTTCTGTTCTGAGCCTATAAATATTTAATGAGTCTTGTAAGTCCTTGTACGGAAAGTATGAGAGCCGTGCTAGCAGTTTGGGGTGTAATTATCTTTGCAGCAACTTCACTCAAATGATTTTATAGGTAAGAATAATCCTTTTGTTGTCCTGCAGCCCTAATTACAGTATTTATCTTCCCCTTCAAAGCTCCACTCCTACCCGAGCAGCTTTTTAAGCAAAGCACACCTCGATGAGATGCAGATACAGCTCCAAAAATAGCATTTGTTCTGTTTGCAGGAAAAAAAAACCTCCATTGTGCATTCACCCCACGGCTACTTCTGGATTCCGGGACCTTGAAATGTACTGTTAATTAATCCAATTGCAAGCATTTTATTTTGCAATTAACTCTGCCGCTGAATCCATGGGAAGTGAATGGAGGCAGGGGCCCTGCAGAGTGGCCCCACCATGCTGCTCCCTTCCTTGGCACAGTCACCCCCGAACGGGGGACGCTTTGGTGGCGTGTGACAAACACAGCCTTTCTGAATTGGGGTTTCATTGTAATTAGCCCTAAAGCAGCCACATCCCAATTTTCAGAGTTCGTTTCTGTACTTTCCCGAGCAGTCTGCCCTAAGCACGCTCGTGCTGGGTGAAGTTTTCCCATTTTTGGGGTGCTGGCCTCTGGGGTTTCCATTTGCAGAACCCCAGAGCTCCAGCCTGGCAGCAGCAGTCGCTTTGAAGATTTGTTATAACTATATCAGGACTTAATTGGGAAAGAAAAACCTTAACATGTATATTGGAAGATATAAAAGTGTTTGCACCTCTTCTGCAAATCATTTACCCTCAGTTTAGCCCAGGTATCAACCAACCCAAGCATCTGCAAATGCTGCCTGTAGGTTTAATAAATGCACAAGCACTTCAGATTTCATTTTCAATGTATTCTCTCCTGTCTCCTGGGCTCATAACTCCTGTCCCTTTCTCCCCCCAGTCTTTTTAATCTTTAGGTCAGGAATCATTCCCCATGAAAATAGAGAAGCAGTTTTGTCAAAGGCTTGTCACAGGAGATGGGTGCTTCCATGTGGAATTCAGTCATTTAATGGCTCAGCGGGATCGGAGCGTTTTTTTCATTAAGTTGTCCGAAGTAATTTCATCACTCCAGAACTCATTTCACTTCCAGCCTCCTCTGTCTGGACTGTCCCAGCCCCGTTCCTTTGATGCTGGAAGTTCAAACCTCGTGTAAGAGCAGGTCCCTCCAGCCCTGTGCCCGTCCCAGAGCTCCTCAGCTTTAACTCTGCCTCAAACACAGAGCAAAACCTTCATCTATAGGGCCTAAATTGCACTGAGGCTGAGAGAGGAAAGGAGCCACTCTAAAATGAAAAGCCTCACCAATATAAACTGTAGTAAAAAAACCCAGGATCTCTAATTTTTTAAGGGACAGCCTCCATTTTTGGAAGGGGTGGAAAATCATCTGCAATTTAATTCCCTCTAAATGAAGCATATTTTCATTGAGTAATTATTCCCTGTCATTCCTATGACATCTATTTTAGGTATCAAACATTGAGGGCACTTGAAATCTCACATCCTTTCCAAAAAATGTAGGCCAGCATTTGTTTTGTCCAGTGCCTGGAAAAAAAAAAAACTCCAGAAATTCATTTCCCCTAGAGCATTGCCATTAAGCTAATTTAAAACAGTTGTTTGAAATTAAACAGCACATTTTAATTAGACCAGCAGAGAACATCTGCTTACTGAGAAATCAGAGTTGTGGACACCTGACCTGACAGAGCACCCTTTAACCCTTCCTGCTCCAGAGCCAGGGCTGCCACCCCTCCCGTGATACCTTAACATGCAATTCCTATTTCTGTGCACTTCAAATCTGCTTAAGAAATAAGTCCAGCCACAAGTAGAACCTTGCCAGATAGAGGTCACTCCTTTCATTTGATTCAGTCAAGTTTCATCATTCATTGACACTAAACGCTCCTCTGCTGCTTCAAAAATTAATCCCTGCCATTGAGAAGTCACACTGTTATTTTAGTGGCTTTAACAAAGTGAAGTGAGTTACCAAAGCTTTAATTTAACTCGAGCAGTACATCAAAAGCTCATATCCCTGAGTGTGGCCTTTGCCACCCCTCACAGCTCCCAGCTTCTTCCCAGGCTTTTTGATTTTAAAAATAGGTTTAGGTAAGCAGGAATTCACCTGAAATCTCTTGAAAAAATGGCATCAATCCCTGCTTGTAGAAGTGCTCACACCTGAGGCAGCTCCCAGCCCAGGATTTCCAGCCCTGCCTCACTCTGAACAGGGTTTGAACTAAAGCTGCCCTGGCCCTGCCTTATTTCACAGGCTGCACCACGAGCCAGGCAAAAATAGCTGGAAAAAACACATCTTCTTCTGTGTGACAGCACAGCAAAGTAAGAGGCAGTGGACAAATTTAATCACCATTTTCTGGAACAGGAGAACATCAGTGTTACACGTTCTGAATATTCATCATCTTTTAACACCGCTTCTCTCTTTTTCATCTCGCTCTGGCCCGAGCTCTGATTCTGTTCTGAGCAGGTTCAAAGCCTTTCTCAGAGCCTGCAGCTCACTCTGCTTCGTGTTTCGTCTCCTCCTGATTTTCCATCTCTTCCTGGAGCCTCGGGAGATGCTCCCAGGCGTCCCTGGAGCTCTGTCTGTCACCTGCTGCATCCTCAACCCTTTTTTAGTTTCTGTGCTGGAGCTAAACGAGAGAACTTTTCTGTCCCTGCCGCCCCTCAGCCATTTGTTCCTGAACAGAGTGAATAACACGCCAGGGCGTGCTCGGGTTCCTGGGGGGGAAGGCTCCCAGGCAGCTCAGGGACCAGCCCCACACTGCAGCTCCTGCTGCCCCTTCTCCAGGCCGGGAGTTTGCCAGGAGGCAGCTCCACAGCCCAGCTCTGGGCTGCCCTGCAGGTGTGGGGAGAAATCCGATTTATTGGCACCTCCCTGAGGTGCCACCGGGGCTGGGCTGGTGTGAAACGATCCCTGCTGCACTGCCACACCAACAGATAACCTGCGTGCACGTCCCAGGAGTGGGCTTTGTTCTGCCAGATTGCTGGGAAGACAGAAATTTAATCAGGAACAGCAAAATAATAGTAATAATAATAATAAATAATAGCCTGGAGCTGAAGCTGGCACCTCTGTGCTGCTCTTTCAGAAGCTGTCACATGCAGAGGTGCTGTTCTGCCCTTCCTTGTGGTGCCAGGAAATGCACATCTGACTCCTCCTCCCAGCTGTTTCTGCTAAGGCCAGAAGTGCCCCAGAGCCCTGCCACCACCTCAGTAAGGAACAGCAGCAGAGCTTCCAGCTGAGCAGCTTTTACAATGTAAAAGCAAATTGTAGCCCACGATTTTCAGGGGCAGGCTGGGGAACCTGGCTGTACTACTGGGAGGGATTTGTGCTTTAGAAAATCAGACTAAATAAGTCAGATTATTCCTCAGGGCACTAACTTTGAGCCATTAAGGACTGAGCAAGAGAAACTTACTTGAAATAAAACCTTGTTGCTTCATCTGTTGGGAGGGAGGAAAACAGAGAGCCCTTTACACAACTGCAGTAATGAGGATGTGCTGCTGAGCCTTTCCCTGCTTTTCCCTTGGTTTGTCTCCAGCTCTCCCTCCAACACAGACCAGGGCCAGAACTGCTCTGCCCAGCAGTCAGAAATAACTGAGGTTTGACTTAAAATGAGAAAAGTCAAACGTTGCCATGGCAGTGCTAAACTGAAATTACAATGAGGCTTACGTGTGACTGAGTATCCATGTACACAAGAGGTGAAAACACCTTTTCAACAACATGTGTCAAGTGGCAGTCCTGTCAGGAGACGCAAGAAAAAGCAAACATTATTAAAATTCAAAAGCCTTTCAAGGAGGTGCTGGAAGGGCTCCAATGGCTTAGACCGGAGCTGAGGTTTGGGAAGTGCGGAACACGAGATGCCAGGTGTGTGTGTTTGTTCTGAGACCCCAGGGCCTGAGTTCCACTGCAGCTCCCCTCTCCCTCTGGCTTTGTTCAGCATATTTATTGCGTGTTGCACCTCTGAAATCAGACCTTTGTGGCACAGCGCTGGGCACCTGACTAAATACTGCTTAACAACTCAGCATTTAAATGTTCCAGCTCTCTAATTCCCCAGCGTTTTTCAGGCCAAGAGAAAATCTAGAGAAATCCAGGTTTTGTAGGAAAAAGTCTTTTTTTTTTATGCTGACAACACTCCGCAGGTAACCCCAGAGCAAAACTCCACATGCCTGGCCTTGGACACAGCACCTCCTGCACAGACTGGGCAGGCCTGGGAGCTGGCAGAAAACCTGCAAGCTCTGTTCCCAGAGGGAGCAGATGAACACCCTCAGCCAGATCATTGCCATTGTGCATTATATGCAACTGCACGGGCAGAACGTCCTGCTGCATATTCTGCTCCATTATTTTGGAATACAATAATTCCCCTGGCATTAGTGCCGAGTGAGCGGTGAGTTCATTTGGTCTGAAAGACTAAACAAACACACACTGACAATGAGGGGAAATCAGATTGCTGCAGCGCTTCCAAGGAGCTGGTCAAAATAATATTTTAATCAAATAACTCAGCTGCAGCTGCCATGAAGTACGGGGAAGGTTAAGGCTGTGGCTCAGGGTTCTACTGAGAAAACACAGAATTATTCCAAACACGCCACTCCACCGCCACTGCTTGACTTGGATTAAAAGCAGAGGATGCAAAGCAGAGTTTCCAGCCCTAAAAACAAACTGAAGCCACAACCCCCCCCCCCAGGTTAAAGCAGCAGTCTCAAAGACCAGTCATCAATGCTAGAGAAAAGGAACTACTGCCAGGCTGGCGTGGTTTAGTCTAAAATAAAGATTGGGGAGGGGCGTTATTTTAATTTACTCCAAAATGAGGAATGAAGCCTGGCTTAATCCTCTGGCCTAGTGTCTGTGAGCTGAGCCCAGTCGCCGCTGCAGCACGGACTGCAGGTGTGCCCAGACTCTTCTGAGGCCAAAGGAGAGCAGCGGTGCTGACCCAGCTCACAGTCAGCACGGCAGGGCCCTTGTGAGAGCTGCTGAGCAGAGCAGAGCGTTGCTGAGACACACCTGGAACACCCCAGACAGGCACCTCTGCACCCCTGGGGCCGGACCCCCGGTGCCAACGGGGCAAAACCCAAACTCAGCAGAAAGATGGGACAGTAAAAGCTGATTGTGGGCGTCAGCCTGGAGCTAGAGAGCGCTGACAGCAGTGAGGAGAGCAACGGCTTCCAAAGGGACGGAAGGACTAAACAAGCAACCATTGTGGCAGCCATTAAAGAAATTAATTAAAAGTAATTAGAGAAAAAGACAGACTTAATAATTAACTAGTGTTTGCTGGGCAGGAGTCCAGTGCAGCGCCTTGCCCTTTTGGGTGATCACTGACACACAACGTTCCCCAAATCCACTGGCCTGAGATGGAAACAGGAGATGCAATCAAGAGAGGAACAGCAGCAGGAGCTGCCAGCAGCCCCTGGGCCCTGCCTGGGCAGGCTCAGCCCGTGTCCCCTCGCTGTCCCCAGGGCTCCTGGCCACCCCTGTGCCCCAGGAACCTCTGCAGGTGCTGCTCACCTGTGCTGCCACCACGGCTCACGAGGTTTAAAAGCCCCAGGTACCTGCTGGAGGTGGTGCTGGTGCTGAAAACGTGACAAGAACTCATGTGCCACTTGAATAATTCCAAGAATTGCCACTGGGGAAGAGCTCTGGGGAGTACTGCTGTGTGCTGACACTGAGGGGAAGCTGTATTCCAACGGGAGCAGAGCGTGTCACACGAACCTTTGCTTCCCAGTAAACGTTTCATTCACTTCTACATAAAGCCTGAATGACTCCAAACCTGCTCTGTGCTGTAGCCAGTGAAATGCTCTTTTTTTCCCTCTTCCACACCAAATATTTAAATGTCAATCTATTAACATGACAAATTGCCTTTGGAGGCTGGGACCACAGGCTGTGCTCATTATTAGCCCCTTCTAGGTAACCCAAATTGCAGTCAAATAGCACATGGATTATAAATTCCCTTACAAAAAACCCCATAAAATATTAGTTTTAACCATCCACCTCTATAATTTCCACCAGCAAAATTAATTTGAAGAACTGCAAATGAAGCCTTTTGAGTCCAGCTTTACTTATTTAAAAGGAAGAAAACCAAAACCCTTCCAAATTAGCTTAAACAGAATATTGCTCATACTACATTCCACGTAACAAAGCGTTTTCTTCTATATTGACTATTCATTTCTGTAGAGAAAAGCTTGGGGGAAAAAACCCAACAAACCAAGCAGAGAGCAGATCAAGGCTTCAGGAGTGGGAAAAGGCAGCCCCAGGCCCTCCCTGCCATCATTCACAGGAGCCTTTCCAAGGGAGCTGTCCCAGCCTCCCGACTGACTGCAACCAGAGAATCCTCACCAGGGCTCGGGCAGGAGCCCTGCTCCGCACTGAGGGGCAAACACAGCCTGAAGTAACCCCAGGACACAGTTTATGGTCACTGCCATATTCCAGCAGAAGCCATATTTGCCACGGAACAATCTGGATGAAAAGGATAAAAAGGTGTTCTGGCTGCTTTGGCTCAGCAGCTCCTGTGTGTCCCAGAAGACTGATGCTGCATTAAAGGAGGGGTGCATGCACCCCCAGCTGCAGTGCCAGCAGCTCCTGTGCAGTCCCAAAAACACACACATGGCAATGAGAAGCTTTTGTCAGTGCTACGACCACAGAAAATGATAAATAACCAAGGATTTACTCTCCCCACCAGCACCATTAGCTCTTTCTGTCCGAGGCTTACCGTGGTGCCCCCAAAGCCTGGCAGTGTGCTGCACCAAGCTGCTCCTCCTGCTCGGGGCCAAGGTTTCCTCACCTCTGGCTGCTGCTGGCCCAGCTGCTGGAAGAGCAGGGGCTGATCCCTGCAGGGCAGCTCTGTGCCCAGGGCTGGCCCCACGCTCCCCCACAAAGCAGGAAACTGCAGCTGCTGAACTCCAGAGCCATCTCCAGCTCACTGTTTGCTTCCCACTCCAAGCCAGCAGTGACCTTTCCTCAGGTGTTTGGGCTTTGGATGATGAGGGGCGGAGACAAGAGGGCAAAGAGGTGAAAGCTGGGCTCTGTTTGCACACAATTACCGAGGGCTGGCTCTGTTACTGCAGTGACATTAATTATGTGTGGGTGCAGAGCCTGTGTGCATGCAGAGCAGGAGCCTCACCTGGAGACACAAATCCCTCCTGATTCCATCAGCCACAGAAACGCTGGAGGCACCAGCACAGCCCCAAAGCTGTGGGGAGAGCTTGGAGCGTTTTGTGAAGCTGCTTCAAATGCAGCCAAGAGGTTTCACCTTAAACTCTGTGTGGAGTGCTGGGAGGAGGCAGGATAGACATCCCAAAACACCCATCCAGCCCGGGAGGAACGGCAGTGTGCTGATGTTCTGCACTCCACTGCACTGGACTCTGTTGTTCAGCATCCCTCCCGCTCACTGCAGATCTGGACTGCTGAGCCAAAGCCTTCCCGTGCAGCAGTTTGCAAGCCACAGCTGGAGGGAAGCTCCTGCACCCCTGGCAGCTCCGACAAACTCTGCAGTGCCAGGAGAACAGCAGCCCCTGAGCCCTGGTGAGCCTGTCCCATTCCGTGTTCCATCGGCCCCTCCTCACATCGCAGCGTCTGAGGCGGTAAGAAGAGAAAAGTCCCAATTCACGATCCCGAGCTGCTGCGTTTGTGAACACCCTGAAAGGTGAAGGGACAGGGGCTCATTTCTCAGTGGCAGGAAATAGGTGTTTCTGTCTCCTGTCTTCTGCACACCCCACACTGTAAAGCTGGAGGCTTTCCTCTTTGCTCAAGGCTTAATTGAGTGTCTGCTGCCTGTGTCTATTACCCAAAAATGAAATGTTTCAAGCTATTTTTTTTTTTTTTTTGAAGGGAAGAGAGAGGAATTCTCAGATCAGTAAGTCAAAGCTCTCCCTTTTTGTAGAAAACAGATCCATTTCCCCACCTCCCCACGCCCCACATTGTTGCTGCTGCATTATCTGCGTGAGCCAGGCACCGGCAAGGAGATGGGGAAAAAACCACAGGACGTTGTAAGGGAATTCAATAAAGTGGCTCCAGGTATTGTATGGAAATAAATGAAGTGAATAATGCAGGAGCTCACTGCGGGTCCCTTCTGGGCTGGGGGGGCTGGAGGAACACCAAGGTGCCGCTCCGCACATCCGAAGTGCCCGCCTCAAGTGCTCCCTTGAATTGCAGGAATTGCAGGAGGCAGACACTCGGGGGGAACAGGGCAGGTGGTAAAAGGAGGAATGATCAGTTCTGATCTCAGGCTGGAGCAAAAGGGGCTGATGCCAGCCCTGCATCCCAGAACCCCCGCACAGCCCCCGGCACTGCCGCTCACCATCACCTGCCTCTCCTGGAGACGTGTCCTGGTGACACGGGGACAGAGCAGAGCAGGGCCCCCAGGCTCTGACTGTGCCTCCTGTCCCTGCCAGCGGCTGTGGCACACCGCTGTTCCCTGGCTCTTTGGAAAACATCCTCCCTGTGCATGGAGAACACCCAGCAGGAGTGGCGCTGCCTTTCTGGGGACAGCAGTGCCCCAGCTCTCCTTCAAGCTGCCCTCGTTTGGGTGCAGGGACACCCTCTGAGAGGCCACTGTCACAGCAGGAACGGAGACAACAGAAACCCAGCTGGGGAACCAGCAGCAAAAACCATTGGAGCTCTTCTCACCTTGCTGGTCAACACTCCACGAGCCTCTGCTCTCATTCTCCGCTCCCCAGGTCTGGCAGGGAGAAAAGAAATGGTTGGAACTTACCCAGACCCTCCAGCTCTGCCACCCTGAGGCATCCTCCCCTCCTTGGGGACACATCCTGCACCCCTCCTGCTGTCCATCAGGCCTCTCCTAACCCAACTGCAACTCCCTGACAGCTTTACTTGCAAATTCCCTCCCTGCACAGCTCATGCTAAGAGCCTTAATATTCCTGCAGATTCAGAAAGGGGATTTCCAACAAGCATTAGGAAAATTAAACTTCTCAGGAGCTGCCTCAATCTGACAAGCTATTTCTGGATCTTTAAAGTCCAGTAAGTGAAAATATTAAACTGGGGGATGGGGAAGCTGTAGTGAGCAAATGACGAATTGGAGCCGGAGCGAGGACAGGTGACTCTGGGTACACCTGAGACACCCATACCTGTACATACATCCACAGAAACACAGGGACATGAGCTGCTGACAGCCTCCTGCTGCCTTGGAACAGAAAATCACCACGTCCCACCCTCTGCCTCCACCCAAAGCCCCAGCAGCTGATGGCACTAACGAGGGAGAGGCGTTTCCCTTGGAGATTTGTGCTTTGCATTCCACCCCGAGCCCCTTGGGCAGCAGGCTGGGAGCTCCTGCTTAATCCAGCAGCTGTCCAGCCAGGACACGGCCTCAGGGGCTGGGACACAGGGAGGGCACAGTCCAGGCGCTCCCCAGGCTGGGCTGGGGACACTGGGGACATTCACCACAAATCCTGCTGGAGGTGGCAGCAGTGTCCCCAGCCCGGGCTGCTCCCGGAGCACCTCCCAAACCCAGAGCTGTGTGCGTGTCCTGCTGCTCCCCTCCCAACAGGACACGGTGCACAATGGCCCCGAGTCCCAGCTTGGCCATCCCTGTCCCCCCTGGCTCCTTTCTCCCCCTCTCTGCTGCTTTCCCATTCTGCATGCCCTGCAGAGCTCCCGAGCCCACACCCAGAGGAGAGGAGGCTGTTTATAGCCCAGGTCACTGCAGGGGAGGGCGAGAAGCTCAACCAGGCTCTCAAGATGTAAGGGTGTAACTCCGAGGGAGGAGATGATGTTATTTTCTTTAGGAGCATCAGAGTGACAAAATTTAGCTGTTTGCAAATTTTTCAGTAGTCTGGTCTGGTAGTTTTGCTCTAAAACCCAGAGATTTCCCCCGGTTTAAGGCCTGATTTGAGTGGTGATGCTCAGCTTGTCTGTCTGTCTGTCCTCCCCCTCCTTTGCACAGCCACCCCCAGCAGCCTCACGAATCACTTTACACTTGGCTGCAGGAAGGAGCGCAGCAGGAGCCCTGATGTGCACCCAGAGCAGCAAGGAGGCAGCCGGCCCGGGGCTGGTGCAGACCAGCGTGGCTCGGGGCTTTGGTGTCCCTGCAGCCCCCCCGGGCTCCGGGAGGAGTCGTGGCAGCAGCTGTCGTGTGTAATCCAGCAGACACCTCCCAGAGCGGTGGGGATCTCCTAACGAGCACTGGCAGTACACACAGACAGAGCAGCACTGCTGCTCCTCCAGCCATTAATATTGCAGTCGTGGGCTGCTTAATTTGCTGCTCCTCACGGAGCTGGAGCGGGGATAATGAAGGATGCCTGCATAATGAAGGATTTGTTGACAGAGGTCTTCATATCACATCAGCAAGAAGGTAGAAATGATCCTGTTCCAGGCACACTTGTTTGACTGGAGTGACCTTGGCCCTCTGGGTGCTCAGGGCCCAGGTGCTCTGCTCCTCTCAGCCATCACTGCTGCCAGTCTGGAACTTCCCCTGCTGCAGCCTTCCCAAGGACCAAGCAGCACACCACTCCTTTCCCAGGGAAGGAGCATTAGTTCTGCCTATTTCTGTGCTGGGCGCCGGAAGCCCAACAGCCCCTCCGGAAGGTGTGATGTGGCTGGGGAAGGGCACAGGCAGGGCCCAGCTGGGAGCTCTCAAACAGAAAAGGACTGGAAGCAGGGCACACCCCCTCCCCTCAGCACTGTGCAGGTGATGCCCTGACTCCGCTGCCGTGTCCCCAGGGCACAGCTCCAGCTGCAGGGCAGTGAGGGGAGCCGGGGCTGGCACCCTGCCCCTGTGCAGGACGCGCCTGTCCTCCCCTGCGTGTCCCTGATGGGAGGGCTGCCAGCAGCACTGCTCTCATTTCTGGTGACACTGCACTGCAGGCAAAGCTGCATGGCTGCACTGCTGCAGGGCTGTGCAGGGCTGGGCTCTGGTACCACAATAAACACGTAAAAATACGTGACAGCATTCCTGGGCTTTCAGCACTGAATAAATTTATCTCTGGGAAATTTTTTAACTGCTGGAGGCATTTTCTAAAAGCACCATTTGGCAGCGAGAGCTCCTTCCCCCAGCTAACTCCTCTGTGACGCTGGCTGGACTCTGATCAATGCCACCCTGAGTCCAGCCAAGCCTCTCTGCTCGGTGACACGTGTGCCAGGCTCTTCCAGGCTGCTCGGCACCAGCCCTCGGCTCCCACTGCGGCTCTTCCACGGCAGAACCGCCCCTGGGGCACGGGACACACAGCTGGCACTCCTGGAGACACCGCACACACTCTGAACCCAGCTGAAGCGTCTCGGGGTGCTCGCTGCATTTACAGCCCTTCACTATGGAAACGAGGTGTGAAGGCAGCTCCTAGAGCTGCTTGGTGAGGGCTGCACCTAGATTGAATACCTGCTCTGCTTTCTCAAGTCACTCACCTCCAGAGAAGTCTTCTTTCAAGCCAATTATTCAGCTGCACCGCTCAGAGTTTGAATTCACTGGTGTATTAATGCAGCTGGGTCCACACCACCATATATTTAAGGCTGCTGAAGGGGAAGCTTTTAAAATGAAAGAAGAGAGTAAAGAACCAGCTCACCTGATTTATAGGACCATCGAGTTTCTACTCCTGATTGTATTCATGCATAAAGTCTCTAAAAAGAACCAAACTGTATCAGATAAATTTTCTGTGTTGTTTTTTTTAAATATGCCTCAATCAGTCTACTCACAGGAAAAGAGACTCGAACATGAAAATAAGAGGGAACTGCGAAGAAGAAAACATTCACGGAATTAGTAACTCCCACAGGAGAGTCAGCAGGGCTCTTTATCAGGTTCAGGGGATTGCCAACGGGAGCCACAGCTGTAGAACGTTTTGTGTAATGCAGCATCTGAACACCATCACTGCTTTAATCATAAGGAATGGGATTCAGGCCCCACGTTTGCCAGCTGGGATCTCAACTGATGGCCTGAAACACGGAATTCCTCCCCTGGGATGCTCCAAGGTGCAGAGGGTTTTGCTCAGAAGTGTGGGGCCCTGTGCAGTGCAAAAAGGGAATGTTCACAAACACCCCTCCCAACAGACAGGCAAAACTCTCTACGGGAAGCTGATTTAATCTGCTATTAGCAATTAATTAGAGCGTTTGCTAGCATACAGATGGCCACAGCTCACACTCAGGACCCTGCACAGTGGGGTTTTGGCATGGATTTGCAGTGACCCTGGGCAAACCAGCTCCCCTTGGGGTTCCCACGTCAGGAAGGGACACCCCTTGCTCAGAGCACCGAGGGAAAGGAGCACTGTGAGCACTGCACTGGTTACAGCTCTGCCCCGTGGAGAGCAGGCAGCTCCAGCTGTTGGGTGCACAGAGCAGCAGGCAGCACAGATGTGTGTGCCAGGATCCTCAGCGCTGCAGCTGCAGGCTCTTTGTCCTCACTGGACATTTCTGTGCTTGGTGCCACCAGAGGAACTTGCTGTCAGCTCCTCCTGCTCCCCAGAGGCAGCTGCTGCAGGAATTTGGATTTACTCTGGGCAGGGCTGCTCCCAGCATGGACTGTGCCTGCTCCTCCCCGGGAGGGACACTGGCCACGCTGCAGAGGCAGCCCTGCACTCACTGCTCTGCTCTGCTGGGCTCCAGAGACACCTGGGACTCTCACCCTGCCTGCCCCACTGCAGACACCACGCAGTGATGTGCAAAGAGCACCCAAAATGCCCCAGAGCTGGCGGCAAGGCTGGGCTGGAACACGGGGAACCAAGGCTGCTTCCCTCACCTGAGAGAGCAGCCAGAGCTGGTCTGGGGCCTGCACTGGGCTGTCCTCACTGCTGCACCTCGTCCTGCACTGTGCTGGCACTGCTGCACCTCGTCCTGCTCTGTTCCTCAATGCTGCACCTCGTCCTGCTCTGTCCTCACTGCTGCACCTCGTCCTGCTCTGCTGTCACTGGTGTCACTGCTGCACCCCGTCCTGCACTGCATCACCAAGCCTTGAGCAGAGGTGCTGAAAGAAAGCAGAGACCATCTGATCCATCTGATCTCCAAATACTGGGCACATTTGCTCCATTTACTCTCCTGCCCTCCTAAAACTGCCTCAGAAGGTGTTCAGCCAAATGTGGATCTTCCCAAGAGAAGCAACCCGAACCCCACCCCAGCAACCACAGACTGGGCTGTCAGGCTAGAAATAAAGCACGTGGGTTTATCTGCACGTAGTTCCAAATCTTGGGAGGGTGGCTGGGTGCACACACGTTTGTAGCATAACGTGTTGCTGGTGCTGGATCTCCCCCAGCACTGCACAATGTAAAGTTCTGTGAGTAGGCTGAGCCTGGCTGGATCCATCAAAGGACACCTCTCTGTACTGCTGCCAGGCTCTCTCAGGGTAAACGTTCTGACAGTGAAAGGAAAGAGGCGTTCAGAGTGGGGAAAAAAAAAGATGAAGCCACTAAAATGCAAATTTTATTCACAGTTGGCATGTTTATAAATATATATATTACATTCTTACAATCTACAGTACATTCTAAATATAGAGGGATTGGATCTAAGTGTTTGTGGGAGGGCGGGGGTGTATTAAACCGAGCAACCTAGATTCAACGATGGAAGACTTAACAAAAAGGGGGCAAGGACTTACTCCAGAAAATAAAGGGGAACTTGAAATACTTTTATATATCAAATCCATCACCTGGATTTTAGTTAGTGCTTTGGCACGTTGCCACTGGCCATTGGAGGCTGCTGTGGGAGCTCACAAGAAACGCCCTGGTTTGAGGGCATGTGGGGTTGCAAGGGTAACCACTGAAATCCTACTGTATGTACATCCTTACCACAACAGGACATCATCACCAGCCCACAAGTGTTATCTGCTGAGTCTGGCGCTGCAGGGCTGGATGGCGAGGGTGCAGCTCTCCTGAGACCTCCCAGTGCCCTCTGAGCTGGGCTGAGAGCACGAGGATTGAACACCCCCAGCTCCCCAGGGCAGGGCACGGACAGACAGACAGACGGACAGACAGCTCTGGGTGTGGCCAGGGCAGCACAGGTGGCACTGAGCCCAGAGACAGTGGCCAGCTTGGGCAGGGACAGCGTGGAGAGGCAGAGGGGAGGGGAAGGGACCACAGCTCCCAGGGCTGACTGATCTGGGAAGTGCCCTCAGGATAGCAGATGGGGAGCTCCAGGGAAAGGGCTGGGAATAAAACACAAATTCGAAACAGGACAACCAAATAAAGTGGGCTTTTAAAAATAGCTCATTCTCTCAAACTTTCCAAAACAGACCTTCCTTAATATGAGTGATATTCTTAGTATAGATTCTATCTTCTCCTATTTTACAAATTAAGAAATACCAAAAATTGGCTGGCAAAGTTGATTACCTTGGCATCTACTTAAAAAGAGAGTTCCAGTTTGACCTGTGTCTGTGTATCCATTGTCAGTGCTTGGGAGGCAAACACGCTGGTTTGTGAACAGCCCAGTTATGCCTTTATCCCCTCCAGACTCTTTGGAAACTCACGACTCCTCAGCTCTGGGAGCTGCTTCGCTCGCACTGTTGGTTTTTGTCAGCTTTAAATTAATGTTCCTGGATGGATATTCTGTGCACGTGGCTCCGACGACATGCTCCTTTCATGGATCTATTTATTCTGAGCCCGAACTTTTGCTTTTAACCAAAGCTTGCAATATGGAACAGTAGAGCTGTGTGAGCTTTGTAATATCCAAACTGCGCTGGAGTTTGTTATATTTATTGATTTCCTGGGAAAGCACAGAGAATGAGACCCTATTATTTTTCTAAGTTTTTTTTTTCATGTTACTGTGTATCAAAAAACCACACGCATCTCTCACTTCCATCTCTGAGCACAGAGAAGACTTGAATTTTAAGAGCTGTCCAGGATCTCTGCTCTCCCAGCTGCTTTTGGGTGGCTTCTTGGGGCTCCATCGAGTTATTTTCCACCGGCTGATTCTTGTTAGAATACAACGTTTTGCCCCACTACCCAAAATTAAAGGCAGAAGGTGAGTGAAAAACAAACAAACGAACAAACCAAACCAAAAAAGTCTTTTGTGTCTCATTACGCATTTTCGTGTAACCTCTCCATGTAGTTTTTAAGTTCCTTGCACTCCCCCAGGTCCATGTCCTGGCAGACCCATTTGATGTCATCCTCGTTACTCATCAGGACTGAGTTGACAGCTGGGCACCCATCATCAGAGGAGATGGTGGTGAAGGTGGTGAATTTGACCCGTTTCCTCTTAGAGGTAGGAGAAGCGGTTGGTTCACTTTTCTGTTCTTTCCCTTCACTGAACGTGGGCTCGGGAGACCTGAAAGATTGTCCATTGATATTTTTGGTGGCGGTTGTGTTGAGGAGGTATTTGCTCTCCTCATAGTCCACTCCCCTGTCGATGGCAGTGATACGTTCATCCTGCTGGGATGAGAAATTGATGTGGTTCTCCAGGAGCTCCGCCCTGTTGCTCAGCCCAACCCAGTCATGAGAGTGGCTCATGCCCTCCTGCTCTTCGAAGGGAACTTGCTTGTTTCTGTACTTCAAAGCAAACGTGACGCAGTTGATGAGGAACACCAGGATGGCCAGGCAGAAGACCCCCAGCAGCGCGTACATGCCGATCTCCAGGTCGCTGAGGCCCCGTGGGGACTGCACCAGGTCGCCGTCCCCCGAGTCCCCGCTGTCCCTCGGCAGATCCACCTGTGCGGGGAAGCTGGTGAAGTCCAGGGGCAGGTTCTGGCTGTCATCATCCAGGAGGCTCTCCCTGTCCTCTTTCCTGCTCAGGACAGACCTGTGGGTGGTGGTGCCCCTGCCCTGCTCGTGGCCCACGGAGGAGCTGTAGTACTGCCCGTCCCCTCTCTCCTGCCAGCCGGATTTCTGGCGCCGGTCACTGGCGCGGTTCTCCGGGTGGACACCGGCACCCCTGTGCTTGCTGTCACTGACGTTGGGGTTGGCATCGCTCTGCCCAAACTTGACCTTAATGCTGCCGCTCCCAACAGCCAGGATGCTCTTCCTCTTGGATTTCTGGCACGACTCGCTGATCACCATCTCCACCTTCACCAGGGTGCCCTGGCCCTCAGTCTCCGCAGCAATCACAGGCCACTTGAATTTGGGGTCATGGTGGATGGAGACCACCTTCTCATCCAGCGAGGTGGCTGACAAGGAGAAGTCTTTGGAGTCATAAATATCCAGGGGCATGACAGATCCGTCGCTGAACTGGATCCAGCAGCTGATGGCTGCTTCCTGTAATACACAAAACAGATACACACACACAGTGATCGCCGAGGGAAATGTGCTCTGCGCTGGTCTGTTCCCTCCTCCTCACTAGATACACATACCACTACTGATCAGAACAGAAATAAATAGGGAGAGCGCTGAAATTAATATCTTGCCAAGATGTGAAGAGAAATGCTAGTCTAAAACACTCGCTGAGAATAAGATTTGTTCTCACAAAGGTGCTTAAAGGAGCCGTGTCCCCTGGGCTCTGCAGAATCTACTTCAGCACCAGAATAAATTGCATGTCAGGAAGCATTACCAGTGACTGAGATCATTTACTGTTGTATATTTAAATTAAAAAAAAAAAAAAACAACACCAAAACTATTTCTAAACTGCCTAAAATACAAAGTCTCCTCTTATTACACAAAGCACATGTTAGAAGACAGCTAATGCAGCCAACAGGTCCACACATGATTCCAAACCTTCACTCCTTGATTTCTGCCTCACAAATTAAATTAGCAGATTGTATAAGCAGAGGAAACCAATCAGCTGCTTCTTTAGGAAATGGCCAGGGTAATTTTTACGCTTGTTAGCAATTAAAAGCAAGACAACAATAAAGTTTAATCTCGTGTCACAGCAATGCAGATTGTGTATTCCAGTGTGAGTGGAGGCTTTCACTGAATGCAAATGAATCTGACCTGGCTACTGATTCAGTAACAGAATGTGCCTAATGCTGCAGCTCTCCTGGGATCCCTGACTTCTGGCTCCTAATTTGAACCATTTTAAAGCAAATTTAAATTTCAGAAAACACGTGTTCACCCATTTCTGAAAATCAGGTTCTCTAAGGTCTCTCAAAAGGCCATTGGAAATTGTTGTGTCACCTGAATTTGTATTTGTACATTGATAATTTACAGACAAAATTCAGGCTGCTCTCCTGGAATCTCATTCCTGCTTCTGATGGTGCGACCTGCCCTGGCTGGGATATCTGCACTGGAGAATCCCCACCAGACAGACCTGGAATCAGTGGATTCTCTAGTGCCTGAAATGAGCCTTTGTCTGGTCAGAGCCGGGATCACCTTGCTCTGAGTCTGCCAGACAGACAGACAGACACACAACAACAAATTGTAAAAAACCGTGAATAGGAAAGTCCTGTTTCCTCAAATAAGCAGTTTTTCATGCAGACAGTATTTGCATTCCAACTCCACATACGTACTGAGAATAAACACACGATTATCCTTTAAATTGTTCACAGCACAGAGTCATTCACCTGTTCAGAGCATGGAGAATAAGCTTCCAGTCTTTTGGGATTGTGTGGTGCATAATCTACTGGCCTGATTCTGAAATCCTCAGAGCCACAAAGCTCCCCCCGCCTCAGTGGGAGATTTGTCTCTCTCTCTGTTTCAGGACAGAGCCCTAAGACTGCTGACACTGTCATAAATCCCAGATTTGTGTTTGTTAATCTTGGGATGTTTCTTGAAGGCTGCATAGAATTTATGTCACCGACTCTCATCCTCCCACTGTGTTGCTTGAACCTGCATAATCATTTAATAATTTTGCATTGCTGTGCTTATAGGGACTGTGCTCTGAAAATCACATCCTGAGCAGCGGAGGGACCCAGCTGCCTTCCACAGCCCTTCCAGGGAGGGCACACAGTTTCCAGGTTTAGTGTGGACCCAGTGCTGCCCTGACCTGCCCAGACTCCGTTTCTGGGAGCTGAAATGCCACAGCTGGGCAGCACAGTGGGGCCGGCTGGCACCAAGCCCTGCTCCTGGGCTGGTCTCAGGGCACTCTGTTCAACTCCCAGCTCACTGGCCTTCCTTCAACCTGCCTGGCATCCATTTCTTGACTCCTGACTTTTATCACCCTGTAAAGACAGCAGCTCTGCGTTATTTCTCCTCCTGCATCCCAAGGATAAGCCCCCATGATGAATTAAAGCACCTCAGCAGCTGGCCAGACTTCAAATGTGCATGCCATGATCATTTACCTTTAAAGCTCAGAACATGCTTAAGTGTTAAGAGCCCAGCACATCCTTGATGAAGTCTCAGACTGATGAATTTGGTTTGGAAGAAAAGTTTCAATTCCAAATGTGTACAGAAGCACAAGGACAAATACCAGGCAGGGAGTGATGAGGACATGGCAAAGTCCAAAAGCCCTTGGTAACTGTTGGTTCCCTAATAAAGGAACTAAGGGTAATAAGGGGGGAAAAATGCTTTATGAAATCATGAATCAGGAAATGAGTCAGTGATGCTGATTCATATTCCAGTAATGAATCAGAGGGAAAGGGATGTTCCCTGACTTCTTAAAGTGCTCACAGGAAGGGACTAAAGGAAGAAGAGTCTGGCACGACACGAGACACTTTCTCATGTAAAGGTGGAATTAAAGGGGTGACTTGGCTGCCTGTGGTGGGAGGCTGAACGTGGCAGGATGTCCTGGGATCCAGTGGGTGCTGGATGGGACAGAAAAGGCACAGGGGGGGTGTGTGTGTGTGCATGCACTGCTGCTCAATTCTGACCCTTTACTGCCTGTTATTTATAGGATCAGCCATGACAGGAGGGCTGTTTGGGGCTGTAAAAACACAGTGCCCCTTTTGTGAGATCTTTCTTTTGCTGTTTAGGACCCTCGGTGGCCTTCAGGAAAGTCCCACGAACGGAATGTTTGGTTAGCACACTCTTAGTAATGACCTGCAGGGTTGCAGCAGCTGCAGGCAGGGGCAGGGTCTCAGAGCAGTTCCCTCCACACAGCCCAGTACCTGCTTTGGGGACTGGAGCAGCTCCTGTGCTACAGCAGTGGCAAAGATGGCCCTGTTGCTGCCCGGGCTGAGCTGCAGAGAGAGGGACAGTCCTGTCACCAGCTGCACTCCCAGGTCAGTTATTGTCACCTTCTCGTCCAGGACTGTCACTGTCTTCTCAGCCAAGATGGCATCTGAAAGGGGGGACAGGATCTGACAGAAAAACTGGAGTTAGCAACAGCCATTTTGTACAGCACCACGTAAAATAACCACGCTGGACGGATGTAGCACAGAGGAGGGGTGCTTATGGCAACGGGAACAATTTCTCACAGCAGACACCATTAAAATATGATTTAAAGGGCCTACTCACATTTTGTAGCTCTTCTGCAGTAACACCTTTTACCTGTAATCAGCTGTGCCAGTCCCCAGTGCAATGTGCCAACCACATCTGCTCCAGATGTGGGAACTGTCAGTGTAATAACCACATCTGCCTCAGGTGCAGGGACTAGCTGTAAATGTAACCTTCGTGTGAAATTTAAGTATTTGATTAATCCCCGTGTTTTGAGGTAGCACAAACACAATGCAGTCTGTAGATTTATGTAAAACCCACTGAATAAATGGTATTTGTTTCTCTCCTGCGGAAAGGAAGGGTGATGTATTGCTACAATAATCTCTCATGGTGCTGAATGCAAAACTGACAGAGAGAATTTGTTTTGGTTAAAAAAATACACACAGAGGTCAGTGCAGTGATACATGACATCCGAGATGCTCATTAGCAAGCCAGTTGAATGTAATGATCCATACAGGGCACACAGCATTTCTGAAGCAGCTTATAGGAGTTATTCTTTAAATACAACTTGCTCTCAGCTTTTTACCCTTGGATTTTTCTTTCCACAGTTTTACGTGCTTTAGTTGGAGCATTTTAAATTCCAGAGCTTTAGAAAGGCATTCAGAAAATCTTCGCAGATTTTGCAAGAAGTCAAAAATCTCAAATCCCATTTCTCCTGCCTTGACAACCCCGTTATCGACAGGTGTGCTGGCTGTTTTCTGCTTTGACAGTTTGGGAGGATAAGCATGTTTGGAGAGAGATTTTTTTCCCCTGTTCTAGTGTTTGTTAACATGTTTTCTACTTCAGTATCCCTGAAATAATCTCTCTCCCCATCTCCTTCTCCTTTTAATTAATATTTGGATTAATATTCCAGTCTCACTTCCTTAACCAGCACTGGTTAATTTTCACTTTACCCTTTGCTCCATCAGTGCAGCAGCTGCGTGCCTTGTGATAACCCAGATCCCGGCTCCAGCTTCAAAAGCAGCCTTTGACAAAAATAATCAGAAAAAGGCTCCCAATATACAGGTTGGATTAAATTAAATAAAACTGCGTTCCACTACACTTTGGGGCACCAGGTGAGGAGAGAAAACCATTTCTTTCATGTTTTCTAGTTCTTGTTCCAATTCTGCTCCATTCAGAAGCCCCTGGCTGCAGTTTTTGTTGCTAATGGGGATCCCCCCATTCCCAGGGAGGTGAGTCAAGGCAGGACCAGAACCACGTCAGCGATTTTCCTACCTGGATCGTGGTCATTCCGAGCTCCAGCCCCACCAGGACCTGTCCCTCCTGCAGCCTGGCGATGCGGGGCTCCTCCACCTGCATGAAGTCCCTGACCATGTCGGTGATGTCCAGCTGCCAGTCGGGGCCCAGCAGGTAACTGAGCTGAGCCCCGGGCTCGGGGGGCTCGGCCACGAACTGCGTGAGCACCCTGACCATGGCGTGCTGGTACTGCAGGGTGCAGCCCCTGCCCCTGCGCTCGTCCTCCTCGTCGTCATCGCTGTCCCTGGCCGGCCTGCGGGCAGCAACGGGCAAACTCAGCTCGGCTGGGGCAGCCGGGGCACGACACTGACCTCAGCCTGCTGGGACCACGACACTGACCACGCTGCTTCCTTCGGGTGCTCCCACTTCTGCCCTGCTTCCCTCAAAACAGCGGAACTCAGTACACACAAATAACGAAACTCAAAACCATCGGGCAGCAGCAGCACAGTGAAACTAACCCACGTAATTTTCTCACACTGGCCTGAGAACCACGGCCTGAGAAATTGTGAGGAGGAATCCAAACAGTCCTTGGAGAAGGAGAACAACCCTTGCAGGTGTTGTTTGTCTCCTTGCTATTTACTTGCAAGAAACAGTCGAGGGGTGCTGTTGCTACCTGTCCAGTGATGGGGATGTGTTGATTTGTTGCCCAATGAAATTTTATTCTCTCGTACCCATCTATAAAAGAGGACTTTGAAGAGTAAAGATCGCTCTCACTTGCTTCTAAGCCGGAGAGTCTCGTGTCGTTATCACCGTCCCTAGTACAATAGCGACGCTCTTGAGATCACCACCCGGCCTCCCAGCTCTGCTACCACACTGTCCTCACCACCTATCTTCCATTGTTGTCCATGTCAAGTCCTTGCTTTGGGACCTTCACACTTCTTTTCTTTCAGGATCTTCCCATAAACATCTTTGTGTTGCCATGGCAATCTCCTCTGCACCTACACACACGTCCCTCTCTGTGTGGTACAGTTTGAAATCACATCTCCACCAAAACGTCTTTGCTCTGATGCTAACAGAAACCTGTAATAAAAGTCTTCATTTGCAGGTGGGAATACCAAGAACCTGCTTTATCAATTTGTTCCTCTTGTTCCTAAGAACTCTGACAAGAGATGCAGACAGCTCTGAGCTGCCTCACCCATCCTCTGTGGGCCCTGACAGTGTCTGGAAGCTGTGTCCTGACTTTGGGACACTGGTCAGTGCCCCTGGACCCTTCAGGGATGTGGAACAGGCTAGCTGTGACCCCTGACAGTGGATCCATGAGCTGCCAGGACCTGTCAACAGGCTGGGGACCCCACAGCCCTGCCAGAGCTTGTTCTGCTGATGTCTCCTTGCTGCCTCGTGCCTGATCCTGCCCAACTCGACCAATTAGCTCTTCCCATCTCAGTCATTAGTGCTACAAAAGGAAATTGATTTCCCATCTAGGCTCATGCAACCTGCAGCTTCCATTTCCCTTACAAGTCCAGGGCAGGAGCCTATTGAATAAATGTCTGGTGACCTTCAAATTTACAGCGGAATTGCATTAAGGGCGAATGAACATGTTCAGATCCACTGGCCCTGACAGGTCCCTGGCAAGTGCACAGCCCAGAATGAACATCCTCTAATGAAACCTACCTCTTATTAGAGATGATGGGGACTCTCCACCCCTTGATCTGATTTAGCTCTGTGTCAGAGACCTCTATCTGCAGCGGGAGACGAGGAATCCAGACTGTCATCTCTAAAGGGGCACTCAGATGCTGGTAAGTGAAATTAACTATGACATTCACTTTGCCTTTCATTTCCTTCCCGTTGACAAAGACATAGTCACATCTGTCAGAAACCTGAAAATAAAAAGGAGAAGGAAAAAAAAAAAATTAATGAGTCTCTTCACTAATTATAAAGTTCACCACACACTGGGTGAGTGGGAGGAAGAGAAAGGATCTAGCTCCAGGTTCAGAGGACAACAAGGAATAACAAGAAAGGTGCCTGGTGTGCCCTTAATGGGCTGTGTAATTCAGCATTGTTTTAACAGGCCGGTTTTTCCTGCTATAAACAGTTCTAGTATAACCTAAGACAAGGGAACAGCTTTTTTTTAGTCCTTAATTCCCACTCCAAGAGAAGGACAGAGCTCCAGGGTCATGGCAGGGAGAGAAGGTTCCTCTGCTCCCCCCAGTGTGCAGCCCACTCACCTGGGGAGGGACAGGTAACGCCTGCAGCAAGAACTGACAAGGGATGGACATCTCTAATCAGCCCCGGAACGGGACAGGCTTTTCAAGGGTCCTGTCACAGGCACCAGGGAATGGGGGGCTCACAACCAAAACCCATCCCAGGGAAGAGCTCAGTGCTGGCCAGGGCTGTGCAGGGAGGCCAAGGAGCTCCAGCCCTGCTGCAGCCTGCCAGAGGCTTCCAGAGCCCTGCAACAGCAGCACAAGTCCTGATGTCACTTTATTTATCACCTGCAGCTCTGGACATCAATATTGCAGAGAGTTAGTAAATCTCACTCAAGCACTTCAGCAGTTACTGCGAGGATCTAGGTGAGCTGACAGGACCTGTTCATTACGGTTAGTTAAAATAGATGAGTAAATGTACACGTCAAATAATTTATTAACTACCACTTTACCGTGCTGATGATCTGAAGGAATGATCTATTGGAACCCTGAACTCTTTTCACAATCCATTACCAGCCAGACCTTCTGTTCCATTCCATCAATGTATTTAATGTTTCTCCCTCTGGAATGTATAGTCTCATCCTTCTCTGAATTTAATGCCGTTTCCTACTTTTCTGTTTAAATGCTGAATTTAATGTCCCCTGAGTGTCCCCTGAGCGTCCCCTGCCTGTCCCCTGCTCTGCAGTCTCCAGGGCTGCTGGCAGGGCACCTCCCAAACCTCCTCCTGCCTGGGGTAAGCCCCCTGAACAGGGGCTGGAACTCAACACAGACCACAGAGAAAACTGCTGAATTCTGCTGGTCAGAGATGGGAAGCGGCCTCTCAGATTTTAAATTCATTAATGCTCAAGCAATAACAAGAGGAAGAAAATTTGGCAGGCAAACAGACCTCGATTCCAACTTTATCAGGGTTTACTGCACAGAGAGTTGAAAAAAGAATCCATCCCTAGTGGATGATGAAGACTAGTGTATGAATGATTAAATAAACACCACGACCTTGTGCCTTCAAGATCATGATTTATAGAACAAACTGATGGTCAGGAAAAACAAAAATGACGCCGCTTGGGATCCCCGCCCGCGCCCGTTTCCCTGGCTGCAAGAGGAGCCGGCAGCAACTATGAGCTCATTGAGCTCCCAGCCAGCCCTTCACTCCTTGAATGAATAAGCATCACTGTTCTGCTGCAGCTTGCATGCAGTCCTGACAGAGCAACGTCCAAACTCGGGGCAAAGTACAGAACATTTCCATAAATCGGGCCAGCACACTCAGAACCAGGTCACCAACGCGCAGGAGGAGCAGCCGTGCCCGCGGTGCTGCGGGCACACCCGAGCCATTCATCCTCCGGCACAAGAGAAGGGCTCGAAAGATGGAGGGGGAGCAGAAAAATGCAGCTCCTCTGTCTCTTCTGAGGTTGTTTTCGAAGCTGCTCACTGGGAAAGAGGGCGCCTCGTGCAGTGAGTTTGCTGGGACTCAGCTGAGCCTCTGCAGGACAGACAGGGCCAGGATGGACAGACAGACACTGGGATGGGCTTCCAGAGCACCAAGGCAGGCAGCAAATGCACCAGGGGAGCTCTGCACGTGCCCTGGGGCCAGGAGTGCCCCGGAGCAGCTCCGTGATGGGACTGCAGGGCTGAGGCAGCCTGGGCACACAGCAGCCACCCCTGAAAGCCAGCAAACACTTCCTACAATGCAACAGGGGCTGCAAGGCACTGGGGAAAGGGGAGATTCATGGGGAAAACCAATCTGTTTTCATCCCCAGATCCAGGGACTCCCTCCCATCTCTCATTTCCCCTCCTCCTGCCTTTGAGGTCTGATATCAGGGACGGCAACTCCAGCTTTCAGTAATGGTGACAAGGGCTCGAGAGAGAAAGAGTAGATTTCCTTTTACTGCTGATGCACTGCTGGAATACACCTCTGTGTTGTGGCCACTGTAATTCAAGGACATCATAATGCCATTAAACCCTTCTGGTGCTGTGCTCCCTTGCTGAAGCTTTTCTAGGCTTTGTGTCACCGGAGCTCTTCACACAACTGCACTGAGCTGACTTCCGTTAATTAAGGGAGACTGTACTTAGCGTTCACAAGATGCTCCAGAAATTCTCTCAGTACAGGGGGCTTTTATCTCTTGAGGGACTCAGGTTTGAATGGCTCTTTTGGGCATGAACTTGGTAGATTATAAAAGTGCTTTCGGTTTCTTTTGGCTCGTGCAGGTGCCCCTTTTTTTCTTCCATCAGTGAGCAGCTAAGACGGCTTCCCCTGAGTGACACGCACACATCTGAGTGCTGCACCGAGGGCACGGGTCTGTCCCAGCACGGCACAGGGTCAGGAATGACATTTCCACGTGCACCAGGTCCATAGCAAACACGCAGCTGCTGCCAAGCTGGATGTGGAGTTCAATCATCAGCGCTACAAAATGTGCAGAAGGGAATATCTCAGATGTACTCAGCACTGCACTCACTTCAAATCCCCACTGTCAGCAAAGGGAAGAGACTGAAGTCACTTTAGATGCAGTCACTGCATCTAAAAACCACTGTAAACATGCAGTGCCCAGCCCCACGTGCAGCTCTGGACTCTGGTACCCCCAAACTGAGCCCCCAGGGTGGTCAGTGGGGAAGGTAAGCCTCTGATATTTCCATATAAAAATCTGCATTTTGGAATCCCTCCGTGACTTTTCCCCCACCCCTGCTCCTGTAAGTGATCCTGCCCCCGTGAGGGCTCTGTGCATGTAACACACACTTCAAACACAGCCCTGCCACCGTGCCGAGCTCATGGGATCTCCTCTGATTGAGCAGGGCACGCGTTTTCCTTGGTCTGCCAGCATAAATGGGGATATTTAGAAATGTAAGTTATGATAATGAGCCCTGCCTAAATCACTGCTGTCAGAAGAAGAATGGGGGAGTCTCCGCTAACCATTAAAAATGAATGAGGAGGGAAATAAATAAGCAAAAGCAGGTCATTTGAGCTGTAAAAGACTGGAGAACACAAGCTGTGTACCAAGGTACAGAAGGATGAGGCCATTATTAGCTCTATAAGTCACCAATAAACGACTCGGGGGAGGCAGAGTCACCTTCCATCACCCGCGCTCACCCCGGGCGCAGTGAGCTGCCTCGGCGCTGACCCAGCCCGAACGGCGGCAGCAATCCTGCAGACACTGGGCTTATCCCGAAAGCAGCTGTGCCCCAGCCCCGGAGGGACCGAGGCAAACGGGCAAGGTCCCCTTGTGGGGCGTGCTGAGGAAATCCTCGCCCCGCGGGCCTCTGCAGACACACGTTAACATTTCTGCAGTTCCGCTGCTTTGTTACGTTTATGTCACCATTACCATATACACAATCACGGAATGTTCTCCCTTCCCGCGGGCCCCACTGGGTTATTTTTGCCGCAGTACCACACCCCTGTGTCCCCTTAGCCCCCCTGGCTCCTGGCCACCCCTCTGCACCGTTTTCCCCATCCCTACTGGCCCCTGACCCTCCAGGACCAGCCCTGGATCTGCTCTATAACCCCGGACCCTTGGCCCCATTTTGCCTCTCGTCCCTGGAACACGTTTGAGGCTGTACCCACGGTGCAGACAATAACCAGCGCTGGGATTTCCAAATTTCGGATTTCCCCATCTCCTCACCGTTATGGCCATCCCTTTATCAGCAGAGTGCTCTGGTCCCCGGGGCTCTCAGGCACAACCTGCCCCGAGCCCTGCTCACTGCATTCCAGACCGATTTTAAACCCAGCATCACCTGCACCAAAGCTTCCCCACCTGCTGGGGTTTACAGTGAATCAGCTCTTCTTCATTTTAAATGCTTTGAATTTTAACTGGGATGGTTGAAGTATCTGCCAAAGTCTGAAAATGCCCTTTCAAAGGTGACAGATGACAGAACAAGGGGGAACGGTTTTAAACTGAGAGAGGGTAGATTTAGATTAAATACTGGGAAGAAATCCCTCCCTGTAAGGATGGGCAGGCCCTGGCACAGGTGCCAGAGCAGCTGTGGCTGCCCCTGGATCCCTGGCAGTGTCCCAGGCCAGGCTGGAGCAGCCTGGGACAGTGGGAGGTGTCCCTGCCATGGCAGGGTGGGACCTTGGTGCTGTCCCTCCCAACCCAAACCATTCCATGACCCTGTGAAAGGTGAGCCATGTCCTCAACACCTCACAGCCCAATTTATGGGGAACAATCCTTTCCAGCCCCGCTCTGCTCTGTGCAGAAGGATCTGCCTTGTTTACAGGTGTCAAGTGACACATCTGAACTCTGCTGATTCCAACAATCCAGGGCGTGCTCCGAATTTGGGAAATCCACACCTTCAAACGTCAGCGCCGTTCTGCAGAGCTGTTCCTATTGCAGCACCAAAAATCACTGCATGCACAGCTGCATCTGCTTTTTCTGCCCACAGGCAAACGTCCCCCTTGGTCTTTAGGGGCCTCGTTTGCTGCCAGCCCTCCCACAGTGACACGGGCTAAGGCCACCCAGCACTGCTGTGAGCAGTATTAGCAGAGACCTGTGCGCATGGGAAATGGATTTTACCGCACTGATCCACCTGAAGCATCTCACAGAGCATATCCATCCAGAGAACTCTGACGCCAATTAATTTCCTAGAAATAGTCTGGTTTGTTCCGCAGCTTTGTGGCAGACATCAGTATTTCATCCCAGCCGGATCTACCCGAGTGAAACACGCAACGGGACGTCTGAAAAGGATTTACAATTTTAACAAGTTTTGTGATCTGACACAACGTCTGAAGTGTGCTGGTGTTACCAACTGAAAAATCCCCTCATTAACAGGCTCTCCTCAGGAATCACCTTTTGCTTTTTAAAATCCAGACTCGGTGGATAAAACTTCAGTGGGTTTTTCCTTTCCGTGTTTCTCTGCCCCCGTTGGCACTACTCAGCACGGCGCATTTGCACAGATTTTAGACATTTTCTGGGGCTGTAGCGAGAGGAGAGCGGCTCCTGCCCAGCCCTTTGTGAACACATTTTCAAGAGTCTGTACACTCTGCCCTCACCTGTGATTTATTCCTGCCTTTTAAGAGCTTGTCCCGCTGAGCTCAGACCAGCCAGGGCCCCCAAAGTGTCCCAGGTGCTGGGTGTCCCTCTGCCACGGCACTGGTCCCTCTGCCTGCAGGATGGATGCTGCACTTCAGCAGGGCTTTCAACACACCTACGTTTGCTTTCATTTTTGGGTCACAAAATTCAGTTTCATTTCAATTTCAAATGATTTAAATTATGTAAAAATACCACAACATCAAGGAAAAAGTTATTTTAAAATTAAAAAAAAAATCAAAACATTTCATTTTGGAAATGTCAAAGCAAGTTGTTTCCTTGACACAAGAACCTGGTAGTATCCTTTTCTTCCTCTTTTTTCTCTTCTGTCACAGATGAAATTCCAAAGGAATTAGCATCATTTCACAAAGCTGCTTTACAGGACTACAAATTCTGACTGAATAAACTCTGCCAAATTTTCCCCAATAGGCCTCAATCAGCTGGGGCCACAAATCAAAACAAAATCATCCTGATGAAACTCTGCTCAGTTAAAACCCAACGCCACGGCGTTGTTCCTGCTGTTCCCACGTGCAGGAAGGGATGGAAGGGCACAGGACAACCTCTGCACGAGCCTGGGATGGATTCCCAGCTCCCTCACACGCTCACCAGATGGCTGTGTGCGATTTATTGAGATTTACTGAGATCAATGCTCAGGATACTGGAGTGTTAAACTCCCACGGAACTCCGGGGGAGTTTGGTGGTTAAACCTCTCTAAGAATCCGGCCTTTAATCTCCCTTTGATGCATTTGTGAAATAAGGATCCTATCCCCTTGTTTTACAGGGATTCTGCAAAGCCTGATCTGTGAGAAACAGGAGCTCAGGTGCTGGAGTTACGCAACTGCATCTTCCTGATTAAAATTTCTGTGCAGCTCTTTGGGCCAGCCCTTCACCTCCTCACCTGCAGCAGCTGCTCCCCAGGGCAGGGGCAGCTCTGGGGTGCAGATCTGGGGTACAGATAAGGGGTGCAGATCTGGGGTACAGATCTGGGTACATCTCTGCATGCAGCTCTGACCACAGGCAGCACCTCCCAGCAGCACTGAGCCCCGAGCCCAGAACTGCAGCGCCCACCAGAGCCATGAATAAAACACCAATGAACAAACAGAGCACAAAAAACCCACCTTTGATCAGGTCAAATGGCAGAGATGAAATAGGAACTCCAACTCTTCAGTCCTCACCTGGATTCTCCCCACTGCACAAGTGTGGGATTGTTGAATAACCTCAATAACACAGGCAGGTGTGGGCTGGGGCCGTGTGGGCTCGGCCACATCCGCACAGCACAACGTTCCCACGGGCTGTGTGTGCTTTCCCTTCTGCCATCACACCTCACACAACGATGTTAACAACCTCCCTTGTAAAGAACTCCTCTTTTCCTCTCGGTTGCCCTGAGCCTCACCTGCAGCCATTCCTCATCTGTCCTCACCAGGTCAGTTGTGATTTGTTGTGCAAGTGCAGAGCTCTCTGCCTCACCACCGAAGCCAGATGCCTCTTGCACAGGTGCTGCTTTCACGGGGCTGGCTGGGACAGAGGAGGACACCACGATGTGCTGAGCAGCGTGGACTGAAGCTCCTCTGCACATCCCAGGGACTGCAGCTCCTCACACACCCTGTGCTCAGTCCCAGTGAAATTTATTTCCTCTCTGTTAGAAAAAAAATCAGATCCTCCTTTAAAGGGTTTTCATAACTTTCTGGAAAATTGCTTCAAACCAAATAAAATCTAAAGACTCTTTTGCATCAACTGATGAAAAAAGAAATTACCACCCTTATTGCAGTTTTACGCATGGCTGCTATTAAACTTTGGTCCAACAAGCCAACAGCTGCTGGCTTTCATTGTGAAGAAAAAGAAATAGGGAAACTGGCTTAAAATGCTTTTTCTTTAATGCTGTGAGAGAAATGTAAATTCTTCCTGACCACTCTGGACTCCTAAATTAGTTAGAAAAAAGCGCTGGGCTGATATCTTCTCTGCCTCCTCGCATTCTCTCATCTTTCATCTCCATCACTGCACTGCAGGCTCGAAGCTTCGCTATTGTTTTGACAACGCTCTCCTTTTTCCAGCTTCCAAGAAACCTCTAGACAGGGATTGTCAGTTCTAATCATGCAGCTCGTGCTGCAGCAACAGGTGCTTACTGAGGACTGAGGAACAGCGTTTCACCTTTCGCACAGGGCTGGCAAAGCCAGGCCAGAGCAGGGGTGAGGGCAGCCACGGGCAGCAGGCAGGGCTGGGGACGGCGGCCCCTGTGCCAAGCCTGCCCACGCACACCTGCGAGGGGCACCTGGGCTGGCGGGGGCACAGGGGCATCAGGCTGAGGGATCTGGGGAGATTTACAGCGCTCGGAGCCAGCCGAGCACTGAAAGCTCGGAGCTGGGAGGTGTGGAGGTGTGCCCACCCAGCCGTGCCCACAAATCCAGCGGCACATCTCCCTGCAGCTGTGCCCACAAATCCAGCTGCACATCTCCCTGCAGCTGTACCCACAAATCCAGCGGCACATCTCCCTGCAGCTGTGCCCACAAATCCAGCGGCACATCTCCCTGCAGCTGTACCCACAAATCCAGCGGCACATCTCCCTGCAGCTGTGCCCACAAATCCAGCGGCACATCTCCCTGCAGCTGTACCCACAAATCCAGCAGCACATCTCCCTGCAGCTGTGCCCACAAATCCAGCGGCACATCTCCCTGCAGCTGTACCCACAAATCCAGCAGCACATCTCCCTGCAGCTGTGCCCACAAATCCAGCTGCACATCTCCCTGCAGACAGCACAGCACAGGGCAGAGTCAGCAGCCTGGCATCTGTGTGCCACAGGCCGTGGCAGGACACCCAGCACGGCTCCAGCCCTGCCCTGGATGCTCAGGGATCCAGTGTTTAGTAGAACAAATCCCATCCACCAGGGGTGACACCCCCTGGACTCTGGTCAGCTCTGATCCTCCCCCAGGCAGCCTCACGCCTTCCCTCGAACAGGGGCAGCCCTGTGCTTCGAACTTCTGTCCCAACAGTAACGGGTTAGACGGAGATTTTTAATTAGGGACACCACTGAGGACTGATGTGACCCAAGCCAAGCACGAGACCAGACCTCCACAGACTTAAAGGAGATGAGAGCTGCACGGGAGAAGTGACTGCAAAGCGCCTGCAGTGAGAAGAGAATGCCAGGATGAAAGGAGAGCAGTTTGAACTCCTCAGTGCACTCAGCCCTCAGCGTCCCACAAGCCCAGATCTGCAGGCACCAACTCGAGCTGAGCCATTTCTCAGCTGGTTCTGCACAGAACAATGCCCAAATGCTTCTGAAATCACCGGTGGAACTCAGACACACCCCAGCAAGGGCACTGCATTTCAGTCACTTTGACACAGCCAGAAGATGAAATATGCTTAGCAATGGCAGACTGCAGAGCTGCAAGGACAAAGAGATTCCCATCTTGGTAACAGGAGGACTTCAAAGAGTGGTAAGGATCCAGTCCTCTTTCTGCCACAGAGTTTGCCCAGGAAAAGTCTAGTTCTACTCCTCTGGCAAGAGTTCAGATATCCAACATCACGACTTGGGGAAAAAGGAAACATCTGCTGCAATATACATGAACTCATGCATGCACGGCAGGCTCTGGAAAGCTGGCCAACACTTTGAAAAATAATGCAACAGCAAAGCATGAAAAACTTCTGAAAGAGTCCTCTGGCTTTTTAAGCCAGGAATCACTTGCAGAGAAGCACATCTAAACAGGACTGTGCTCCAGGAGCAGGGCAGCAGCCACAGCTGCCAAGTGCCAGATGAAAGGTGCCAGTGGCCCCCACAGACAGGCTGGAGAGCCAGGGAATGAACGCTCCCAGACCTCACCTGCTGCAGGAGTGGCTGCAGGCTTGGCACTGGGGTGGGAGAGGCTGGGAGAGCAGGGAGGGATTTCTGTGCTCTGCTGACCCCAGCACCACCTCCCCTCCCTCGGGGGGTTCCCAGGAGGGCAGGGCACGCTGTGGGCACCGCGTGTGACACTGCTGGCTCCAGGCTCGGTGCCAGCCCAGCCTGGCTGCCCTGGGGCACAGCTCTCAGCATCACTGCAGCACGCTCCCACCCCCTGCGCTCCCCTCTGCCCGCCTTTCCTTTTACCTCCCCAAACATCCCCGAGGGGGGCTGAGCTGCAGCCAGGCTCCTCCAGCATCTCTCTGGGGACAGAAATCATCCAAAGCCACTCGCTCCCCGCCGTGAACAGAGGTCATTATTTTGACAAATTAGTTAAATCTCTCTCAGTCAGCAACGAGGACCCTGAATTATTCAACAAGCATCTGTCTCTTTCCCTTACAAAAATGGCCTGTGAAGCAATAAGTGTATTTCACTTGAACCACTTCTGAAAGATGTAAGACAGTTTGGGTTCACTCCAATGCCCCTTGAAGTCAATGCGAGCCTTTCATTTAATTTTCATTTAATTAATTTCATTAAATTTGCAGATGATGCCAAGCTGGGGAGGGGTTAGAAGTTCTCTGGAGAACAAGCTTAGAATTCAAAATGATCTTCGTAGTGTAGAAAACAATCTGAAATAAACAGATGAGATTGGAGAAAGGTAAGGGCAGAGTACAAAGCTGGGCAGAAACAACTGAGTGCAGGATGGGGAGGATTGGCCTGGTGGCTTCAGTGGAGAAAAGGATTTGGACTGCAGAGGATCTGACTAAAACTCTCCAACTGCAGGGACCACTGAGGACTGGAAGATGCTAATTAACAGCTGCAGCAACGTTTCAGATCTGCTTAGACAAATGACTTTCAAGAATGTTTTCCATGGCTGGAAACACTCCTCCTTTCATCTCAGCTGGAAAATTCCAGCGATTTTTATACCTTAGAGTGAGATATGGGACGCGCAACTTCTCCTGTCTGTAGTCCCTGCATGTGCTCTCCAAGAAATGCAGGTTTTCTGGGTAAAAAAGGACACAAGCATTTCATCTTTGTTCCTCAGATTCAATATTGATCACAAAAGCAAAGGCAGGTCCTGTTGTACTGGGAAATATGTTTTGCACAGAAACAGAGGCAGGAGAACACAGGGCTGTGAAATCCTCCCCTCCCAGCCCCCCTGAACTGCCAGAGAGGACAGGGCAGACTGTGCCCAGCTCCCTCCCTGACCCCCTCCGGGCATTGAAGCTCAGCAATTCCTGGGGCTGCTATGCAGGTAAATAAGTTTGCAGTGCACAAAGTAAATATCGCCTCCAACTTCCTTCTTTCCTTATTAGACGTGAGAAAATGCTAAAGATATTATTCTGTATTTATAGCATTGCTTGTGAAGCATTCTGACGTGCAAGACAAACCACTGCCTGAAAACTGATGACATTTCATTAAACCAAGAAGATTCAAGGAAAAAAAAAAAAAAAAAAGTATTAAAAAGATGGAAGAAAAGGCATCCTGTTTTCCTCAGACAGCTAAACAAAAGCCTGCTCCAGACCAGTGAAATCACTGGGGATCAACACTGCTTCATTTCTGTGTCTCTTTCTTTGCACAGTCAAATAAAATAGTAACAGTGGTGCTGCTGATGAACATTTTATATTTGAACTATTCCCATCAACTAACAGCATTTCCCAAAAAATCCTCCTGACCACACTTTGTAAAGCTCATCACTGTGAGGGCTCAGTGCCTGGGACATGTGTGTGTCTCTGTGTGCATTTTTTCACATAAATACCTATTCATGTAGCACAGATATCGTTATCCTCACGCTGGGAATGAAGGAATTAACTGTACAAAGCTTTCCCACGGCCACAAAGCGCTGGGGAATGTTATCAGGGATGAGAAATGAAGTCTCATTACTGTGACGTCAGAGAACAATCAACCAAACAACACAAAGTGCTACATTTAGCATAAATAGGAAAGCCAGGCCAGAAACATCTCCTCTCACACAGTCTAGAAAAAAATGACTAAACAAGCCCACACCTGTGCAATGGGGAGAGTGCAGGTGAGGACCGAAGAGATGCAGTTCCTATTTCATCTCCGCCATTTGACCTGATCAAAGGTGGGGTTTGTGCTCTGTCTGTTCATTAATGTTTTATTTGTGGCTGTTAATGCCACAGGACGGGCTCTGGTGGGCACTGCAGTTCTGGGCGCGAGGCTCAGTGCGGCTGGGAGCAGCAATAAATAACAATAATTAACAACAAATTTGTGCTCATGGAGACAGCGCCAGGCAAGAGCAACCCCCTGCCCTGCTCAGCTCTCCCCGCGCACAACAGCCCAGACACAGCCCTGGGGCTCTGGGGGCTTGGCTCCCACAGCCCCCGAGCAAAGAGAGCTCCCAGGACGTGGCCAAGGTGAGTGCAGAGCAGCAAACCATCAGCCTTCCCCCATAACATAACCCCTGAGCAAAGAGAGCTCCCAGGACGTGGCCAAGGTGAGTGCAGAGCAGCAAACCATCGGCGTTCCCTCATAACGTAACCCCCGAGCAAAGAGAGCTCCCAGGACGTGGCCAAGGTGAGTGCAGAGCAGCACACCATCAGCGTTCCCCCATAACGTAACCCCCGAGCAGAGAGCTCCCAGGACGTGGCCAAGGTGAGTGCAGAGCAGCAAACCATCAGCGTTCCCCCATAACGTAACCCCCGAGCAAAGAGAGCTCCCAGGACGTGGCCAAGGTGAGTGCAGAGCAGCAAACCATCGGCGTTCCCCCATAACGTAACCCCCGAGCAAAGAGAGCTCCCAGGACGTGGCCAAGGTGAGTGCAGAGCAGCAAACCATCGGCGTTCCCCCATAACGTAACCCCCGAGCAAAGCCCAGCTGTGCCCCAGCTCCCGGGGCATCCTGCTGCCCGCCTGAGCCCGCGGGTCCAACGCGCTTCCTTTGCTCACGAAACGACAAGAACCATTTTATTCAATAAAATACTCCAGGAGCTGGTCTCAGCGAGGATGGGAATCAAAGGTGGAGGACAATTTGAAAGCATTTAGTAAGATTTTAGCTGCTCGTTCCCCGTTGACTCTGATGGGAGCCGTGCAGCTTTGATCTCCCGAACGCTTTCACACTCCTCCCATCCTGACAAGCGCCACGGATCTATCCACGGGGGAATCGAGGAGAGTCCTGGAGCCTGATATCTGGGCTATCTTCAAAGAGCCAAGGGGGAGAAGAGCCAGCCCATAAAGGGGGCTGCATCTGAACACAAAGTGCCCCCCGTATCGACACATCCTGTAGGATCTGCGTTTGGGAACTGATGCTGTCAATAACAAACTCCCGTGGCTGACCGAGCCCTCAGCTGAACCGGGCTGTGTGCCTCAGGAAGGTGCTCTGGACTCGCTGAGATTGTTCACACGGTTTTTTTGCGGAAGCAGAGGTGATCCCCAGCGTGCAAAATGATGTTATAAGAAGAGAAAAGCCGATTTCAGGCCGTGCAGAGTTCCTCCCTGGGCTCCTCTCTGCTGTGTCCCACCAGCCTCTGTGCAGTGTGTGCATAATCCAGCAAACTGCGATACAGCAGGCAGGGACAGGGTCCTTAATCCTTCTCCTGTGATTTGTTTGGAAAGCAGGGCTGCATGTAACAGAGAAGGGAAATGAAGGTGTGATATTTATTGGCAAGAGAACTACGGCTGCTGCCAATCTCGGTGCGGCGTTATCTGTACCTCCAGGACTGCTGGGAATGAAGCTGCAATTCCAATTTGCTGGATTCCAGTCTAAAAGAGAGCTGTTCTATCACCCTCAGATATTGAGAGGAAGAGGTTTCAGCACAATTTCTTCCGGATCTTTGAGCCTTTTTCCCTCAGACACATGCAGACGGGAGGTTTCCGTTCCCTTGCTGAGCCCTGAAAGGCTTTCCCCAGGTGAAACAAACCTCTGCACATCAGCAGACACCGATGGAGACACTCACGGGGCATCTGAGGCTGTCCCACCTCCTGGTGTGGACAAAACAGCCCCCAGAGAACGGCCTGGACAACTCATTTCACCAGGAGGGTTTTCTTCCTTCCTCCCATGGCTGGCTGCCGTGGAATGTCACTGTGGAGCTCTCTGGGTTACAGCAACTCCTTATTCCCGTAGCTCCTTGTAAAACTTGTGACTAGATTTATGAGAAAAGGTAATTTTCTTAATACAGTACCCATGTCCTGCAGAAGCAAGCTCCCTTGCAGTACGTTATTCCTCACGCAATTTTAAAGTTCACCTGCCTTAAGAAATCTGGCTGTTTCAGCTAGAAGTTGAGCAGCCTTAGGCATTCTTTATCAGATGATCTTTTTAACACCTCGAGTCTCTGAGTTTCATATCATTCACTGAATCAATCTCCCTTTCATGATTTGTATTTATACCAATGCCCCATTCTATTACAACTCTCTCTTATGCTTTCTCAATTTCCTCTATTATTCTTTTTTAGGTCTATAATATAATTTCAGTGGCTTACTCAGAGGCTGTCACTTTGTATTTACGAACTGAAACTTGAATGTGCATTATTACTTTATTTTTATGAAAACCCATGATAACTAATGCAGTGATTCAATTTCTACCAAGAGGCTTTATGTTTGGTTTCCTGTCTGGCCTCTAACCTTCATTCCTCCAAACAAACTTTTACATCTCTATTTACATATTGGGATCATTAAATTCCTTTTCATCTCCCTGTCTCAATGGCTTCAGGAGCTGTAATGAATTTGGGCAGGAGTTTAATTAGGAGCTGCTCTTTTCTTTACTTCAGGCTACATTTCACGTGGAAGGGTGAAATGTGCCTCTGACAAATGAAAGACTCGATGTAAGCCCCCAAGAGCCCCTAGGTAAGTTTTAGTGGAGCAGGGAGCGGCAGATCCTGGTGCTGGGTCCATTCCAGGGAAGCTGGAATTCATTTTAGATCTCTGTAAGAACATCCCCCTCAGCAGTTTGCCTCTGCTTTGCCATGATACCATGCAGGCACAACCAGGCTGTTTTCAGCAAGGTTCTTCCTTGTGTTCTTTCTTCAGGGAGCATGGAATAGCTCAGAGTTCCTCCTCAGAGACACTGTGGTCAGCCTGGCCCCTGTCCTGCTGCGAGGACAGCCACATGAGGCTGTGCCAGGGAACTGCACTGGGCACTGCAGGGGCAGCTCCTGCCTCAAGGGCCAGGCTGGGCTCAGGAGAACACCAAACTGCACAAAGGCTCCCTGAGGGACGGCCTCGTTGTGGTTCTGTGGTTAAAAGTCATTAAAACCCCTGCAGTGCCCATGGGATCTGCCAGCACACACTGGCCAGACTGGGACTGGCTCCAGAACCCACTGGGCTCCACCAGCACTGCTCCAGCTTCTCCCCTCCTGCTTCCTGTGCTGTTCAGGGAGAAAGTTCTCTCTCAGATAAAGACATTCTGGGACCATCCCATCCCTTCTTCTTCCCCCGTCATTTCTTTTCTGCAGTTTTCCTGTGCTGAGCACACTTTGTGGCACTCAGTGTCTCGTTTTATCCACTGGGTTTTATCCACTCAAGAGCAACAAAACCAGCGAGCAGGCTGTGAAGGGAGCTCCTGGCAGTAATTAGCCTTGTGGAGATCAGCTGATAGCTGTCAGCTCTGGTACTCAGGAGTCCAGGATGAGGTTAATCACAGCTGCACACAGCTTCAGAGAAATGAGTGTCAATGGACGCTGTCCAGCTGCATCTGCTCGGGGAACACAGCGCTGCAGGTGGGATCAGACACGCATTGTTCAGCCTGGGAACAGAGGGCACCATTTGGAAAAGTTCTTGTCGAGGTGTCTTCAGGAATTAGCAGAGTGCAGGGGCCGTCCTGCCGGAGGGCTCTGTGAAACCCCTGCCTGGGATTCAGAGCCCCAGGGAAACGCTGCCTTTCACGATTTGTTACAAGCCCAAAACCCAGCTCAGCATCATCCAAACGTGTGAAGAACTTTGCAGGAAACACGAGCTGCCTTCTGGCTGTGGCACTGGACAAGGGATATTGGCTCTGGCTGATGTTTGCTTCCGGCGCCGTTTGCCAGACAAACGCGTCCCGCGACAGCCAGAGCCGTGCCCAGACACAAACCATTCCCCAGGGACACACAGACTGCCTCCTCTCCTCATCTCCTAACGTGCAGAGCAATCCCATTAACTACACCGGGTTACACTGGGATTTCCAAAGCAGAAATGAGATCCAGTCATTAACAGAAGTTAATGTGTGGGTGTGTGTGAGACCGACTTCTGTTAGTGACAGCCAAGAGCAATTAATATAATGCTCACAGACAACGCATAAAACAGACTTTAGTACCATCCACTGTGCCTTTAGAAGCCTCCTCATTGGGGCAAATGACACTTCCCCTCATTAGTGAAGTTTCGCTTCTCCCTCTCTGGCCTTTAATGAAATGGAGCATGTAATGGAACGTCACATTCATAGATTTCCTTCTGCTATCAGCTCCAGGTCTGCACAAAATCTCAAATGCTACGGCCGCTTTTCACACGCTCACAAATGCTCAGAGAAATTGCTGAGGGCACTCAGATCCCCAAGTCTAAAGAAGATGCCCTAAATTTACTCAAACAAAACTCTTTTACAGCTGCAAAATAATTACCTGCTTGCAAATAATCACATTATTTTTAATAGTTATTATACGGAACAGATTATTTAAGTTGGGAGAAAATACCAGCTTTGTGTAATACCCACCTGCTCCAAATACACAGTTACACTTGTAGTTAAAATTGAAGAGCCATTAAAGCCACTTTTTGTAGGTGCTTAGGTTTCTAATTTGCAATTAAATTAATTGGATTTGAATGCCTAAATTGATTCAGAAGTCAGGCTTATCATCCAATAACCAGTTAAAAAAGATGCTGCAAACCACAGGAAAGTTGTTGAGCATTTCTGTGGGCAGCTGAAGGGGGAAACCACTGGCACTGGTGTGTGCTACACGTAAATACAGCAGCCAGGTCACAGGAGAGCAGAGCCTGTCACACGTGTAAAGCACGAGAGCTGTTACAGATAATCATCTCTGCAAATAAACTGCACTCACGCAACTCCTGCTATTCTGGCATCTCCAGCGCTTTTCAGATGTGTCTGACTGCTTTACCTTCTTTCCTCTTCAAATCCTAGAGTTCTGCATAATTTTTTTTTATATAACTGCAAAGAGAAAAAAGTTCACGGGTAGCCAAAAGTCAGCATCCTAAAAGGAATGCAGAACGTCCAGACAGCGAATAAAAGAGATCTTCAGTCAACTGGCCTGTGCAGACCCTGTTATATAAGAAAGCTGAAAATATTTCTAAATCCTTCCTTACTCAGCCACTGATGTTTTACCGTGACAGAATTTTGTATGGGCTGTGATTAAGTGAAATTTAACAGGAGTGATTTCTGTGCTCTGTCCTAGTTAGGGTTATGTGTGTTATTAACAACCCGAACGATGCTTACACATTGCATTTTACGTCCCAAAGCATTCTTTGGGGATTTAGCATTAATGCTCTTTATGTGCCAAGGTAATCCAGCACCATCACACACCTTCTGTGTGCGTTTCTGCTGAGACAGATCGAATGAGCCACGTGCCAGGGCCCACGGTGGCACAGCAGTGGCACAGCCAGAGCCCACACTAACAGCACCTCAGAACCATCCCAGGGATACCCAATCATCATCCAGCCCTATTCAGGAAGAAATGAAAACGGAGTGTCACACGCTGTGTGCAGGCTGAGCCCTCCTTAGAGAATCTGCAACGCCTACGATCCCACGCCAGGTTTCACCATTCCAGCAGGATTCCTTCCTTCAGTAGAACCCAGGCAGAGCAGGACAGCGTTAAAAAGTCAGGTTCATTATGGCCTTTCGACCCCAGGCTTGCTAACCCGTGCAGCCTCCCCTTCTCCTGCACAGATGTGTGTCCAGAATCACCCTTGTTCCTCCAGCTGCCCCTGAGAGCTCCAGGAACCCTGGGAGCATTGCACAGCTGATGCTCAGGGTAGTGCAGCTCTGGCCAGCAGCTTCTCTATTAACCCCAAACATGAGCCTCCCCTCAGCAAGCACTGACACCATCCTTGGATTCGAGCACGTTTAAACCAGCTGGAAATATCTGGTCACATGTATTTTTGTTTTAGCAGGACCAAGCCCTTCCACACCCGATACATCTGGCCAGTCCTGCAAATGATAAGCAAAAGCAGAAAGTAACTTAGTGGCCGTGAGAAGTCCTAAACCGGTCTGTGCAGCCAGTCCTTGCCATGGCATGGTGTGACTCGTACACTGAGCGTGGTGCCAGGGTCTGGAGGATGGCTCAGAGCTGGCACCAGGAGCTATAAATACCTCAGCTCCTCAGGAATGGCAGACGCTCCCTGGAACTGCTCAACGCCCCGGGAACTTTCTCAGAGCAACAATGGCAATTTATAATCCTTAACGCAAGCTCCTGTTTGGGAGGCAGGTGTGAGTGGCTGATCTTAGCTCTGCTTTTATCAGGGCAGCATCACACGCTGCTCTGCTGCCTTAGCCCCGGGCAAGCGAGCAGGGAACTCATTTCCCTCTGCACTGTCTGCTCCTTCCTCCCTCAGCACGTTTCCTCTAGGGATAAACCACAATTCTCTTCCCACGGAGATGATGGAGCATTTCCCAAAGCCAGGGGTACAAAGAGGTGGGGTTGGTAAGCAGCTGAAAACCCCTGAATGCCCTTTGCAGGTCCAGGAGGTTTGCACATTCCCACAGGGCTGTCTCCCACTGCACAGACCTCACCTGACCCTCAGGAACAGGGGAGACACCTGGAAAACCTTCCCCCTCCTTCCCGAGGGGATGCACAGGCACAGGGATGGCATCAGCCTTTTCCAGGGGTGGGAATGTGCTCAGGATAACGATGTGACAGCACGGGAATGAGTGCCCGTGCAAAGCCTCGCTGTCATTTCTACACACGGCAGAGAGAGGCACTCCCGGGCACCCCTCACCCCCTGCTGCTGATTCCTGCCCCAGAGCCCCCCCTTCCCCGGGCTGGCACTGGGAGCATCCCAAACCAGCCCAGCCAGGGAGCAGGGAGCCCAGCGGGCACACGGCTCCCTCACCAGAACAAAGAACTGCTCATTCTCACTCAGCTGCACTGCTGGAGCTGTGACAGTGACACGATGCACCTCAGCAGTGCCCCAGCACCCTGGGGACATTCACCAGCCCCTCCTGGGGTCAGCAAATGCTTCCATTTGCTCACTGGGATCCCCCTTGGCATCACTGTTCCGATATGCTTTAGGTATGGCCTCGTTCTTTTTATGGATATAGACATATTGCTCCCCATAAAGGAAGAGAAATACCCACAGAATGAGATTTTCATCCCTGGCTCCACAAGAACATGTATTTTTTCCCATGAAGCACAAAACCCCCAGATTCCTGGGTATCTTCTGTAGAATTTTGAAGGAGCCTCAATTCAGCAATTATTTGGATTTCTTTCTTCCATTACAGAGAAGTTTTTTATCTTACAAGCTTACAGCCTTTCCAAAATATAAAGGAAGTGCAGGCAAGAGTGCCTGTGGCAGTCCCACGGGGGTTTTTCAGTGTGGATGATTACAAAAAGGCAAATAACACCACAGAAACCTCGCTCCTTCCCAAGATTCCCATCAGAATGATGAATTGGCAGAATATGAAAGAGACAAATCCAGTCACTCCAACAGCTTTAGGTGAGTTTCAGACAATTCCTGGGAGATGCAAGTCTGTTGCATTGGTTCTATATTCAGAATTCATCTTTGCCACGTCTGGTTTTCATAGCACAGAGAGATTAAAATTGTGCTTTTCCCCCTTTACAACCAACACCAGCAGCACATTGAACTGAACTCTACAGTTATTAGTACAACTCCTGGTTTTGTCAGTGCATTTTCCTGAGTTTATCCTGCATCCTGATTCCTAAAGCAGAGCAGAAAAAGCATTTTCATTTTGAAAGCTGCTCCATCCCAAGGTGAAAAGGTCAGATGGATTCCAATGTCAGGAATACCGAAACTGAATCAAAATGACATGATTCCATCATTTTCTGTCAAAATGAAATGTTTAGACATTGCAGGAAACAAAAACATACATCTGCTGACTTAAATCAAGATTGTTTCCAAGATGGATGAACGTTTTTGGGGGGTGGAATAAGGCAGTTCAGCTGCTGGAAGAAATCCCATTATACTATGGAAAATCATGGCATGAACTTGATCTTCTCTGAACTCTAAAGGCACAGATTGATCAATTATGTTATATATCACGTGTATAAAATATTGCACGTTCTGGTTAGCCAACAGAACACTGCTTGCTCTTCCTGGCTCTTCCCACTTTGCCCTGTGCCCAGGGCAGGAGCATTCCCTCCCTCCTGTCCTTGTCCCTGCACTAACCCCCTGGAGCAAGCACAGGGTGAGCACTGGGCTCAGTTTTCAGACTCAATGAGCCACAATGAGCCCCCTAATTCACTCTCAGCTTGGCTTAAACGTGACACACCACCTGGAATCTGGGATTCCTCCCACTCCTGGTCGGAAAGTTTTGTGTCTCTTGGCAGTGCCTGCACTGGGAGCTCACAGCTTTGCCCTTTGCAGCTGGAAATGTGTGTGACCACAGGGCTCCAGGAGTGTGCTGGGAGAGGAATATCCACGGGCTGGCAGCACAGTGCTGGAGCTGCAGTGCTCAGCTGAGGGGCACACAAAATCCCGGGCTCCATTCGCTTCTCCCTTGGATTTTCGAGCTCTGCCACTCCAGTGACTCCAGAAGATTTCAACTCTCCCCGAAGTGCACCAGTGTGAGGAAGAGAAGGAACAGCTGTTAAAAGTTTCATGCTTTAAAACACTGTCTGCTTCGGGCCGCTTTAAATGCTCTGACACTTCAGCCTCCTTAAAGTCTGCCACATGATTAAAAAGACGTTATTTTGCCACTGATAAAACCACACTAAGTGTTAGTGAAAGATTTATTAGCCTGCAGTAACATTTTACAAATTGCCCAGCGTGCTGCTCTGCCCTCCAACACACTCCAAATTTGGTGTGGGAGCAGAGCAGCTGCCAGGCTGCCCCCGAGCTGGGGAGCAGGGCAGGGAGGGAGCAGAGCAGCATCCCCGCCCAGCTGCCCAGCACAGCCAGGGACCCCAGACCTGCAGAGGGTGAGCAGGGTGCCAGCAGAGCCCCCACTGCCAGAAGGGGCTGGAGAGCTCTGGGGAATGGGAATTCTGAGGAGAGGCCAGGCTGGACACCCTGCAGGGCTCAGGGTAGTGCCCAGGCTGTGCCAAGGATGCCAGCAGCAACTGATGCCTTCAGTTTTACCTTTGCTGTGTCTCAGGCTCTGTGCTGCCCAGGTGCAGCTCTGAGCTCACACTCAGGGTCACTCAGCTCTCTGCACACAGCAGCCACACAAAACAAATCCTGCTCCTGCTGCACACCAAGGACAACGTTCCAAGCTTCAGCCCCAACAGCACAGACAAGGGTGGCTGGAGGGAGGAACAAGAAGGATGGGACTGCAGAACCTGGAGCTGGAATTGGACAATTCAACCCCAAAGTGCAAATGGACCAGAACTGATCAAAGTGTGAGACCTGGTGACCCTTTGTCCTTTTTGTGCCCATTTTGGGTCCACCTTGGGTGCAGCCCTGGCCAGGCTCTTGTCCTGCCCAAGGTGTCTCCTAAAGGCCTTTTAATAAATATCTCCTTTATTCTCCAGTTCTGCCCAGTCTCTGGGGAACACAGAGGTTTCCAATGGAGTCCTCTAGGAAATACACAACACAAGAAAGGGGCAGAGAAACTGAACCCTGGTCCCCGTGCTAGCACTCTCTGACTTCTGGCAACTTCCAGGTGTCTGATCAAACAAAGTGAACAAAAAGGAGTTTCCGTTTCAGGGTAACCCAAATGCAGATTTTCGTTAACTCATCAAACTGAAAACCCAGAGCACTGGAAAGTGTTGCTTTGGAAACTTCCAGGCTTTGTTGAGCTTTGGAAAAGAAGGTCATTTGGAAACAGAAATGTCTTTTCAAAATGAAAGATTAAAAGAAGCTGATTTTTCTTCTCTCCTTATTCTTGATTAAAATCATCTTGAGAGTTTATTCCTTACCAATAACTCAGCCAAAATAAAGTCTGCTCAAAAATCTCTTTTCATTAGTTCAGTAGGAGTTTTACCATCTACAAATGGTCAGTACTTTACAGCACTTTGAAATTTGCACCTTAACTTTTCTGTGTCTTGCAGTTCTCATCAGTGAAACAGAGTCTGGGACACGTCTCCAGTTTTTGGTGTGGTTATTCTGTCATCCTGCACCAAATAATTTCTGATAATCATTTGTCAATAAAATATTGTTTCAGTGGACTAAATTCTGCTCTGACCTATTCAGCCAAGTTCAGATCGGTGCAGTTTGGCACAAAATGAGTCAGTGCAGAGTTTGGACCAGCTCTTTAAAGTTCTTTGAAGTCTCAGATGAAAGAAGCAAGTAATAAATGTGGACCCCGAAACGAAAAGAGGAATGAGGTATCCTCATTCTGCAAGGAAAATGAGCTTAACCTCATCATTAATCAACACCAAAAAACCAGGAAGAAAAGCTAAGCCACGAAGACATAATCAATCTGTTAGATGCTACTTGACAGATGCGCTGAAAAACAGCAACAGTAAAGACCCAAAGAAATGTAATCTCAATCTTTATATTTCAAGGGGCATCTTAAACAGATTTTTCTTCCATTTTCCATTCCCTACTCTAATGCCCCGAGAACAGAAACTCTAATTACTGCTGCATGCTGAAGGCTGGCCAGTAATTACATATCTTTATCTTCATTAGGTGCCTGTGAACAAGGCTTGGTCTGAACCAGGGCAGGTAAACTGCAAACTCCAGACACATTTTCAATTAAGAGCTCACTTTAAACTGGCAGCTCACTGGAGCTCTGCAGAAACCTCTCTGCTGCTGCAGCTGCAGGAGCCCAGAACGTCCTGATCCCTGCTGGTGACAGCCTGGTGTCACACGGGGCTGCCACTAACACCGCTGGTAATGGTGTGTGCATGTGAACACTGACTGGCACATTCACATCCTTACGGCCAATGATCAAACCTCAGAAAGCAAAACTGATTTTTTACACGGCTTCCAAATGATGTATTTGCTTTTAAAGGCTTTTTTCTTTTTCTAATTCACCAAAAAAATTAAACAGAAGATGAGTGAGTTAGTAAGGACTTAGCCCATTACTCCCACAACAAAAGGACAAATAATTTCCTTCTGTTTTTAAATTAAGTGCAACAATTCGCTATATTTAGCAGATTTACCATATCCGAAAGGGCTTCACAGAAGGAAAAAAAACCAAACCCCAAAGGTTCCCAATAATTCAGCCAGAAAGACACATTTAATCAGAAAATACACGGTGGCTAATCAGGTAAATAGGAACACTGGGAAGATTCTAAAAGGGAAGCATAAAAAATACTAAACTTTGAAACTACTGGGGTTCATCACATGTATAAGAAATTACCATGAAGATATTATTTAAAGGAAGTCCAATCAGCATAGAAATTGCATTTTTTTGTCAGAATAGGTCAGGAAAAACCATTTACACCTCTGCCCAGCTCTGTTCTTCACTTACTCTGCCCCGAGCTGCCAGTGGCTCTGTGACATGAAGCCACCAAAGCTGTGGGGAACTCCAACTCCCCATCTGACAGGACTGGAGTCTGCTCCTCTGTGCCTCCAGAGGCAGAAGTGGAGCCCAGCAAGGGGCTCAGGGAGGCTTTGGAGCCGCACACAGCCCTGCAGCAGCTCAGAGCCAGAGGAACAGAGGAAAAGCAGAGCCTCGGGCAAACCCAGGCGCCAGGAGCTCAGTGAGGACAGGCACAGAGGTCGTGGGGTAACAGCCACTCCCAGCACCTGGCGGGGTGGCCTGCAGCCTTTGTGATCCTTTGGGACACGCTGGTTATCTGAAAATACAATCAATTTTAGCTTTGATTTGTAGCTGCGTCTCTTGTTTCCTGTTCCCAAGCAACAGGCACAGAGAGGAGTTTGTGAAAAGATAAAAGCTGCTGCAGACAAGGGAACTTTTGTGTCACCGTGCTGGAATCCTCTGTACCTTGTGTGCCACCACTGCTGAGCAGCTCCTTCCACTTAATCATTCATCAAGCAGGTGGAAACATGCAGGATTCCTTGCAGGATTCCTTGCAGGATTCCTTGCAGGATTCCTTGCAGGATCAAGAGGCACCGTTTGCCTTGAGGCTCCAGCCTGAGCCTCCAATTTCAGGACCAAAGAGGAACTTCAAGGCCCCTCTGTGAGCTCTCACCAGCCAGCAGAGCACACCCTGCGCCTCACAGAGAGCCGCAGCACAGCTGCCAACGCTCCTGCACCCACACAACCCCCGGAGCTGGCACAGGGAGGGTCAGCTCTGGCAATCCTGCACAAGTGGGCAGTGCCAGACAATCCCCAGGCTTTGATGAGCAGGACGGGAAATGGGGATTTTTGTGTTTGTTGCTTCCCTGAGCTACACAGCAGTAACAGCAATAATAAATCTTGGTGTTCCAGCAGGAGAGCAGTTAGGGAAATGAAAGAACTTGTCCCACTGGAGAACAGCGCTGTTGTTCTCTGTGCAAGGAGCAGTCTGATCCTACCTTAATGACATCCTCATCTGATGATGTGCACTCCACAGATTCCACAAGATCCGTCACAGTCCCATCATCCTCCACTGAAACCACCTTGACAGGGACAGCCACTGTTTTCCCAGTGAGAATAGCTGTGTTCAGGATCTCTGCCTCCTGAGAGAAAAGAAAACAAAAGGCCACTTCGTATCTATATTTTGCCATTAATTCATTAATTTACTTCATTACTTTAATTCATCACTTTAATTCCTCGTGCTATGGCAAGAACTGCTCCAATAAGCAGGCAGGAAGGAGAGGTTTCCTCCCTCCAATCCTGACCCCAAGTCCCAGCCGTGGCTCAGGGCTGTTGAGATGTCTGTGCCCCGATTGCTGTCTCAGGGATGTGAGGTGCCAGCACAGCCAGCACTGGGGCAGTGAGCCTGCACCCCAGAAACAAACACACCTGCACGTGGCAGCTGGGCCAGCTCCAGCCTGAGCAGCACACTCACCTCAATTAGCACATAAAAAGGTCTCAAGGCTTGCTGGTGCACCCACAGATCCCTTTTCTGACAGGTTTCCTACAAGTGCTGACACAGGCTCTGTGCTGGGACACCCAGGCTGGCTGTGCAGCGGACACAGCTCAGGGCAGGGTTCCAGCTGCTCCTGTGGGACGGTTCTGGCCGCTTTTTCCCTGCCAGGATCGGGATTGATACACTGGAGTCGCAGTTCACGTTCAGGTTTGGGTGTTTATTATCTCTCATCTATTTACAGACTCAGCAGCCGTGAGCTGTAACCAGCAAGTCAGAGAAATGAGGTAGAATTGACCTCTTCTCTACCTCTGCAAGGTCTTTTCAAGGACAATCCATCCAATTATGACATGCCACCTGAATTATTTTTACTTTAAACCCAATAACAAACTACTTGAAGTCTGCAATGTGGACTGTATTAACCAATTACAGAAAACCACCCAAAGCCATGAAGAAAGAAGAGGGTGAAGAAGAATTCAAAGAAGAAGGACTCGGACCAGGCCCAAATTCTCCATTTTGCCCCATACATTATTATATATTAAAATCCCAAATTCAGGTTTTCACCCTGTGATATCACACAAATCCATCCAAACCACACAGCCACAATCCCAGTGCTCCCAGTCAATTTTGGGAGCTGTTCCATGGCCTCAGGTCAATGCAGTGCCTGCCTGAGGGTCAGTGCCCCTCAGCACAGAGAGCTGAAATTCTCCAGGGTTCCAACCCTCCTGGGGATGCAAGCCTGGCAGTCAGAAGCTCAGAGGTGCCAAGCAGTGGCCCAGCCCCTCCTGCCAGGTAAGTGCCCTTGCTGTGCCTCACTCAGGCCCCGGGTGAATGACTCTGCACCACAGCACTGTCTGCAAATTTCAGTTTTCTAGGCTTTGTCCTGGCTCTTGGCGCGCAAGCACTTCCCCACACCTCTCTCCTTACCTTTTAAAGAGGTTTGTGCAAAGCCAGCCTCCCTCAGACAGAGGGTCTGAGAGGGTCTGGGCTCATCAAACAAAATGAGCTCTGTGCTGACCAGTGCCCATTACAAAACACACTGCTCCCCTTTGATTCACCACTTCTGATTTAAAGGGCTGGGTTCTGATTGTCTGAAGAGCATCAGACTGAACAGAGCTCTCTGTCACCTGGCTGTGCCCTCTGTCTGGCACCCCGAGCACAGACTGCTGCCAGCCCTCCCACCCCAACTGCAGGATGCTGCTCGTGTCTGGAAGGTCTCTGAGCCTTTCAGAGCTGTGCCTGAGGAGCTGGGACCATCCTGGAGGACAAGAGGCTCTTGATTTCAGCTGGCTCTTGTGCAATAAAGGCTCCCAAAGCCCCCAAGTGCTAAATTCTCATTTTCTAAACTGTTCCCACCGTGAGCTCTGGGACTGACCTGATTTTACCCCTGGAAGAGGAGAAAGTGGGAGACTGGAACCAAGTTAGCAGGAGATGCTCACTGCTCCTACTGCCTCTTGGGCTAAAGGGGAGAGGCTGAGATTTTTCTCCTCTAAGGTATTCACATCAAAAAAACCCATTTTCCTCTTACTTAAAGGAACAGACACACTTTATTCAGACTCAAAGCAATATTTAAAGAAAGGAAAAAATCCCTCCTGGTCATTTGATGGCTGCTTTGTTAAGGTTGCCCCATCCTCACTGTGATCTTTAGGGAAGGGAGAAAGAGGATTTCACAAAAAGAGAACTTGAGAAGAAAATCCTCTCCCTCCCTCAGCACAAAAGCCCTTCAGATATTTTGAAATTATAATTGACACAAGGGTGAGAATATCTGCCTGTCCAGTCAGGTCTGTCTGGAGCACACACTGGTTCTCAGTGCAGAACCTATCGCTCAGGCAACGCAGCTCTCAGATTTGCAATTCACTTTCCGGGTTCTTTGGATTTTTCCCACATTTGGGGTTTGCACCCAGCTTTCCCAGAACCTTTTGCTGCTCCCCTGTGGGCTCCAGGGAGCTGCAGCTGGGGCAGCCTGAGAGAACAATGAAGCACCCGCTGGAATTACAGAATCAGCTCTGGGCCCTGCTGTTGGTGGCTTTGCGAGCACCTGGGCACGAATCCCATTTCCCTGGGACTGCTGGAGGCCACGGCACCTCCCGAGCTGCTGACACCTCGCACCGAGCTGCAAAGAGCTGCTCCCCCCAGCAGCAACAGCTCCCTCCCTCCTGGATCCATTAGCGTGACCCTCGCAATTATTTTATAAAGCAAAGGGAACTTTAATAACCGAGCCTTTGAAACAGCCTGATTAATGAGGTCTGCTTACCAAAGGCAAATGTAATTTCCCCTGGTAAGAGGCAGTAACTGAGAATGATTCTCAAAAGCTCCGTGAACTTCTTTGGAGTCTCCGCGTCTGCCGGCGCTGGCTCTGGGTGTTCAGCACGCAGAGAGCATCCCAAGGCAGCTGTTCCTGCCCCTGGGTGGGGTTCTGCGGTTCCTGCCTGCTCTCCTGCCCCCAGCACACCGGGAGCTGCTGCAGCGCTGCCCAGAGCCCCTGTGCAAGGGAGGCTGCAGCCTGGCAGCTGTGTGCCGAGCCCCGCTGCAAATAACCACAGCAGCACCAAACACACATAGAGCAGCGCCAAACACAGAGAGCAGCACCAAACACACAGAGCAGCTCCACACAGAGCAGCTCCACACAGAGCAGCTCCAAACACACAGAGCAGCGCCAAACACACAGAGCAGCTCCAAACACACAGAGCAGCACCAAACACACAGAGAGCAGCACCAAACACAGAGAGCAGCACCAAACACACAGAGCAGCTCCAAACACACAGAGCAGCACCAAACACACAGAGAGCAGCGCCAAACACACAGAGAGCAGCACCACAGAGAGCAGCTCCAAACACAGAGAGCAGCACCAAACACACACAGCAGCTCCACACAGAGCAGCTCCAAACACAGAGAGCAGCACCAAACACACAGAGCAGCTCCAAACACTGCACCCACGGCACCAGGGGAGCACATTCCCACCTGACCCCGGGGAAGGAAGCAAAGACTTCCTTCTCTCTCAAATCAAAGATCCCAGTTCAAAGCTTTGCAGCTTTTGTCTGGATCCCCGCCCCGGATCTGTGCTCAGAATCGGAGTTTTCAGAAGGGAGCCCGTGACGGTGCTGCTGTCTCTCAGCCAGCCCCCAGCCCCTGCAGAAGGGTCTCTGTGCCCTTTCTCTGGCGGTGAGGGAGCTCAGGGGCAGGAGGAGTGCTGGAGTCCACACAGGGCTGAGCTGCTCCTGTCCTCCCATCAACAGCTGCTGGTCAGAGCCAGAACAGATCCACCAGGGGATGATGGATGCACAGCAAGCTGGCACTGGGGTGGCACTGGGCAGAGACTGGGCTGAAACTGGGGTGAAAGTGGGCAGAGACTGCGGTGATACTGGACTGTCCTGGGCTGTCCCAGTCTGTCCCGGTCTCTCCCAGTCTGTCCCAGTCCATCCCAGTCTGTCCCGGGCTGGCACTGGGCTGTCCCGGTCTGTCCCAGTCTGTCCCAGTCTGTCCCAGTCTCTCCCAGTCTGTCCCGGGCTGTCCCGGGCTGGCACTGGGCTGTCCCAGTTTGTCCCAGTCTGTCCCAGTCTGTCCCGGGCTGTCCCGGGCTGGCACTGGGCTGTCCCAGTCTGTCCCTCCCTGCAAACTGAGCTCTGTTCTGCTTTGCAGAGGTTCCAGTTCCTCCCCATGGAGGGACCGGGATTTCTCCCGGCCCCTCTGCAGCCCCGCCCTGGCACGGGAACGGAACTCGCCCCAAGAACAGCTCGCACCCATCCCAGCAGCTGGATGCCCCTGCGGGCATTCGTGTGATGCCACGAGGGGACGGAGGTGAGAATGACTTCATTCGCAGGAAAGCAGCACGGCGCTTATTTAGCTACACTGAGATTTATAGTGGAGAGCCTCCGCACGGAAATGCTATAAATCTAAATAGTTACTAATTTAAAACTGTTGCTTTTTGCTGCTTGAGTGAAAAAGGAATCTCCTGAAGAAATATTATGTTCTTTATCCATAACTAACGTAGATTACAGGAGATGAGATGTCAGGGCACCTCGGGATGGGAATAGTTATGCTTTTGCAAAGCCACAGCCAAACAGTTAAAAGTTGATTCCCTCAGCAGCTATTAAATCACGGTGAACTCCCTCTAACTATTAACACAGCATCTCTCTGTAATTCACTTACACTCAGCCCCTCCAATAATAAAATGAAATAATCAGAGAAAAACATGTCTCTTCATGTATTAGAAATGGAAGACCAGGTAATCTTTATTCTGAAATTGCTACCACGGTAAATAAATAATAATACTTTAAAGAAGATGCCAGAGTGAGTGTTCTTTGCTTACTGAAGAGATTCATATTAAATAACGGAGTGTATTAAGCCCTCCAGCAGAAACATATTCAGAAGATGTACACAGTAAGCATCAATTTAAGTTGAAATGCAGAAGTGAATACCTATTAGTTTTTTTCAATTTTAATAGGTAGCTTCCCTGAAACTTAATTTCCCTTCAGACATCATTTGCCACATCTTCCTTAGGGTGAAAAAAAAGAACTTTAACTGTATCTTTATAAATCTTCCCGAATTTCTGTTTCTGCCCCCAGTTGTGTGTGTATACACAGCATTTCCTAATGTTTGTGTGTGTATATGTATAAAGAGATATATATATATATAACTTTTGAAAGAAATAACTAACTACTAACTAACTAACTAACTGCTACTGATTCTAAAGCGATAAATGCATGCCTAACTCAAGCTCAGCTCTGGTCCAGGTGCAGCTGAGCCCCACTCTCAGTTCAGGACACGAGGGGATCCTGTCTGAGCCTCCTGGCTCCATGGGAGCCTCTCCCTGGTCTGGAAATGCCCAGGAGCCCCTGAGTCCTGTCACATTCACCTCTGCACTTTGCCAGCTCACAGCCTCAGGCACCAATGAAATGCATGGCTGCTTTTCCCCTGCATCCTTGCCCCACACCCTTCAGGAGGAGAAGTGCCTGTCCTACTACAAGGCACAGGGAAAAGAAGATTAAAAACTCCCCCTGCTACTGGAATTCATGGTCCAGAATCCCAGCAGATCTCCAGAGACATTCGTCATTAGAGCAGTGGAATGTATCTTTGCAGGCTAAAGATCTGATTTCAAAAATCAAGAATGTTCCTCCTGGGTTTCAATAGGTATTTGGACTTTGGGGTTATGTACAGGAAGAGAATAAACTGATCCCGAAAGCTCCTGAAGTCCAGAGCCACAAATGAAACTGAGGAGCTGCCTGAAAATCCCTCCCATCTGACATTCCTTAACATTCTCCCCTTTCTTCTTTTTAATGTATTTTCTATTAATCAGCATGTAGAGCATTAATCCAGGGTCCCACCTTGAATCTTTTCTCTATTTAGTTTTAAAAAGACCCAGATTTGCCTCCTGTTCAGCTAGCAGCCATCTTGCTCATATCAGAGGATCCTTGCTTCACTCATGCATAACTAATTTCAAATCTTATTTAGCATCAAGTCTCAGAATTAAGCAGCTAAGTGACAGCTGTTTAATTAACTCCTTAAGCTGATTAGAAAGCATTACAGAAATCCCCCCAAGGAAGAGTTTATAACTGTCAAGAGAGCCTAAGGCCATGTTAATGCTTCTGTTTAAATTTAGTAAGCTTCTAAACCAATAAAGTCTAAATGCTTGACATCATCATGGATGTGGTCAAACTCAGCTTTTTTCCCTCCTGCTCCCACTGCAAGGGCAGGACACAAAACCAGCGACAGAGAAGGGATGTGAGGAGTCAGGGAGCAGCAGCTGAACAGAAGAGCCAAGGGCTGCATCTCCCCGCCCCAGAGCAGCCCTCGATTATTCGGGATTAGTTCTGAGCCGGAGCAGAGCTGAGCTTGCACCTGAAATGCAGAGTCATCTCCCAGCCCGTGGCTGCAAGGAAGAAGGGTTTGTTCATCGGCTCTTAAACCCTAAATCCACCTTTAATGATGAGATTATGGCAGCTCTTGTACTTGAAGTACAAGTTTTAGAGGCAGCTGGCGGGGCCAGATACAAGGTGGTGCCGAGAAACCAAAACTGCTCCAAAGCAGATTTCCTCGCCTGTGGTACGTTATTGTCAGCTCTGAGCTTGCAAACAGCTTGAAATATATAAAATGTAATTCTGATTTTCCTTATTTCCCCTGTTGTTTCCAGAATCTTTAGGATGCACTGGGAAAATAATTGAAAAATCAGCTGCAATTCTTCTGTGTCCACAAGGAATAAAGGAGCAGCGTCCAGAAATAACCCAAATTAATTTGTGAGACCTTCAATATAAACAGAAGGGCTGAAAGTACAAGTTGAAATACTGCAGGTACGAGGAACGATGGTGAATCCTGAATGAGGAAATGTGAAAAGACTGACATGAACTTCAAGGTTAATGTTTGGTTTAACGTGGGCACCTTTCATCACACAGAATGAAATCTGAAGTGTCTGGGAATAGAGAGAGGAGGAGGGATATAAGCAAATTAATCACATTTCATTCAAGCACTTGCCACCTAATCAGTTTCCTTTTTTCCTTGGTGCAGGCAGGAGAGCTCCACGGTCAGATGTGCTGACACTGGGTTAACAAGGAGCATCCACAGGAATCCAACGTGTATTCCTCTGGACAGATCTACCTGCTGACTCCCACTCTTCCACACAGCTGCTACACAGGGGAAAATGGATTTTTTTGAAGGGTAAAATGCGATTGCAAACCATTGTTTAGAAAGAAGTGGGTGGCAGGATCAATGCTTGAATATATTTTTCACCCTTTCTTCCTCAGCCTGTGAGTCCTTGAAGAATTTTGACTCCATATGGTGGGGGGTGACACCTCCAGCCACGCTCTCCTTCCTCCTCACTGGGACAGAATCAATGCAGGGAGCAGACGTGGCAAGGATGAGCAGTGGAACAAAACCCCAAACACACACAAAGCCCAGCAATCACAATTTTCCAGTCAGAAAACAGAGAACAGCCAATGGCTGGATCGTGCTGCAGGGACAAAGCAACGTGGGATAATCAGAGAGAGCGTCTGCCCCTCCTCCTGCCGCACACAGGCATGCAGGAAAAAATACCTAATTATATTTAATCTCAGACTCAACTTTTGCAAAGCCTTGAAGCTGTTTTATATTCTTACTAATGAACTTTCATCTCGGGCTGGATGGATTCTCTCACTAAGGCTGGAGGAGGGGGTGGGCAGGAGAAGCTGAAGATGTGAGAGGCTGAGCGTAGTGAATGGGGGGAGAAGGAGCAACATGAGAGGCACGTGGTGCAAAGGAAAAGTGGGATCATTAGAGGATGACCAGCAGGGAGAGGTTTCTCCTTCCACAGCCTGTGATGTTCAGGAAGAACAAGAAGGAAAGAAACGGATCCAGCAGGCAGGCGCTGCTGTCCCTGCCCCACGGAGCCAGGCTGCTCCCGGGCTGCAGTGCCTCGCTTCTCACCTGTGTGTAGTGGAGACAGGCAATCCCCACTGTGGACACCGCCTGTGACTGCACTTCCACACCTTTAAGTGATGAAAAAAGCCAGGAAATAAATCATCTCACTCCTAGAGAGAGAAAAACACATTGGCCTGTCGTGTCCCTTCCCTTCTCCTCTTTGTCTCGTGTGGCTCAGCTGGAACGGCTCAAAAGAGGGATCTTTGATTTGTTTTGTGTTTGGGCAGAGTCCAGACCCCAGCTCAGAGCCAGGCCAGGCTGCTGAGCCAGCTAACAACAGGTAGCAGTAAAACACGGCAAAGAAATGGATTTTTCCAATGGTAAAATGCGATTGCAAACCACTGTTTAGAAAGGAGTGGGTGGCAGGATCAATGCCTGAATATATTTTTCACCCTCTCTTCCTCAGCCTGTGAGGCTGAGGAACAACAAATGCAACAAATGCAAGAGCAAACCCATGGGCAGGGCTGCTGCCTCCTTTGCTGGGGCTCACTGTTATTCACAGCTCTGCTGCTGGGATAAAGGCACCCAAGGATTTCAGGTCTCTGACAGCGAGCTCACCGAGCAGAGGTTCACGTTAAACCTGAGCTGTGTTTGTGGGGGATGACAGCACACAGGCAAAGGGAGAGGGCAGTAATCCTGTGCTCTGTGTGTTTGTGGGAGCACACACACACAGGGGAGAGGGCAGTAATCCTGTGCTCTGTGTGTTTGTGGGAGCACAGAGCACACACACACAGGGGAGAGGGCAGTAATCCTGTGCTCTGTGTGTTTGTGGGAGCACACACACACACACAGGGGAGAGGGCAGTAATCCTGTGCTCTGTGTGTTTGTGGGAGCACACACACACAGGGGAGAGGACAGTAATCCTGTGCTCTGTGTGCTTGTGGGAGCACACACACACAGGGGAGAGGACAGTAATCCTGTGCTCTGTGTGTTTGTGGGAGCACAGAGCACACACACACAGGGGAGAGGGCAGTAATCCTGTGCTCTGTGTGTTTGTGGGAGCACAGAGCACACACACACAGGGGAGAGGGCAGTAATCCTGTGCTCTGTGTGTCTGTGGGGGATAACAGCACACAGGGGAGAGGACAGAGAGCTGTTCAGCCCTGGGACAGGCTGGGACAGCACCAGCAAAGCCACCAGCCTGCCCTGGGTCTCCTCCCCCCCGACAGCTGGGAGACAAACCCTCCCGCGGGAGTTCACCTTTTTCCCAGCTGCAGAGGCAATGTAAATGTAATTTGTCTCAGGTTTAAGACGACCAAAGTCCCTTTGATGTGTAACATTCAGGAATCGTGTCAGCATCCTTCTGGGGAGCCTCCTCCGCTGCTTGGGTGGTTTGCAGTGCTGCCACCCTCCCAGGGAGCTGTCAGGCACCTTCCCTGCTCATCAAAGTCACACCCAGGGAGCCTCAGATCGTCAGGCTGTGCTTCTTCAGAGACATTGCCAATTAATTCACAGGCCCCAAACTGTAACTCCACCAGGCTGTGCGTGCAGCTGGATTTGGGTCTCTAGACAGGCTGCTTTAGCTGATATTCAACACGTTTTGCTCTTAAAAGCAAGCAAGCGAACAAACAAACGTATCTGGGGAGGATTTCTGCTTGGCTTTCCCTCAGCAGGCTGCCAGACCCCAGCAGAGGAGGGACAGGCAGGCTGAGCCCCCAGGTGCGGGGATCACTGTGTCTGCTGCCGCTCTGCTGGGCTGGCAGGGCCGCGGCACGGGAAATCTGCCAAAGCAGGCAGGATTCCACACACGGGGCAGCGTCTCCGTGTGCCAGGGGAAGCCCAGCGCACAGCTCTGGTGCCTGCAGGGGCTTGGAGCGAGGGCTGGGCTGCGGGATCTGATGTCGGGATTCCCAGGGACAAATGAGAGCTCTGGGATATCACTTCAAAGCAAAGATGCCAGCCAGGCTCTGGCAAGGCAGTTTAGCAGAGTAAATACTTGGTGGCACGTGTAGGCAGTTCCCTGGCTGCTGTCCCGGGGGTGACGGGCAGGGGCACACAGGGCTCGGTGCCACCCTGCCTGCCCACCGCCGCATTCCTGCACTGTCACACGCTGTCACACGCTGCCACACAGCAAGGCTGGGAAGGATGGGAGAGGGGGAGCCCCAGGCAGAGGGCAGGGAAGGGGACAGGGAAGGACAGGCACCCACGGTTCCTCCCGGGAAGGTCAGACCCCACACGCCACACTGCCCTTGGCTACAGGATGCAGGACTGGGGATGTCTGTGCAGTGCAGGACATGCAGCAAATGCTGCTCTGGCTGCTGGGAACAGAGGCTGCTGCTGCAGCAGAGCCCTGCCTGCTCCCACACTCCATTATCCATCCATTATCCATCCATTATCCATCCATTATCCACCCTCACCTCCCACGGAATCAGCGTGGGCTGGCTGTGCACAGACCAGACCACGAGCACAGAAAGTGGGCAGTGAGCACGGAGCTGCATTACCGTCCCTGCAGAGCACTGCACTGCACGGCACAGGCTGCCGGAGGTGTAAATGGGTCTTGGTGCTACTGGGGCTTCCCCTAAAAGCTTCCCCAGCCCCATCAGAGCCCTCTGAGAAACGCAAAAGAACTGGCACAAAAGATTTACTTTCTGAATAAATTTACTTTTTCCAAAAAAAAAAAAAAAAAAAAAAAAAATCGACACCCATCCTCACCTGGGAATAAGCTGGGTGTAATCTCTGACATGTGAGCACACATCTGCTGAGCTCTGCCTGCCCTGCAGGGCTCTGTGTGCCCCTGGCACCCCGCAGTGAGATATCCATCCCGCTCCCTTCCATCGCAGCGGACGGCAGAGCTCAGCTCCGTGTGCCAGGTCCCGCAGTGACCCTGGGAGCTCCCCGGGAGCAGATCCCCCCGAGCTCACACAGCGTGTGCCCTGGGGGCTGTCCCCAGCCGGGCACACAGTGCCACTGCCCCCTGCCACCCCGCTCTGCCCCCTCCTCCCAAGCTGCTCCTGTATCTCCTACAATTGTCCCGGCTTTTAATGTCTAACAGCCACCTCCTCCTCCTCCCGTGACACCTGCAGAGCTGGGTACTCTTTAAAATTCAGCTCTGCCAGGTGATTACGGGATGCTGCAAATCTCCAGCAGACTCCTTTGTTCTCTCCTCCCATCTCCCACAGCTTCGGTTTAACTCCACGCGTTAAGCAAGTCAGTAAAGCGGGTAAATCAAGGTGCACACAGAACCATAAAGGTTGAAAGGGACCTCTAAGATCAAAAAATCGATTTATCAACACATTCATCAACTCTGACTTGATTTTCCCATCATTTTGGAAGTTCTGCTCTTGCCCTTGCAGCTTTCCAGAGGGGAAAGCTGAGCAGCAGTGAGGTTATGAGCTGCCCAAACCCCACTGGCAGAGCCAGCAGCCATCCCTGGAGCTCTGCTGGCCCTTTCCAGAGGGGAAAGCTGAGCAGCAGCAAGGTCATGAGCTGCCCAAACCCCACTGGCAGAGCCAGCAGCCATCCCTGGAGCTCTGCTGGCCCTTTCCAGAGGGGAAAGCTGAGCAGCAGCACGGTCATGAGCTGCCCAAACCCCACTGGGGAAGCCAGCAGCCATCCCTGGAGCTCTGCTGGCCCTTTCCAGAGGGGAAAGCTGAGCAGCAGCAAGGTCATGAGCTGCCCAAACCCCACTGGGGAAGCCAGCAGCCATCCCTGGAGCTCTGCTGGCCCTTTCCCTGCTGCACATGGAAAATCCCGATGGCAACATCAATGAGGAACCAAAGTGGTGGCAAGTCAAGGAGAAGGAGATGCAGTGACCATGAGAAAACAGCAGATTTGCAGGAATAAAATCTGCCCAAACATGGCAATTACTGTAAACTCCCGTGGCAGGGCCACAGAGCAAGGACCAAAGCAGTTTTTCACTTTTCTAAAGAGAAGAAAAAGGGTTCTAAGGGAAGGGAACCGGTGTCCCGTGGGTCACTGTGCAGAGGAGAAGTGACCAAACCGTCGCTCCAAAACTCCCCTCCAGACTGGCCTGGCGGTTTGCGTAGCACATTCCTATTTAGGGATGTCAGGTGAGAAGCAGCCCCAGCTAATTTGGGCTCATCCCAGGGCCCTGGAAAGCCGCCTGCAGGCCCACAATCCATTCATGAGCAGGCTGAGGCAGAGCAGCGGGGCAGCCTGCAGCCAGCGGGCTCTTTGTAATTAGCTCCTCAGCTGAGCTAGAAACACAGACACAGAAATAAACACAGGGCACACGCAGGACAGAGATGATGTTCCAGCTCCCATATGGCAAATGGGGCCAAAGGCTGCTCGCAGACACGTGCCCGTGACCTTGGCCAGGACACTGTGGTGGCCAGGCCAGAATTTGGGGCACAGCACGTCCCTAGAAACAATCCACGGCAGTGACTGGACAAGGACAAGGAGCCGGTCCTGCCTGCAGAGGCTGCACCCTCCTGCCACCTGCTAAACTCTTCCTCCTGTGCTCAGAGGGGCAGTCACTCACAATTTCTAGGCACAGAAGTAGGAAAATGCCATTTATCCCTGTGCTTCGGTGCTAACACTGCCATCCCTGCAGCTGAGGAGCCAAAAACTTCAGGATCCAAAACTTTTACATCTGGTCTTGGGAAGAAAATTATTATTTTTTTTAAATTATATTTTCTAATAGAAAACAGAAACCCAAGTTTAATTCTAACTCTATCCCTAGTTACAAATTCCATGCCCACAGTGGTGTTTTTGTGCCTGGACTTCAATGGCACTATTTACTCTGAATTTCTTCTCTGTGATTAGGCAGTGACAAGAACTGCCAGGACATAAACGGGTGCGACTTTGCTGATTTCACAGATATGCCAAGGAAGTGACCCATGCATTTGACTCCCCTGCCACAGATAAAGGCTGCGGTAAAGGGCAGCATCAGAATCTGAATGAAGATAAAATATTTTTAGGTCTAGAAGTAGGCTGAGAAAGAAAGCAGCGAGCCCGCGAGCTCTGCTTTGATCATTTCGCCTTTACAGATTTGTGACAAATTGTTTTTTCTGCATGAATCTGAACTGATACAGATTTACATGAGTAGTTAAAAAGTAATACCAATTGGGAAATAAAGCCCCTAACAGCACCACAAAGCTGTTAGCAATAAACTTAAGAAGCAGTTAGACAGACAGAAGAATCCTTTACAATAGGGAAAAAAAATTAATAACAGAGAAAAAGAGAGGTTGGACACTTGTAAAGCTGGCTGTGGCAGGCTGAAAGCAGGGAATCCAAAAAGCCATTAGAAAAAAGACATGCAGAATCTTGTCGTAATATCCTGGGGAACATGCTTGCTTCAGATCCAATGCCTTTAAGACCACGCTGTGTGTTCTGGGACTGGTGTTTAAGGTCTAATCCTTCTGGAACGATTGGTAGAGAACTTGTGTTGGTATCAGCCCAGTGCCCTCAAGGAAATAAATCTGAACTTGACATCAGATTACGTATTTGGTACCCAGGACATCTGAAGAACTTTCCTAATCTGCTGTAAACAGAGATCTGCACCCAATAATTCTTTTGATGTCAGCGCAAGGTAACAGTTTCATTTTCTTCCTCCAGCCTCTTCTCATTTTAAATGTGAGGGAAAACCCCCTATGAATAAAGCCCTGTGCTCAGAACTGTTCACTCCATGGTGGTGATGAAGCTGGGAACCTCAACAGCTCCAGGCTGCACCACTCACCCTGATAAATCCATAATTGCTGGTGCTGGATGATGAGGGGAGGCTGTCCCAAGGTCAGACACCCAGCAAGGACCGGGCTCAGCCTGGGACTGCTGACTTCAACTGCAAACTTCTCTTTTACTGCTCTTTTTCTTCTATGAACTGCTTTTACTGACACCAAACCTGGTGGCCAAGAGCTCACCTGCCTTCCTGTCATGTGAGAGTCCACAAGCTGAAACAAAAAACAAACCCAGCTGTAAGTGCCTCAAGGTCTTTTGGGTTTTGGTTTTGTTTTTAATTCTGCAAGTTAACAAATGTTGGAACCCTGGGCACTGAGAATTCCAGGCTTTCTGTGCTACCAGGCTCTGACCCCCCAGCAAACACTGCACTGACCTGAGGCCGTGGAGAAGGATCCCAAAATTGAGTGACAGCACTGGGGTTGTGGCTGTGGGGTTTGGATAGAAGTGTGTGATGTCACAGGGTGCAAAACTCAGAGTTTAAGGGTTTAAAATACAGGAATAGAGATAAGCAAAGAAACACCTGCTTGAGGAATGGTTTTTTCCCAGGTGGGCTCTGCAAGGCTGAGTTTACAGCTTGGAAGGAAGGGGAGGCTGAGGAGGCTTTTACTGATAGCTGATAAAGCACTTGTTGTGATCAGTAACTGCCTCAGCCATGGGGCCTGGGCTGCCTTTATCTCCCTTTGTCTCCCTGCTCCCAGCTGCAGGACGAGCTTGTTCAGAGGGTTCTAAAGGGAGACAGAAGTCTTTAGGTGCCAATAACAAATGCTGCTTCCTTCCTCAAGATACTGCCAGACACATGGGACCAACAGAACCTGACTTCTGCTTTCATTTGGTCAGGTTTTCCTGTTGGTTCAGAATTTACTGCAGCCAGAATCTGCACACAGCTCCTGACCCACCTTGGCAAAGGACAGCTTTGCTCAGCTCAGCCTCTTTTCCAAAATCACTTATAAATAACCTGTGGTGGCTGGCTCTGCCCTCAGCTCCGAGCTGAGCTGCAAACTTAGAGGAGTTAGGTGGCGATCACAATCTCCCCATCATTTTATGTCTTTCTGCTTTCTGCTTCAGGGCTCTCCCCCAATGCCCCCAGCATTGCAACTCCCTCGTCACAAAAGGCAAATCATCCCTTCTGATTTCCTTTTCTAACCTGCCTGAATTATTTCCTGTGCATGAGAGGCCAGAAAGGTGAGGCAAGCAAAAAAAAGCGTGAGAGAGGCTACAGTAGGAATTCAGAAGAGGATCAGTGGTCTGGTGAAACAAACCAAAAGCAGAAATCCACTGTTTCCCATCACAAGTGAAAAGAGGAAATGATCACCTGGCTGGGCTCCACACTAAGAGAAGACTCTGTTTTTCCAAATATTGTAGCTGCATCAGGAAACCCACGGCTACAGAAAACAGGAATGTTTATATGTAGTGACTTCCATCACAATTTAAAGGGAACTCAAACAATTAATGGAATAAAGACCTGGACCTCACCCCTAGATCACGGCCATGCCGAGCTGCACACATGCTTTGCTCTCACACCATTCCTCTGGCCCCTGCTCCCAGCCACTGCTGCAGAAATGCATCAGAACGAGCCCTGGCTCAGCCAGAGGAGTTCTCCCAACAGAAACACCCCTGGACTCACTGCAGCTGGAGTGCGAAACAGGAATTAAAGCTTCTTCCACCGAATTGTTCCTCTGCTGTCCTGCTGTCAGGGACCCAGTTTGCAGATAGACGGGAAGAATTGTACTGGTTAATGGAATGGATTTTGACATTAGTGGAAAATATAAGCCCTCAATATCAAATATTAAATTATTCCTGATTAATTCTTTTATGGGCTTGGACTTGCAACTGATTTAATACTCCTGGATAATTACTTCTGTTATAACTGTGCCTTTGATTTTTAATTAACCATACAAAGTTTCTCATTCAAATCTAATATTACCTTTGTTAACAATGTCAACCCTCTGTTTAGAGATTCTGCTCACATTAAACTGAATGCTGAGAAATTAAAATCTGTTTTCCACAACTGTGTGAACAGGTTCCATATGAGGCTTATTTATCCTACATAATTACCTACAGAAATATTGTTTCTGGTACCCCGAGCACTGCTGTCTGCCAAGGAACCCCTTTCCTGAAGCGCTCTGCTCACACAACCCCAGGCCGGTCTGGGTTGGAAGGGACCCCAGCTGCACCCCCTGCCACGGGCAGGGGCACCTTCCACTGTCCCAGGCTGCACGAAACGTCAAACACAATGCCACGTTTTCAAACTCGTGTGCCTTTGCTCACCTCAATTCTTCTTTACAGATGTAATTAAGTGAATTTACTCCATTAAAATGCAATAAAAATGAGCTGCCTGGGAATTGCCTGCTGAGCAATTTCAGTGATCCTTGAAATTCAGAGTCTGGGTATGAGTTTGGGTGTCACATCTGAACCATTCACATCAGAATCTGGTCCTTGCTTTGAAATGTCAGGGGTTCTGCTTTAACTTCTTGTAATTAGATTCACCTTTCCCCATGGAGAGAGGCTTGTGTCAGTCTTTCAAAGGTTTTGGCAGGTCCACATACCTGTCTGGACTCCAAGAGAGACACAACCTCCCAGCAAATGACTGGTAAAGCTCCCTATAATCAAGTCAAATGGTTTGTTTTTTCACTAGCTAACATTTTCACCAAGGTTGTTCTTAGAATATTGGGCATTGTCCTGTTTGACCTGTTAGCTAAATGCAAGCGTGCACAGCAAATCACCCAACTGCAACCTCATCTCTTGTGTTTGTTGGATCAGCTCTCCTTCAGCTGGGAGCGTTTCCATCCTCATTGTGCAGCCTTCAGAGGAGCAGCCCTGCACCGAAGGGCTTCGTGCCCCTCTTACCTTCAATAACTTTGGTTTTAGGGAGGATAAATCCAGGCTTTTGGAATCCAAGTCACGTCCTGGCATTTTTCAGTCTATTTTGCTGTTTATGACCCCTGCCCTCTCAGAGATGAGGCTCAGAACAAGTTTAAGAACAGGGCAGCAATTACCAGCTGTGGAACCAAAGGACTCAGCAAGGAAGGAGAGCTGACCTCGGCGCTGACTCCAGCCTCAAACACCCTGAGAGGGCTGGAGAGCAGTCCTGAACTCTGACTAAGCTTCTCTGTGCTTGGCAAAAGAGCTGAATCCTCCAGCCTGCAGGGGATTGGGCACCTCTAATGAAATTCACTCACTACTGCAATGAGGCATGTATAAAAATATAAAAATATAAAAATGTAAATATATGTGTTAAAAACTAAATATGTGACTGCTGCTGCTTGTCAATTCTTACCAATGCTAAAGGATTTCTGAGAGCTTACAAAGATCTGGCAGAATTTTTAGGTATTTTAAAGCTTTTGACTATTTTCCATTAGGATCCTCAGAAGAGTTCAAGTGAGAATCAAAAGCTTTGCAGAGCAAGATGAAAAATGCAAAGACAGGAATGATGTGCTGCTGCTCCACCTCCCCAGGAGCTGAGATCAGGAACATCAAGGCTCAGGCTGTGCCCCGACCCTGCCCAGCCACCGAGGTACATCCCAGACAAAAGGAGGCCACAGCTTCTGCCAGGGTTCAAACCAAGAAAATGGAGTAGAAGAAAATAATTATGTTGTGCTTGAGGAAATATGGAAATGACCATGAGCTGCTGCATTTAACAGACTTTTCGAAATTAAATTATTTGTATTCAAATATGTGCAAAACCAATGATCATTTTTGGTTTTGATCAGCTCAACCTGTTCTTTGGGGAAATTAATTTGATGCTCTGGGTATAAACACTCTTTCAAAATGCTCACCGTGAAGCAATGTTTTCCTCCTGCTCTCCTTAGCACCAAAGCAATTTTCAAAGCATTCCCATTGATAACACAAACAAAACAGGTGAACCATTTCATGAGGAGGACCAGAAACTGCAATCAGAGAAGTAATACTTAAAGCAGAGTTTAATCCATATTCATCAGCAGGCCACACGTGGGTGGTGTGCAGAGGCTTGAGGCAGGACCAGGTATTTGTGATATTATGACTGCAGGTGGACACACCACAGCTTCAGACCAAGGTTTGCTCAGCCACCCACCCTGAGCACAGCAAATGCAGAGAGCAGCAGCAGGAGCTCATCTTCAATAAACTGATACGATCTGTCTCTAATTAAATTACAGGGAAAACATTCCAAATCTCCCAATGCCAGTGGGATCCTGCCAGAGCCCAGTGTCACAGAGGGCAGCACACCTGAGATCCTCTCAGGCACAGCTGCCCAAAGCAGCCCAGGGATGGAGGGGATTAAACCCCCAGGGCTGTGCCAGACAAGGTGTGAGCCTTATATCCCTGCTGGGAAAAGCAGAAATGAGCCACGGAGTGAGGAGAGGCTGTACCGGCATCAGAGCTTTGTGTCAGGGCTGGGGAACAGGAACAGAGGCACCGAGCCTGGCCGCCACAGCCCTGCCCCTCACCGCTGCCCCGGCAGCCCTGGGTCCTGCTCAGGGTCAGCAGCGCTGCTGGGGTCGGTTCTCTCACCTGAAATGGTGCAGCTTTGGCTCTGGGGAGTGCTGAGCCACCAGCCAGGATGGGATGGAGACTCCTGCCCTGATGCACTAAACCTTTACATGAAGAACTGGAAAACCACCTGAGAAGCGAGGTGTCCTCTGAAGGGCTCAGCTCCAGCCCCTCAGGGGGTGAAGCTGCACCCTGTCCTGGCCATCTCTGATCTCCAGAAATGCAGAGACTGGAATTTGAGCTCCTGCTTTCCCCATGTGTCACAGAGCTTCATTTCTTTCCTAGCTGGTCTCTGATGCCCACAATTACCAACATCAATATCCTCCTTCGTTTTCTTTCCATTCCTTCTGCAATTGCTTGGGGATATGAAGTGCTGCCAATGTTGGGGCCATCATTAACCCCAGGCAAAATGTGCACTGGAAACCCACAAACTTTGATTCTTGCCTTGTTACCATAGTTACACCTGACCAAGAGGTGACACCTGAACTCTGCCCTCAGGCTCTAGGTAAGTGGTGAAGGACTAAAGAATCTCAGAAAATGAAATGACAGCGTTTGAAGAAAAAAAGGTCAAGCACACTCATGGGAAAATCTTAAAAATTTAGGCTCACATTATTAATTTCTATAAACAACTTGTTATCACCCTGCCTACATGGATCGGATGAGATTATTCTTGCCAGCTCTTGATCATGATACTGTGCAACTGCATCTTGAAAAGTTCTGCCTTTGATCACAGGGAGCACAGCTATTACAGATAATGTACACACCGCACGCCTACGGATCTCATTCAGATTCTTCCTGGGAAAGGAGCAGCTCTGAAACACGCATCTCAAATCAGGAAACCTCCACGACCGCAGAATAAGCAGAAAACAGGCCTTAATCGATTTTAAATCTGACAAAATGATTAATACCGATACTTACACCCCCAGGTTTTTCCATCTGTCAAAATATTGCGGCAATTCCAGCAGTTCCAGATGTGCAGCTGCTGGGCCTGAGCACAAAGTTACTGCTCAAAGTCCCGTGAACACTTCAGAGAGCAGTGCTGTGCTCAGGCACAACCAAGGGGGTTTCGATTCCCGTGCCCAAACTTCCTCCTGTGCTAAGGGACTGAGGAGTGCAGCTTGCTTTGCAAACGCCCAAACCCTCTTCAAGAACACAAACGATGCTCCTCGCTTCCTTGATGCTCACTGAAATGACACCAGGGCCCCAAGGATGTGTTTTAGTGACAAAACACACGACATCCGCGTTGGGAATTTTTACAGCTGCTGGAGAAGGTGCTGAGGTTGGCAGAGGCTTTTTTCCCCTCCGCGCTGCACAGCTGAATTGAAGCAGTGCCAGAAAGGAGGGTTTGCATCAGCCTGAGCCCAGCCAGTGTCTGTCACGCAGTCTCCAGTCTCCTTGAGGTGTGACATATGTCACTTCACTCCTGTCACTGAGTGTTTCATGCTAGGCTAGACGTGAATTCTTGGGGAAAAAAAAGAGACTTTGTAATCATAGATGTCAGGTCAGATTTATTCCTAGCATGGAGAAGATGGCCAGCCTCTGACAGACTCAAAAAGTCATTGTTCAGAAGATGGACACACCTGGCTTATTCTGCGCTTGAAGGATAGTTTGGTATTGTTTTGGGGCTTTAATTACAGCTAAAAAAACCCCCCAAAATAATCAAAAAATCATTAATCTTTTCACCTCATGTCACCCTTTCTTTTGACGCTCAAAATCTCTTTGACTTCCTTCCCCCACACAAACCACGCTCCTGGGTGTCTGAGTGTATCTCAGCCTCTCTGTTTAGAATGTGAACATCCAAAAAGCTGAGCAGGAGGAACTTCCTCCAGTCCCAGATAAATCAGGCTGGCAGCCACGTGGCCCCAGTAATTTCAGAGGAGTTCTCCCTGCGCACTGGGGGATGTCAGATCTGCGTCCCAGAAGTTTGTGTATCCTCCAAAGCCCGTATTGTGCACAGATCCATGCTTCTCGATAAAGCAGATTTTTTACAACACATCTTGCGGGGCAAACGTGGGTGCCATGAATCTGAAAAGCCAACCTGTCAATCCAGAGCCCCGTGCTCATTTTCCTCAACAGCTTTCAAGGACATTTACCATAAATCTCTGAAAGGAGAGCTACTTACAGGTCTGGGATTTATAGAAAGTGCTGCCTATTTGTGCTCTGTCTTCTGTCAATAGCATTAAGATTTGCAGTTTGCACTGAATTATCCAATGACCTAAATCCAAGCGAGCTATCAAAATCTGTTTCCCAGATAAAGCCGTGCTGGAGTTTGATACATTTATCAGTGCCTGACACACAGCACTGCTTACGAGCACGGCAATTTCTCAAGCCTTCCTCAGCAGCAGGCAAAAGGGAGGTACAAATGAATTACAACCCATTCACTCCAATGGTTTAAAATAATTATCACCCGTTGGAAACCAAGTTAATACAATTCCTGCCTCCTGATTGCACACAGACTCCTGGCTCTAACGAGGCACTGTTTATTTACATAACGTAAAGCATCCAAACCTTATGCTGACAGCTCCAGAATGATTTATTGTTCTTCCATGATGCTAAACACTTGGGCTAGACCGTGCCTCATGGTACCAGGTATAATCCAGTGGCAGTCAGCTGAAGAGGGCTCGGTCTGGGACAGGCAGGGCTGTGCTCAGTGCCAGTACAGCTCCGGGGTGTACCCCAGCACCGGGCTCCAGGGCGTGGCACGGCAAATTCCTGGCTTCTCTCCCCTCCAGCATCAGAGGATCCTGCTGAGGCACCAGCAAGGCAGCTGGGAGCTGGAAGCAGCGATGAGTTTTTAAATGTACACTGCTCCTTTTGAACCCCACGTGTTCCAGGACGGCAGCCCTGATCTCAGAGGACGTTCCCAGGGAGGGCTCCACCAGCCCCGTGCTCCACAACAAGGAGCAGGGGTTATGAGTACAACAAATGGTTGGCTGGACAGAGAATTTCCCCATCCTCTCCAAAGGGGACAAACTCTGCTTTGATTTATTTCCTGACCTGGCAGAGGGAGGTGTGTGAGGCGAGTGCAGGGACAGAGAGCTGCTGCCACACTGCAGAAGGTGCTACACTGCAAACTCCACGCTGCCCTGACACCCCCCAGCTGAGCCAGGGGGCACTCAGCGCCCACGCAGGACCCTGCCCACCCAGGGGCTCTGGGCGCTCCTGGGATGACAGCGAGGGACAGGAAGCTCTGCAGAGGGGAAGCAGCTTGAATCCCACCCCAGACAGCCAAACTCAGGCAGACCTCAGCTCCCCTCCTGGCCAGTGCAGCCGCTGCCCCAGCCCGCCCTCAGAACTGGTCAGCAAAGCCACCTCAGTGCCGCAGGGCTCAGGAGATGGCCCTGGACAGCGAGCAAGGCACTGTTTGAAGGGGTGGAAGCAAAGAAACACAAATGGCTCCGGCAGGCAGGAAAAAGGAGAAACCAAAACGAGAGAGACACATCCCCACGGTGACAGCAAGAGGCTCCTGGTGTGTTTTTCTCCTCCTGGCCAAATGCAGTCTGGATTACGAGAGGCTCCCACCACCCGAGGCCCTGGGATTGTCCATCTGGTGGCAATGCTGGGCACACAGAGCACAATGAAAGCCCTCAGCAGACACAGCCCGTGAGAGCCGAGCAGCAAACTCCACTCAGAGGCTCTGAGCCGTTGCACTGGAGGCTCTGGGGCTCCCTGGGAGTTTTGGGTGGAACCGAAGGCTTTCAGACAGATCAAAGAGCAAAGCTTCAAGACATAAAAATATCCCTCTCATCCACCTCAGGGAAAGAGTGTCCACCAGGAGGAGAAGGAAGAGCACTCACTGAAAAAACCCTACACTGAGAATTTAAGTTTTTTAAGAGCCTGTGAGAGATTTTGAACAGCTTTTGGAGCTCTCCAAACTCGGCAGTCTGTCCTAAGCTAGGTTTATGTTGCATAAACACTTGCTTTCAGATTTATTATTATTATGAAAGATACAACATGAGCATAATAAATGATTGTGGTATTAAAGCACATTTTATAGCATCATCTTGAGTGCTGTTTCCTTTAATGCCCTGCTTACATGACATGGGGGGATTTGCTCTCAAACTCCATTAGGGTGGATGGACAGATCTCAGCAGTACAGCCCAGAACATTTCTTTTTCTCTTATCTCTGAACAATTCTTAACATCCCCAGGCCTTTGAAGAATGCACCCTGAGTTTTGAAATACAGAGGTGTCAGTGTTGGCTGGCTGGGAAGGGCTTTGGAATTCCAGGCAATCTGGTAATGAAGCTCCTGGCTCTGCTTCCATTCCTGTGGCCTTTGTCTCATGCTTGGAACACTGGGACAGAGCCAGGGCAGAAACAAGGGTCAGCAAGTGGGGAAAGAGGCTCTGAACAGAAGAAAGTGTCCTTATAGTGGGAAAGGAATGAATAAATTGGAGCCTGGCTCCTGGATCCAAGATTTCATCACCCCTCTTCTTTGTGCAATGAGAGCAGCAGGAGCTGGGGTGGCTGAATTCCCTGCTGGGAGGGAGAACTGCTCTTCCAGAGGAATTCCAGGGATACAGGGAGAGGGAGAACTGCCCTTCCTGAGGAATCCCAGGGATTGAGATACAGGGAGAGGGAGAACTGCCCTTCCTGGGGAATTCCAGGGATTCAGGGAGAGGGAGAACTGCCCTTCCTGAGGAATCCCAGGGATTCAGGGAGAGGATGAACTGCCCTTCCTGAGGAATCCCAGGGATACAGGGAGAGGGAGAACTGCCCTTCCTGAGGAATCCCAGGGATTCAGGGAGAGGGTGAACTGCCCTTCCTGAGGAATCCCAGGGATACAGGGAGAGGGAGAACTGCCCTTCCTGGGGAATTCCAGGGATTCAGGGAGAGGGAGAACTGCCCTTCCTGGGGAATTCCAGGGATTCAGGGAGAGGGAGAACTGCCCTTCCTGGGGAATTCCAGGGATTCAGGGAGAGGGAGAACTGCCCTTCCTGAGGAATCCCAGGGATTCAGGGAGAGGATGAACTGCTCTTCCTGAGGAATCCCAGGGATACAGGGAGAGGGAGAACTGCCCTTCCTGAGGAATCCCAGGGATGCAGGTTCAGGGAGATGCAGGTGAGGATGAACTGCCCTGATTTAGCCCAGAGCCATGGCAGGGCTCCCCTGCCCCACAAAGCACGAGCAGTGGAACTCCTGGCTGCAGTTATGGTGTCCCCTGTCAGTGCTGGTCACACCTTCCCTTGGGTCAGGAGAAACCTTTACTGATGGGGTCACAGACAGGGAAAATCCCCCCAGCTCACGTGGCAGCGCACCTCACACCGGGCTCAGATGGATCCCTCCTGGCTCTGGTGCCAGGAAATGCAGGAGTTATGTTTCGTATTCAAGCTGCAGATTAAATGAGCTGTCTAAAACCACTGTGACCCTGCACGTTTACTGGAAAAAAAAAAAAAAATTAAAACTTCAGCTTGAAAGACTGCTTCAAAATAATTAATCTTCTTGAAAGTGCTAGGCAGAATTTTGGTGCCCAAAGGTAATACATTTCTTTCGATTCTTATTCTACTGGCTTTTGTTTTGTTTTCCTACTAGGAAAATAAAACGCAATTTTCTAGGAATACTATTCTGAAATGATGCAAGATGCCCATAATGTACACTAATAATTCACACCACCAGATACAGAAAGACTGAGGCCGTACAGCTTTTGTAACAAATGGGTTTTGGCTCCTAGTTAGTAAATGTTGCTACAGACTCCCTGTTTCCCTCCGCTCCTCCCCACAGTTAATCTACCTCTCATTGCTGTAATGTTCCCTACAGACAGACAAATTGTTTGGGTTAACTTACAGCATTTACATTCCTTTTTCATTTGTGACTGTTTCAATTAGCAATGTCATCTATTTCTGAAAGCTTTTTACTTTTAAATAATTACGGTTTACCCAAGAGGTTGGCACAAAAAAAGTATTTGAAATGCTAATCCACCACCTCAGACAAAACTGTTGCAGCAAATTTAAAACCCTGTTGCTTCTTAAATATATTGTAAAACACAGTAGCGTCCACAGCATACCGATAACCTCTGCAACACAAAGGAAGGGGCCAAGGTATCACACGAGGTGGGAACGAAATGGAAATAATGCTGACAGAGCCTGAAATAAGCTGGGATTTAATGAGCACGATAATGGGCAGGTGGGCTGAGCCTTCGAGAACAGATCCTGGGCAGGAAAACAGCAAAATGTGCTCTCTGGAGCTGCTCCTGAGCAGGATCTGTACCCAGCACCAGGCTGGGCATCACACACAGAAAGGATCTTTTCATGTTCCCTTTGTCAGCCAGGCCTTTTAGAGCCTTGTCACTAACGTACACACACACATATATGTGTTTATATTTCTATATTTATATCTGTAAATGTCTATATTTGTATAATTACATAAATATATATTTATATTTACTGTTAACTCTATATTTATATTTATGTTTATATTTAATGCCGGAGCAATTGGATTTCTTTTGGCACACACTTCTTTTTCTAACTACATTCAAATCCAGAAAAGAGGAAGAAATCTGTTGCTTTGGTGCAAACCATGCCTCATCTCTGGACTTAGTGCTTTTGCTCTTTTTCTTCCTATATTTGATGACTTGGACCTAAATCATTGAAACACCAAGAGCTGGGACCTGTGCTGACATCAGGCAGCTGTGTTGAAGCCTCACTCTGTACCGGGTACCCATGGGTCACTGTGCCTTTTGCCAAAATGCAGGCAGGAATTCGCACTTCCAGGCTCAGTGCCTGGGACGGCAGCAGGGCTGTGGGTTACTCCTCACCGCCCCCAAAGCCACCACTCCTGCAGGGAAGGCTGGGCTGGGAAGCAGATGGACACACGGCAGGGCCTGGGAAGTTCCCCTGCTCCTGACCCCACCGAAGTTCTCTCTCCACACCGTGCAAGCAGCCAGGGGGATTTCCTCTCCTCCACTGCCCTGCTCTTGCACAGCACAGGGTTTGGTACCTGCCCTGCATCTGGGAACAGACCTGAGAACAGGCAGAGAAGGAAAAGTTTATCAATAATAGCTGGGTTTTTTTGCATTCAGGACATATTTGTGATTGTTATTGGCTTTCTCACCCTAGAGACAAGTGATGGATGGAGAACTACTCCTAAATTCAAAGACATGTTGGAAGTTCACTCTGAATACTTCTATCATCCATATTCTGCAGAGTCTAGGTGCAAACTCTGCCACAAAACTGGCAAAGCCCCAGACTGCCTTTGCTCCAGGGGGCAGGAGCCACTCCTTTGGTGGGGGGCTCTGTGCAGAGCCTGCTCTGGGGAAGGTGAGCACTCAGCACCCTGCCTTGCTCTCCTCTGAGCTAAAACTGCTGAGTGTTCACCCTGGAGACGTCCAGCCTCTTTGAAAGGCCTGTTTTGCTAGAAGAGCAGTCTGTTCTGCTGTCACAATACAGAACTATTTGAGTTTATCTCCCTCTGCACACCTGCACACCTCCATCATACCCCAGTTATTTTGCACAGCGCTGCACACAGAGGTGACTGCTATAAAAAGGTGCTCCCAGAGGAGAGCAAAGCCAAGCTACAATCACAACACAGCCTCTCCTCATCGCTGGGGTTATTATTGTTTCAATTGTGCAGGTGCTGAACGCCTGTCCACGGGGAGGCACGAGAACTGGAAAACAAGAGCAGAACACTTGACTTCCACACACATTTTGGAGACAGGTTGCTGCTTTTGGAACCAGAACAAAGAGCCAGGCACCAAAGAGCCACTTTGGAAAAGAGGGAGATTTCAGAGCTCTGCTGGGCTGCTCTGGCTTCAGCGAGGGTGCAGAGAGGCTCCTGATCCCCTGGTGGCACCAGGGATGGGAACAGGACCAGCAGGGCAGGGAACCCCTGCCAGCAGCAGGGCATTGCCAGGAAGAGCCTGCAGCAGTGATTCGGGAGAGATGAACTCTGGATTTACAGTACACGCTCCCCACAGCAGGCAGTGACTCTGACCTCCTGACAAAAGGAGACAAGGAGGGACACAGAGAGGGCTACGAGCAGGAGCTGCAGGATTAAAGTGGGCAAAGGAAAATACAAATTAACGTGGAGAAACATCTCCTCACAAACACCCGAGTGTAAGGTCCCAGTGAGAGCACAAAGCTCCCAGCGGTCTCACTCGTGTCAGCAGGGACCAGGTATTTAAAACCACACAGAACAGAGCAGATCACTGAAGGCTCTGACCCTCTGCCTGTATTTCTGAAGTGCTTTTCCTTACAGGCTTCTAAGACACTAAAATATGCCCCCAAATGTATTGCTAAAAATACTGGCAAATATTGCTATGTATTGTGCAATCGTGCTCCAGGGAGGCAACACGTGCTGTTAGAATTTCTCAGGCCTGAAAACTTAACCACACCTGCACAGCCTTAGCCCTCGAAGATGGAAAGAAAATCCACCCAGAAGAGTTTTTCTGGCCGTTCACAGGTGAAAGGATGCAAACCTCGGCGGGTTCAGGAGTTCAGCTGGCTGGGAAGTGCTTTTTGCCCTCTGCCCTTTTCCCCAAATGGGAACAGAACCCCATTTATCCAACACCCCAAAGTGCATCACCTCACCAAGGACACGCCAGAGTTCTCCTCTGCCCCCAGATCATTTCATTGGATCTGAAGTTAAGTACGTTAATGTAGCTCCAATTAATTTTCTGGGTGTTAAAGTGCAAACCGGGCTAATAAAAGTGACACATTGACTTTTTCCAGAGAATGATGTTCAGCTTACGCAGAATGGCAGCATAAATGAAAATTAGCCTCAAGACAATGTTAATTACATTTAATCCATTAGTAGGAGGGTAATTGAACCACCCATTTTCACTGCAAAGAAAACCCTTCTGGCTTCATAAAGGGAAACTGTGTGTTTAATGTGCAAATTAAAGTCTAACAATGGAAAAATTGGCAATAGAAAGAAAACCAAAAGGCAGGTAATGTATATCTTCATATTGCAATGACCATCTTGGACACAATCTGTGTTATTGCCCTCTTGCTGAGCTGAGAGACACTTCAAAATGCCTGACAGAACCCAGTTATCTGAAGAATCAGCCAGGAATTACTGACACCTACGTGAAATATCCTGAAGGACTTGATTGAACCGAGAAAACACGACACATATTGCTGATAGTGTTATTAGAACTAAGACTACTCAGAAATACCAGCTGCAGAAAATGGCCCTTGCTGATTTTAAAATCTTCCCACTCATTTCTGTTAGATCTGTACATGGCTGAAAAGATGATATTTGCTTATTCTCAAACTGAAAATCCCCCCAGAGGGCCGAGGGCATCTGGGGAGATCTCAGCAATCCCTGGAAATCAGGACCTGTATCACCAAGTGTTCTGACATCTGTCAGCGGCTGCACTCATAATTTGAGTTTTGAGAAACACAGGATACATCAATTAAAGTATATTTTGTTCTCTGGGCTGCTGGAAATGCCCTGCTGTTTATCTATATTCCACAATTTCCTACTGCCTTTGGGCCTTCCATGGCTAGATAGCAGGATTTGCCGTTCTGGCTATTAAGGTGTTACAGGAAATTCTTATTCCTCTCACCTACAGGCTCTAACCTCTTTTCTGCATGCACGGTATCCACCCTGGGCCCCACTCCACTGAGATGAAACATTTCTGTCTGGGATTTTCTAAGAGAAGCTTTGGAGCTGCTGAGAGCCTGGCAAGATGCAGCAGGATTGGAGTCACGTGTCTGGGAGAAGCGGAGATAAAGTTATCCCAGGTGGAGTTACTGAGTTTATCAGGCTGGAGACAGGATTTCAGTGGCAAATACAGCACACCACCAAACATTCTCTGAGCCACAGCAGCAGCAGCTGGACACCCTTGGTACAGCCTGGGCCGGAATCTGTGAGACGCTGAGGGAAATGTGAGATAAAGCCGTTGTGGAAGAAGCTCGTAGTCAGCTCTCATCTCCCTCTCCTGTCTCTAAGGGCAATAAAGCAGGGAAGTGCACCCAGACCTGGGCTGCTGAAAGCTGCTTGTGCACAAACAGCACAAGGAAATCCCACAGGTACAAACCATCGCCTTCATCAGCCACAGAAAGTGTAGGTGGAACGAGCTTTTGCTGCAGATAATATTATGGATTATCTGCCCACTGGGCTCAATGGAATCCAGATCAGACCCTTGAACTTTCTGACCCCACGGGCAGCATCTGGGCACAGTTACAGTGAACTCAGAATTCCTGCTTCTACAAAAGCCAAAAATACATTTCCTTATTCAAAAATAATAATTTTAAAATCAACCTTTATCACAATATTACCACGAGCATTGAAAAGGATTATCTTATTACAAAAATGAAATTACTTAAATTTACCCTCATTATTGTTTCCCAGGGAAAAAAAGAGGCTTTTTTTATTTCATCGTGGATGAAGCTGCTATTTGCATTTAAATGAAGACATCTGAAGAAGAGCAGCTAGAAAGTTAGGGGCTTTTTTCTCTTTAGAATGAGATTTCATTTCAGTATTCTATAATGCAAACCCAACTCCACTTTCTGCTTCATTAAATAGTCTGTCACAAGCTGCTTTCAAAAAATTGTCATGGAGAGCGAGATCCTCTGATTATTCCCAGTTGAGGCTTTGTAATGATGGCAACAATCCAGTGCTGGTATCCCCTGAATACCTGACTGCAGCAAACAAATGAGCTGTTTCCATACTTGCTGTACAGCATGGATTTTCCATTTTTTATTGACTTATCATAACTGACACACTTAAACAGTCTTCTTTCTAAATGCTCTGATAGGAACAGGCTTGTGTCAATGAAACTTAGCTTGCAAGCTATTCCAACAGCAACGCTCTGAAAAGCAGGTGGTCACAAAAATATCCATTCCATAAATATGCTAAAGATATGATGAAGGAAAACAGGCAGAACACCCAGCCCTGCCCCACTGGCACCCGGAGGAAATTACCACTTTCCTAAAAGGGAAGGAAGAGTCCATGGAGTGGGATTTCCCTCCTGCACTAAATCCCACACCAAGGCACATCTGGATTCTCAGGCGGCTTCAGGTGTGGGGAAAAGCAGAGCCCAGATGTGCCAGGCAGAATCTGAGTGAGCCTCTGCCAGGAGCCGGAGCAATGCCACCTGAACTTCCAGCAGTGCCCGAGCTGAGAGCAGGGGCCAGCTGTGGCAAGAGCAGAGCCCTGCCCTGCCCTGCCCATCAAATCCTTTGCAGCCAAATGCAACCCTTTAATGAGACCCCACAAGTGCTGCAGGACCCCATCCCCAAACACTGATCCCAGACATTCCACCGCCAGTGCTGGCTGCAGGTACCTGACAACAGAACTGACTGCAGAAATTACACATGCAGCAGGAGCTGCTTTGTAACTCAGAATACACCTGGCAATTTGCATTTTGAAGAAAATTAGAAGAAATAGTCCACAAATCAATGGTACTATCCACAAGCTGAGATATTTCGCTTGCAGTAAAACTGTCTCCTGCGAGTGTATCAAACCCTGCACTGAACAGAATATCTGCATTTACACCAACAATGCACCAGCACCAGCCCTGCCTCCGCTGAGCAACTGCACACAGAGCTACCAAGATGTCACTCGTATGTAGAGAGATGGATGAGTTTCTTCTTATTCCCTTTTCTCTAAATAAACCTGGATTAAATTAACAGGTGACAAATGCCTTTCTTTGCTTGGCCCTCCCTTTCCCCTTTAGATGTGACTAGAAGGAAATCCTTCACAACCCAAGGTTGCACTAAAAGTTTTGTGCTTTGCAGACATCCAGGAAAATATTAGACCCTACTGGTTTAGTCCTAGAAATAGTAAATAAAACAGCAAATACACAGACACCTCCAAAGCTCGGCTCATGTCTTCCCATGGAAAGCCTCTAGCAAGAAACAACGTAAATGGCACTCCCACATGAAGAAAAATAACCAACTTCAATCCTTTGAAATCATTCTGAAGATCACCTGGTGATCTTTTCGTACACTTGTACACTGATATCCAGGGCAGAAGTAGGGCAGCAGTCTCTCCACATGAACACTTGTGAAAGGGGAATATTCAGGCTCAAGTGGTTCCAAAAGCGAGCTGATGATCTGCCTGTGAGGCTGCTCAGGAAGAACAAGTCAATAGGCCTGTGACTCACAGCTCTTCTACTGATACCTTTATTAATAAGCTTATTTTAATTTCTTTCCAGTGAATTCTGGAAATCGATCCTTTTATCAAATGCCTTGTGAACAGCTTACACGAGGGCAGCTGCAAGGAATTTCTGCAGTCGTGAAGAATTGTAGTCATGTAGCCCTGAGCTCCTCCTCTGCCACAAATTATTCCACCTGCTCCATGGTGAGGACTTCTCCAACGAATATGAACCACTTATGCAAGCAAGGTGTGAAAGGTTCACCTTGCCCTTCCCTCCCAGCTCCAACCAAAAGGCAGAGAATGGATGTGGAAAGAGAATCAGACAGGAAAAGAAATACCAAACCAAAAGCTGCTCTTTGGCCACAGAGAGATCAATCTTTCTTTAAATAAAACCAAACAGAGCCCATTAAGAGTTTTGTATCGCTCCCTCCAGTCCCACGGTGACAGGTAAAATGCTCACTTTAGGTGCAGCTGGGCTAACGCTTGTTTTCCACAGGGCTTTTCATAGGTTGACATTTGAAGTTATTTGTCAAACGCCTGCAGTGAAACATCAAAGTGCAGCCCAAAGCACAGATGCTGCTGTAACCCTTCCGTGGGTTTGCTCCCCAGAACAGAGAGCTCCTTCTACCCACAGCCAACAGGGAACCAGGGACAGGTGCTGGAGGTGGTTCTTGGTCCTGACAGGAAACAGGGATGTGGAACTCGCTCCAGGGAGGGGTGAGAGCCCCAGGCTGGGACTCTCCTGCACAGGGAGGAAGTAAATTTACCAGAGACTGGCAGCGCCTCTAAGCACTTACGCAATTGTTCTTCAATGCTTCTGAGCACTACGACTTTTAAAAACAGGAAATAATTTAAATGCTTTCTTCGAGCTATTTGTCCATGAAGCGACTCTTGATTGCATCCATTTCAGATCAAAAAGAAAGAATGAGAGGAGATAAGAGTCCACTGGCAGGTATTTCTAAATGTCACTGCTAACAGAACACACTGCAGCTGCTGTTGATTCCCTCCTTCCTCTTCCTTCCTGCCACCCCGCGTCCTGCCTGTGCATCAATTAGCATCGCTAAAGGAACTTTACAATTCCATCTTCTAGTGGAAGTGGTGACTTTTGAAAGGGCAAGACTGGCATCTTTCCTCTGTCAGGGATGCTGCAAACCAGGTACAAGTTACCACAAGGATGTTCTCAGGTGCAGGGACTGAAGTGTGCTGGAATTCCGTCCAGGGGAAGGCTGGATGAGCTTCCCAGCAGAGGGCAGTGGGAAGACAGGTATGAAGGTTAGATAATAAGTGTGTTCAGTTCATCAGAGCACCCAAATTCTTCTCCCATTTTCAGCTTCTGTGAAATTTCTGCTGGAGGAATTCAAACTGCTTGACAAAGGCTGTCTGAGTAGAAGCTGAACTGCTCCAGAAGAGAGGAACCAGCCCCCCATGGTGTCCTGACAGGGGAGGAGGGCGATTACAGAAGGGTCAGCGGGGTTTAAAGTCCCTTTGTTGTGCCAGAATTCCTCGGGCACGTGTAGAGAGGCAGCGTCAGAGCAGAAGTCACAAGTCCCTTCTCCTGACTCTGCCCAATGTCCCCAGGACGTGTTTCCACATCAGTGCTTTTCTCTGCCATGTTTTAAGATATGTAATTGGTCTTGTCCAGAACCTGTGCCAACCAAACTGTCAGGTGGATTCTCAGAGACAGCAAATGCTTTTTTCACACCGTTAAATCCCCACTTGACACCTGGGTTTTAAATGCCATAGCATCGTTGTGACTCCATAAATAAATAGGTATATATACATAAATACCCTGGGTATTTGAAGAGTAAATAAGAATAAATTTGTTGTTACTTTTTCTAAGACTGTCCAGCGTGGGGATTGGGATGTGGAGACCTGCACAGCAGCATGGAAAGCTGATCCCAGAACTGCTCCAGCAGCAGAGCCCTGTCTCTGTTTGTACCAGAGTGCTTTGCAGGGACCCAGCTGCCCGTGGGAACAGCACAAGGATTTACCTGGTTAATCCACGGGCTCCTACAGACACAAACAGCCCCAGACATTTAGCACAATGTGCTTTACTGATAGCTTGGCTCCTTGCTGAGTCTTTTTTTCCCAGGAGATTCCTCTTTGCTAACTGCTTTCAGGCAGCAGCAGCAGCAATTCTTGCAATTAAGATGCACTCAACAAAGTTGTTCCAGGGAGGAGAACCAGACCGTTCTTACAAAGTCACTGAAGTTTAAAGCGCCTCCTCGGTGGCTGCTCCAGAAAGCAACAGCAAACTCTGTAACTGTGCAGAGGACAGGAATAGAGAGCGAGGCAGGAGCAGAGCAGCACCACCTGCTCTGCCCTGGGGATGGCCAAGTGCCTGATCCGCCTCTCCAGGCCGCCGGCCCCCAGCCAGCCCGCCAAGGACAAGGCAGGTCGTGGCCAGCCAGAGGCTGCAGAGGTGCCACTGCCAGCTGTGCTGAGGCCACACAGCACCCCTGGGTGCAGAAAGCACCCGCTGGGGTTGCTGGCAGGGCGAGGGCAGCAGGAGCCTGGCTATCAGCTGCGCAGTGCGCAGAGGGAATCGCTCCAGCGATGGAATCGGGTCAGCTCTCAAGGGCTCTGCAAGAGTGCTGGCTCCTGTTTCATTCAGCCTCTGCTTGTGACAGGGCAGGGAAAGGTGAGAGAGCTCCAGAGAGGAGATCAGGGCCCCAAGAACTGGCAAAGGCAAGAAAACCAACTGCAGCTCTTCCTTTACAGAGAATTTTCTGAGTTTCTCCACAGATCGTGCTCTTCACTGATATCAATGTTATCAGGAGAGACAGAAAAGCACATCCTCATCCCTCAATCCTTGTAGTCTTTTGGACTGTGAGAAACCATTAGAGACATGGACAAGGCAGTAAAACCTGCCTCCTCGATCTCCTAAGAGATCCCCAACCTGCTTCCTCCTAGACCGTTAACTGGATTACTGGGATGCATGGAAAGTATTTTGTGCAGGAATTTCCCAATCTTTTCCAGTCATTAGCCCAGTTTTTGTGATTTGCAGTCCCAAACACGAACAAAATTTCCCTTTCCCTGAACCTCATTCTCAGTTGCTGGGCTGCCTGAAATGGGAATTTTGATCTGCACTGCAGAACCACTGCCTTCCTCTGTCTTGGGTAATTAATGGCAAGAAGAATCACTTCTTCCACCTGCAAACCCTTTCTCCCTCCACACCTTACTTTTGAACAGAAGAGTCTAAGGTGGCAGATCCTCCTCCTGCAGTGAGTGAGGTGAGGTCCCTGCCTGCAGTGCCCCTCTCCCAGCCAGGCCAGAGCATCCTCCGAGCACAGGGATCCCATAACAGCACAGCACAAAAAGCTGCCAGGCTGGACATCGCCACATCTCCACGTCACACTGTGAGAAATACCTCAACTGCTGGGAAATACTGAAGGGTTTGGCTTCTTCCCCCCCGCCCCCAACACATGTAAGTTTATTGCTCAGAATCCTCTTGATAATTAGTGTCCTGAATTGTTTCTTCAGCCCCCTTGCAAAGCTGAGCAGGCAGCCGCTCTCCACTCCTGAGCCTGCTCGTATTTAATTCTCAGCATTCCATTTTAACCCAGCCCAGGCAGCTGAAACCAGAGCCCTGCTGCTGTGGACACTGCACATCAATTATATATTCAAAGCAGCCTCTCCTCAGAACGAGCGTGGTTTAATAAGGCAGTGGAGGCAGATGGAAGGGAGAACAGGAGTGAGGAAAGGACCCATGTTCAAACTCACAAAGCACTCCATTCCTGTTCTGGCCAAATACCAACACCACGCTTGATCATTCTTTCTGTTCTTCCCACTTTAATACAGAAAAGGGAAATCAGAAATGAAGATAACTGGAACTGGACTTTTGCTTCCTCCTGAAGGCTTCCCACTCATGCCATGGAAGCTGAGGGACAGAGACAAAGCCCAGAACGGCTTCAGAAATCCAAGTCTAAAAAACTGAAGTTTTTTACAATAAGAAATTCATAAATCATTTGACAGAGCACAGAACAAAAAGCACATCCATAAACTCTCAAAGTGACGCTGGCTTTTACTGCAGCTGCTCCACCAAGTCCTCCAAGAAGGAGAGCTGCGCTTCCTTGGGTGCCAGCTGCAGTACAGATCTGTTCTTTCTGCTCCTGTTTAGGACAAAATTAGATGTATACTTTTACATATTTTTACATATGTTCAGCTTTTTTCCTCTCTGTTTTTGAATGTTGAAATGCTTTGTTTTCCCCCTCATGTCTAAGCTTTTCACTTTTTTTCAGTAGTTCCTGTTACCACCTTAGCAGCAAAGAGCTATATTCATATATTAGATTGTACCCAGCTCTGACAAGGAACCTTAACTCCATTTTCTGACATCTTTTTAAGATCAAAGAGAAAATACACATATGAAAACAACACACCTTCCCTTCCACTGAAAAAGGGGAATTGTTTTAAAATTCAAGGCTGGTTTTTCTCACAAATATTACAATTGGAATTTGGAATTTTTACCCTGAATTGCGATGAAAAGTCTCATCACTACAGTGTACTGTATGTTTCTTTATGAAACTGTGTAAGTTTCATGTTTCTATACAACTTGACAATTATTGGGTTTTACAGCCCGTTGGAACATTTGAAAGTCCAGCAAGTTATTTTCAAATTGTCAGGAGTGATTTTCAGGACAGGTGTAGAGTGGTTTAAATATTGATGTTCCCTCTGCTTGGAGCTGATGGGTTTAGGAATTAGAAGTTTAGCATTGCAGGAAAAAGTCACTTTGAACTGTAACTACTGTGTCTCCAGGGGAGTAATTTTGCAGAATCCCACTCCAGGGTAGTGATTCTGTTATTTTATGATAGAACTACAAGTAAGTGGTATGAAAAAGAACCAGACTTTTTTTATTTAACATTTACATTTCTTATATGCCTATAATTTAGTCTCTTTAAATGTCAAGCTTCTTTAAATGAGCACTTTCCACACTCTGATGTTGGGTTTTTTTTGTATTCTCCTCACAATCAGAAATGACATCAGCGATTATAAAACAACATTAGGTATTCCAAAATCTCAGCTGTACAGATTTCCTGTTTTACTGTTCCCTCATCCCTTCTTTGAAGGTCACAGTAAAAGCAAAACAGATGTGCTGTTACAGAATCTCTTTTGTGTGCATTGAGGAAACATTAAATTCTGAGCTCTGGGCGCTTTGGTCCTGTCCCCTCCCTTTCAGCACATCCCCAGTGCCCGCCCTGCGTGCAAGGAGATCAGGCCCAGGCTCCTGAGGCTGGGTTTGTGCTGCTGCTCCACTGAGTGCCAGCTGGCTGCTCTGCTTCATCCCACCTGCCCAAGAACCACCATCAGCATCATCATCTCCATCATCATCATCCCTGCCTGGCCAAGAACCTTCATCATCCCAGCCTGTCCAAGCACCACCACCATCATCCCAGCCTGCCCAAACACCTTCATCATCATCACTGCCTGCCCAAGCACCATCTGCCCAGGCCCTGTCCCTGGGGCACTGCCAGAGTGGGGATTCCAACGTTCCCCACATTCCCAATTCCCACATTCTCCATTCCACATTCCCCATTCCCAATTTCCCATTCCCCATGCTCTCCATGCCCTGTCCTGCAGATCCTTCAGGCCAGTGCCAGTGTCTGCCCCCAGAGCTGTCCCTGCCAGAGCTGTCCCGCCTCAGGTGCCTTCTGCCCCCGTTTTTAACCCCTTCAGTGACGGTGCCACTGCTCCTTTGGGACGGGCGGGTGAGGAAGTGAAGCAGGGAAGGGAGCTGGGGTCACAGATGCCCAACAACAAAAGGAATTATTGCTGTTTCAGCCCAGCTCTGCACAGGCATTCGTACCAACCCAGCTGGGGAGGAATGAGTGTGTTTGACACCACGCTCATCCCACCCTGGGCCCTGCAGGAGGATAACCAGCCCCTGAGAAGGGGACACACAGCAGCTACCACTTCTGCTGAGCCCTGGGCACCCTCCAAGCCACTGCCCCTCGTCCCCTGACTGGCATCCTGCCTCTGAGGGCATCTCACATAGGAAAGGGAATTCTTGAAACCACTGGCTAGAAGAAGGATGGAAGAGTCAGGGAATAATTCTCGTAATTGCCTACCCTTCTTACTACTTGTAATCTAGAGGAAATCTAATTAATTCTACATGAAGAACCACTATTCTGTGGTGAAGTGTAATTCCTGATCTCTGGGGCTTTGGCTTACCAGTTGTCAAATTATCCAATTACACACTTGTTAAAATCCATTTTGGGGAGATTTTCATGGCTCATAAATAAATAATTTCAAAATCTTAAATCCTTAGAAGAAAGGGAAAAAAAAAAAAAAAAAAGGAAGCCCCCAGCACCCAAAAGGTACCTCAAAATTAGGAAATGCATCTAAAAATAATGTCAGGAAGCTGAAAAGAGTGATCCCAGCCTGGCCTGCTCCAGCAGCACCACAGAGGTGATGATCTGTTTCAGCAGGGAGAAATACTCTGCTGCTTTCTCAGCAATGCTTTATCCAAATCCTAATCTGAAGGGAACCAGTTAAGGCAGCATGCCCTTCATTACGCCAACAAGGGAAAAATCTTTGCATGAGCACGCCAGCAAAGAGGTGGGCAGCCAAGGGAGAGCCCAGCCCAGGGCGAGGATGCCGACGTCCTGGAGCCAGGCCAGGGCCACTGGGCAGCCAAGGGACAGAGCCGAGGGAGCTGGGGCTGCCCGGCCTCACCAGGGAGCAAGCCACACTAAATAAGGATTAACTTTTCTATTTGTTTTCTATTTTTCAGATCCCGTACTGCTTTAGGGTACAACTCCAGAACTCCACAGCCTGTCAGCTGCTGTTCTCCCATTTTATTCACACAAAACAATTCCTCTCCAGGCCTGGAACTCAAGGACACCTGACAGTGTGAGGCCCTGAGAGATGTAAACAACAGCGAATTGAGGGGGGAAAACTTGGAGTGAATGACTTCATTACCTGAGGCTGTAATTGGAGCATTAACCCCAATATGTACATGGACCAAAGTTGTAATTGTGTGAAAAGCTCATGACTTTGGTGTAACATCTGGGAGGCTCTGACTGCCCAGGGTGTGTCTGTTACAGGCCTTCAATAAACCCCTGCTTTATTCTCTTAACCTTGTCCGGCCTCTGTTAGGGTTAGGACTGGAATTAGGGTTAGGGGTTGGGGTTGGGTTAGGGGTTTAGAGTTGGAGTTAGAGTTAGGGTTGGAGTTAGGGTTATAGGTTATGGTTAGCCGTCCCAATACATCTGCCCCAGGTTTGTTTGGCAACAGGATGAAATGCACAGCTGAGAACATGAGAAATCCCATTTGGTCACACAGGAACACACTGCCATGGAGATGGTGACACACAGAGGTCCCTGAGGGACGTGGTTCCCCTCTCTGGGCTGTGCAAGCCCCAGTGCACACACCCAGACCTCTGGAGCTGGAGCTGCTTTCACAGCAGGGACGGGGCACAGGGACACCTCAGGAGTGTCTGTAGGAAGGAATGCTCTCCAGTCAGTGTAAATTCTGGATGCTCATGTGCCAAATGTGAGTCAAGCAGGAAACCTTCAGTGATCGTCCGTGTTTCAGTGATAACAACGCAGCAGCCAGTGTTGCAGACTGTGGTGCAATATTTGCTGCTGCACTGTATGGCAGCACCCTGTGAGGAAATGCTGGGACTCAAACCAGATATGGAACAAAAGAGGAACAGAAGGCACTAATCTGCTTTTTATAAACCCAGTCTGACTGTGTTTCAATAAAAGTAAATAAACACCAGCCATGGTTCGGCTTTTTTTCAACAACAGCCAAAAAAAAAAACCAAAACACCGCTTTGGAAATTTCCTTAATATTGAGTCTGATTATAATAAAGATATAGAGGTGCTGGAAAAACAATCCAGATTAGGTGACACAATATTTCCAGTGAATACTGGTCAATCTGGGCACTCAGTGTGGGACTTCTCAAGACATCCTGACTTGAAAATCACTCAGAGCACTTTTCTACTAAACATGAGGTCCCTTTCACCTGGCTGAAATGGGCTCCACAAAAACTATCAGATTATAAAATAATCACAAGACTGTCATTCTGAAAACTCGATTCACCACCAAATTATCCACGTTTTAAATGCAGAACCTTTGTAGTAACAGTGGTTTTATAGCGGGGTGAAAACAGGTCAGGACTTCTAAATCTTGTGTCACAAAGGAGGGAGAAGTCCTGGTGAAACCTGCTCTGAATTCAGATCTGCCATGTTCTCCTGCTCCTGCATTTCATAGCTCCAGAGCAGCACAGAGGTTGTCAGGCTGAAGGATTGGGCTTGTCTCAGACCCAGTTCAACCACACGAGCCTAATCAAAGCAAACACATGTAACTCACACTTCAAAAAGAATAGCAGCTCTTATGCAAAGCCATTTTTCTTAGGCTTTAATTCACAAGACAAATGCCCCTGTGCTTGTTCCCGCTCCTCTGGGGAAGCCAATTCTCCCTGTTCCACATCAAACTGTGCAGCTGTGAGCAGCGGTGCCGGCAGGCAGCCCCAGCCCTCATCGCTCACTGCCCCTCTCAGAGCCAGGGTGCTGCTGTTGCAGCTGATCACAACGTTAGTCAGCCCCCACTGCAGCTCCAGAGACAAACCTGACATTTCCAACCTCTTCTCAGCAACAACTTCATCAGGATCCCCTGCCACCAGCCTGTGGTGACGGTGGCAGAGAAGGGACTGGATTAAACCAGGTCTGCCTGATGAATTTCACTGCTCGGGAATTTCAGGAGCCAGACGTGTGTGTGATGTGGCAATGAACACGGTTATTCTTTCACTGCATGCTCCACACGTCCACACAATGTCTAATTGTGCAGGGAAAGAGCGATTGCCTGGCATTTCAAATGTTAAGGACCCCAGGGTCATCATTAATTCTGGAAGGAAAAACCCAAAGAACATGGCATTTGTTGGATTCTGGAAGGAAAAACCCAAAGAACACAGTATTTGTTGGGTTCAGGAAGGACGAACCCAAAGAACATGGCATTTGTTGGGTTCAGGAAGGAAGAACCCAAAGAACACGGCATTTGTTGGGTTCAGGAAGGACGAACCCAAAGAACACAGCATTTGTTGGGTTCAGGAAGGACAAACCCAAAGAACACGGCGTTTGCTGGGTTCTGGAGATCAGGCGTGCTCGGGTGCTGAGTGCCTGCATCACTCTCTCCCTTCCATGCTCTGTCCCCGAAGCCAGATGTGCTGCTGGTGGCCACAGCAGGATCAGAATCTGGGGCAGCAGCCCGAGCAGGGAGCTGAGGATCAAACGAAGCCACGTTTCCAGACAGTTCCACTGGGAAAGGAGCCCTGAAGATCAGCCCCAGTGCAAGGATGCTCACTTCTTGAACACAGCCCCGTGGGGACACCAAAACTGTCACACTCAAGGCACTGCCACGCCCCTGCGCCATCGCTGGGGTACTCAGAGGTACCAACGCCACAAGCTCTGAAAAAGCCTGAATAATTAACATCTACATATGGGAGAAATGTCTTGTAGCCTCAGATCGCTGTGACTCAACGAATTCCTGAATGATTCTTCATCCATCAGCTGCATGGGCTGACTGCAGCTCCCAGGACACAGGACAGAATCTAACCCGGCTCCCCACTGCACACAGACTGCTCCACAAACTCTGCAGCACAAAGCCCTTCCAGAGGAAGTTGTCTGAGCACCAGAACCAATCCACAGGAGAGGTTTGTGTGAGCAGGCCAAGCTGGGAGAGCCACAGTCAGCGAGAAAATCTGTTCCTCTGCACTGCCACGGCAATATTCAGGATCAGACTGACACGATACCCCAGAAATAAGCCAGGGAAGATCTGTGTTTTACTGCTGTCAGTAGTGACCCTGGAACAGACTGCTACTCACATTTGCTGATGGTATCACTTGGGAAGGAACTGTCAATATACAAGTTTGAACTATTAAACAGAAGCCACAGATGAACCCAGGGATTCAGAGAAAGCCATAGAGTGAAATGCAGTCACAGTGAGAAGTTTGATCATGGACACTGACAGTCAGAATTTCAGCCAGCAGGGAGAGGTCTCCAGTCTGAAACAACAGCGCAGCAGGAAGAGCTGGATGTGACACTGAGTCACAGGACAAATTTGGGCTGTTGTAGAGAACAAGCTCTGACCAGCTCAACAAAAACCCCAGGAAACAGAACCAAACCCTGGCAGGCATCTTCTGAGACAGAGAACAAAACATTTCCAGGGCACAAACACTTGGACAACAAGGGCAAGAGACATTAGCTGGCACTCTGACATCACCTGGGATGTCATTTCCAAGAGAGGTGACTCAAAATCAGAACTGGTGGCTGCTGAGACTTTACTGGGAGAATGGCAGGTCTGGTTTATGGGGTGGCATCTTAAGTCCTTGACCTGTCTAATTTCAGGAAGCAACAGGATATATTTCTGAAAAGAAAATGCTTGCTGGCAATGTCACAATGATCCAAAGGTTTCTCCCTTTCTTAGGAGTAGGTTTCATCTGTGATTCACTAATCATTTTGATTTTAAAAGGCTCCTTTTCAGCACTGGGTAACATTTTAATTAAATATTTGAAAACTTGCCGAATACTGTAATTGCAATTTAAAAGCTATGAATTAGGAAAGTAAAAGCTTTTATCTACTCTCTAGACATCTTTCTCTTTTTCATAAAGCTGTCAGTGGAAGTCTTTAGGAATATTCCCTCACTGAATTTGAGTAGGATCTGGCTGACGTGATCCTGCACTTCTCAGCTGCCAGGCCAAAGGCAGATCCCCCCTGAAATTCATCTGCTCCCCTAAATCCATCACAAGGGGCAGATCCACCTTTCAGAAAAGCGTGGATTTCACCCCAAAACACCCTGATTGTCAGGTCAGGGGAGAGGATGCTGGGAATTGTGAGCCTGAGCTGCATATCCAGCCTCCCCTAGCACATGGCCAGCACTATCTAACAATGAAATGTACCAGGTACATGTATTTGTAAGGGCGTTAAAGCCCTGGGTATTTATAAAATCCATCAGGGACAGCCACTGCCATGACAGCTGATCCCTGTAATTATAAGAAATAATTATAATACAAAAAAAGTTTCCCTTTATAATGAACAGCCTCTTTACTGCCACAATGGATTTCATTTATTTACCCTGTCTGCTCATACAGCTTCTCATGCTGATGGTAAGTAGAACAGTTCACTTCCTGTCAACACGTTCGTGAAAGTTTTAAAAAGAGCATCAGGAGCAGGTTGAAACAATGAATTATCTAGAAGGAATAATGTTAAAGTGGTGTCGAGGTTTTGGATGCAATTTATTTAACCTGACTGCCAGAAATGGGACTTCTCAGAAGCCAGAACGTGTCTGATGGGTCTGAGGACAAGAGCACGTTCCTCAGCAAGAGCAGAACGGGTTTAGGGTCAGCCTTGCTTGGATAATTGCTAGGACATACCAAAACACAGCTTTTAACCAAAATATCCTTTTACACATGAAGTTTGTCATATGCTGCGCATTGTAACAGATTTCTGTTCAACAAATAAAGACCTTTACTCTTTACAGCTAGCTCATGAACCTGACCTTATCAAACAGATGCTCCCAGCTGGGGTGGCACTGCAGAAATGCTTGCACTGGTGGGAAAGGTTCTCTGTCACCCCCAGGAGATGCAGGGTAAGGGGATCCTTCCTCCCAACAGCTCACCCAGGTTTGTTTAACCCTTCCCTAGCAGGTCCTCAAGCAGTTCAGGGGACAATGCTGTGCCCCAGTGAGCCCTGTGTGCTGCCAGCGCTGGGCACTGACCCTGCCAAAGCCTCTCACTAATCAGAAGCCTCTGCTCAGAGGCTTTTCCCACCTTTGATTTCAATCTCCCTGCCTCAATCCTCACTGAGTGTCATGGAGGGTGATGTTGCAGTGCCTGAGGGTAATCAATAATGGGCCAAAGCCAGAGAGCAGGGGAGCTGGGCAGCAGGAACAAGCTGTAATTCAGTGCCCACATCCCCCTGGGCCTGCTGGAATACACCTGGCAGGGATGGAAGGTTCTCTCTGGGGCTCTTGCCTCTGCCAAGCAGACTGCAGCCTCACCACTGGGCCACTCATTAAGCCTCAAATCCCATCTGGTACATATAATATAATTTAATATATAATGTATTCTAGTGTTAACTTGCTGATTTGGAAATCTAAAAGACGTACGTGGACAACAATTTATCAAAAACTGAAGGTTGTGAACCTTTGACCTTTGCAAGAAGTTTCTGAAAAGACGCTGAGCATCCTGCACACACTTTTTCCTGTATTACAGGAGAAAATAAAGTTACCTCACTGCTCTTACAATAAATTTATCAACCCTGGCAGCAGCATCTCCTCCTGTGTTGCCATTACTGCAGGGCCAGCAGAGGCTGGGATGCTGCTGTGCCACAGAAATGAACAGAAAGTGTTAGATAAAAGCAAGGTGGGTGCAGCGAGTGTCCCTGGCCCCTGATGCCAGTGTACACATTTCAGTATTTTCACTGCAGCATTTTGGAACTCAAGAAATCAGGAATATCTAACCTGGCCAATCTCGTGCTTTACAATTTCCAAATCCATGAGAGCAAGGAGAAAGGACTGTGGGATGCAAAGGTGGTGCAGAGGTGGCACGTGCCAGTCCTTAAAAAAAAAGTCCTTAAAAAAAACAACAACTTTGCCTTATGTGAAAGCAGCAAAATTGTGCTTTCGAAAGATTAACCTGCAATGAAAATATTCCAGAGCATCTCTGTTTGGTGCTCCTATACATGAAATGATATGTTCTGGTAAGAGGAGCAGTAAAAACTAACCCAAAATACCCCTGTCTCCAAACCCAGAGAAATACCATAACACATTCTTTTCATTCTGCTTCTTTCTAAATGGAAGAGGGATTTTTTTTTTTTTTTTTTTTTTTTTTTAATTTTAAATTTGCAAATTACAAGCAGGCTTAGCAAGGGCCACAGGGAGGAGTGAAGTATCAAACTAGTCAAAGTTGGACGCCCGGGAGGGGCTGCACCCAAACCACCATCTCCTCAGCACAAAGTGAAGCACGACAAAGCTCTGGAGCTTTGTAACGCCCTGGAGCGCCTTCCCTACCGCAGGTGATGCACAGGGGGTTAAGCTATCCCCAGGCTGCCAGGGATGCAGGGACTGCTGCCATTTCTCTCTGCTTTCTCCCCTCCCCGTTATCCCCACACCTGTTGCCTTGCAAATGCCATCTCCTGCGAGCTGCGTGTGACCTTTGAGCACGCGGCTCCGTGCCGCTGCAAAATGGGCTCTTCTTCATCTTTAATGGAAATTAACAGAGTGAGCTGATTTGTAGCGACTGCCAGCAGAATCTATTTTTGTTCTCACGAGCTGTATTTTGCCACTCTATCACTTGATAATAAAGCAATCGCGGATCGTGGGCACACGTGAGGAGAACCATGGCTTTCTGGAACCACCGGGGAAGAAACCTTTTATCTTTTCAATTATGTTTGGAGAGAAGAGAAACCCCAACATCTCCGATTACCTCAGTCTGATTATTCTGCAGCCTTAACCCTCGACAGCCCAGAGCCCGTGTGCCTGCACTGCAGGGCCAGCAGAGCTGGACTTGATGCCCCAGCCCAGAATATTCTGAGGTTCTGTGAACGCCTCTGCCCCTCCCAGCACAGCAGCAGGAGGAGCAGCCACACAAAGGGGTTACACTGTGGGAACTGGAAAAGCAGGGAGTTTTTACAGCTTTACAATAAGTTTACACAATCAGAGGTTTGAAACAGAGTTGAATTTGGTTTTGAAATATTTTGGAGCATAGAAAGTCTTTGAGGTGTAAAAAACATAGAATAAGCAGCTCTTGTATGCTGTAAGGTGTAGGTGCAGTGTTCAGTGATTGGCTTAAGCAGACACTTGTAAGCTTTTAGCTTCAGCCTGTTGGCTGAAAAACTTTTAAAATGCCTTGGAACAAAGAGAACTTTAGTTTTTGTTGTTACAGTGTGAATTGTACTATTTTCTATGTCTCTACTTTTACTGAGACTGACAGTGAAATATTAAAGAACTCGTGGAACGCCTCTCACTCGCCCCGTCCCGTTATTGGATATTAAATCCAACTGAAGGTGCCCTCTCTTTTGTGAGACAGCCCCAGTTTCAGTCTGAGCACACCTTGGCAATGAAGGCACCAGCCACCACCAGAGAAAAACATGGGAAAAGAAAGAATCACAGAAGTCAGTAAATATAAATAACAAGCACAACCAGTTCTAGGAGTCTGAAAGTGCAGAAAACACCCTCAGTCTTCAGTAATGGCATAATTACCTGGCTACCACCTGCCAAACATCCACATTACAGTTTTTTAAATGCTCTGAGATTGATTTTTGGTTTTCTTTTGGCACTAAATAAGAATGTGTCAATATTTTCTAACAGACTGCTTGAGAACAGAAATGAGGCACAGCCAGGCCTCACACAAGTGTGCTTCATCCCAAACAACGAAGAAATGAGAAAGGGAGAGAAGAGGAAATGCACAATTTCTGATTGTACTCGAAATTTGGGGATCTCACAGGCATTTTTTAGGTAAGAACAAGGCTAAAGGATCAGGCAATTTTCAGTCCTGCAGTTTTCACTGTGACCATGGGGGAACCTGTAGGATGCGTTTCTGTACAACAGACCTTGGCTACATACTGCATTTTGTGCTCCCCAGCTAATTACAAATTACCCAGAGTTCATGCCATCCCTTCTAGTTCTCTTCTCACTCTCCAATGGGTTTGGAGCCAGAATTCCAATCTGGAAAAGCTGTCTCTCAGGAAGCCCAGGCCAGTGTAGGAGCACTCTCCATTCGGGTGCCACGAGGAACTGAGAGTCCAAGCACACATCCAGAGAGTTGTGAGCAATGGAAATGCTGTGAACTCAGCTCCTGCCCCCAAAATTCAGTGTACCAGTCACAGAGCAGGACCCGGCCTCCAAGGGAAGCTGTGCTCTCCCCTCAAAAGCCAGGATGTGTTTCCTTCTGCCCCTCCCTCCCCTCTCAGCTGGTGGTTTGCACCTGTCGGACACTGGAGCTGTAAAAGCAGCACTAAAAACCTGCAGAGTGCCAAACAATTCCTTACCATAGCCAAAGGGAGAACTCCTACCAGGTCCTTCTGGCTCACGTAGATCTTGGAGATCCCCAGGTCAGATGTGGTGTCTCCAGGATATTCCACCTGCCAGGTGATGAGCTGGGTCTCAGGGAGCTCACTCAGGTCTTCGATTTCAAAATCAATCTGCATGATTTCCAAGGAAGCACCCTCCGCGCTGCAGCAGAGAAAGGAAATGTTCATTCACATGAATGATAAACCAGGAATATAATTGCTTTTATAGTAACAAACCTTGGAATTAAGGCTCCTTCAAAGAGAGGATTTGGGCACATGATGGATTGAATAATGAATTAATCATCTGCACTTGTTTCAGGGTATTTCCCACCAGCTCGAGGCTCAGTAACACTTTGTGACATAGATCACTGTGCACCACTCCATTTCATGGGGGAGAAACACAACCTGCTGAAATGCAGCCCAAACTGAGAGCCAGACCCTCCCTCTAACAAGCACATCGTCTTTCCTCCCGGGTAAAGCAGCACCTGAACAAACCTAAAGGGAATCACTCCTTGAACGGGGAAACCACAGCATCCAAAGTGTTTTCTGTTTATTAAAGACAGGCGTGGAAGAAAGGTCAAAGCTCGGGATGGGGTCCATGAACAAGGGCAGCAGGGAGCAGAGGACTGGAAAACTCCAAATTAATTTTTGGCTATTCTGCTGCCTCGCTGTGAATGTCAGTGGGAAGATCCTTTTGTCCTTTGCTAAACCAGGAATTACAGATAATCGAGCTTGTTGTGAGAGAGCTACAGCAGTGTTTAATGTCAGCCGGTGCTGCCAGGATCCCCGAGTGAAAGGAGAGCAAAGCCTTGCTGGCTGTGACACGGGGGCACTGGGGAGCTCCCCAAAGCCACGCTGCCCTTCCTGGGCTCCACCTCGGCGTCACGGGGTTCCACACACAGAAATGCAAAGAGGGAAGACTGCAAAGGGAATTGATGCCATTCCTGACCAGTTTGTTCTAAAAGCAGCTGTGCATGGAGAGGTAGTGAAGATCCATTGCGTGTGCTGGTAAGGTGAGCTCCTTACCAGTGCCATCGAGGGAGACAGGCAAAGACTCAATTTCCTGTAGGGCTGTAGAGGAATTTCTGAGCAGTGCACAAATCCAGGGGACACTGAGAATGCTTTTACTCCTGAAGCACTGAATGCTGAACCAGCTCCAGTATTTGTGTGGAGGGGACAGGGAAGAGCAGAATTTCCTTCTGTGGGATAATCCTCAAGGACAGGAAGGCTGGCACAGCACTGAAGTGTCACAAGCTGTTTCTGCTGGAGACTGCAGCTAGGAAAAAAGGGAATGTTTCAGCAACTGATTGGAGAATCCCAAAATGCACCAAAAGGCCAGTAGGTTTCCCAGCTGATGTGGGAAAAGAGCTAAAACTAAGGGTACACTTTTATGATAACAGCCCCAGTTTGGGACTCTTCCCAAGATCCTCAGAGATGTCCACTGTGCTGACTAAATCCAGAGCTTTACCCAGGGCTACCTGTTGAAGAGGTTGATCTGATTATCTTTAAGGTTTGTATTTCAGCAGATGCACTGTGCTCTTTCTCTCCTGGACGGAATTTAAAGCGAGCCCCTCTGTTTCCAAAATGGAACACATTGTGTTCAATTTCTCATTTCTTCGTGTCATGAAAAAAAGAGCACGATTTCTAAACCAGCGCTGAATGCAGTCCCATTTCATGCTGGCCTAGGTGGGATCAGAAGCTGCTTTATGCAGCTGTGACTATTGAATCTCAGTTACCTTAATTGTGTGAGCAGGAACGGGCAGAGCACTGCCTATAAATCCCTGGCAGAGAGCCTGGTTGTACAGTGTGTTCTACCCCAGTTCCTGTGTTTCAAGAGCTAATTGAATCTTCATCCAGTGAACCCTGGGGCCGGGGTTCTGCTCAGGGAGCGTCTCTGCACGATTGCCTCGGCGCCTGGTGCTCCCTGCGCCCGGCTCTGCAGCACTGGTGATGCCACGGGGGCACTGAGGGCACGCTGCCAGGCCCTGGAACCACCAAAACACTCCCAAAAAAGGGCAAACCCCTACATCTTATCCAGGTATGTTGGAGATTAGGAGAAAAGAAGTGATTGGGATAGAGTAAAACAAAGGAGGGAGTGAAAGGCAGTGGGAAAGATGGGGAGAGAGAAGCAGAGCATGTTCAGCCCCCACTGGCACAGCTGCAGGAACCCCCCAGGCACAGAAATATTTCTTTTGGGCTCTCCTTCAAAGCAGGTACTTGAACGAAGCATTTCTTATAGCAAAAAACCCCACACCTTGCCACCAGCGACCAAATGTGATTTTGACAGAAATTATTTGAATTAGCTCCTCTTAAAAACACTGAACACCTCCAAGAGAGGAGATAACAACGCACCACAAAATCAGTAAGAATCTCCTCACTGCTGCTGCAGATGTATTTAAAATGTGAAGTTCTCCATGACCTGTGATCAGACCAGGCTGCCAGCACCAGGTCTCTTGGTTCCACTGCTTCACCCATCACTAACTGTGGCAGTAGTCCCACGTGCAAGCCCCAGGGATCTGCCTCCCAATCCACACCCTTCCTAAGCTGGGCTCAGCACAGAGGTGTTCCAAAAGAGAAATAAGGCAAGAAGTTACCTTGCAGAAAATACGGCCAAAAAACATAAACAGAGAAATTTGCCCAGGTAATGTTCACCCGTGGAGTTCAGTCACATAAAACCATTTGTGGCTGTTCTGTTAAAGCCAGGGCTGCTTGTGACAAGGAGGATGTTTCTGCTCCTCGGAACGATGCGGTGCCCAGTCCTCCTGAAGGTGTGCTTCCACTTTCTGGTCACACAGAGCAGCAGCTCGTCAGCTTGGCTCTGCTGGCACTGAGCCACGACTGCTGTGCAGGCTGCAGCGTGGGAGTGACGTGGGCACAAAGCGTAGGGTGGACAAACACAAAGGGCCACAGCAGAGACTCAAGGCTGAGTGGAGGAGCGGTTCAGGTAAAACGGTACCAGAGGAGGGTGGCAGCAGCACAGCCACCCCAGCAGGCCTGAGGGGCTGTGTGAAAACCGTGAGTCCCGTTTCACAGGAGAGAAAATTAAACTGAAAATTATTCTCCCAGAAAAAGAGGGGATGAGATGATTTATACAGCATGGAGTGGGAAAAGGTGGCATTTCAGAAAGAAGGTAATTTTGGGGGTAAAAGTGAGGTCACATGCTGTGTTGTCATACAGGTAAAAACACCAAGTTTCCTTCCCTGTGTGGGAGGAAACAACATCAACCCAGAGCAGACACAGGATAAATGCCTAAAAAGCCAAAGCGCTGCCACGTTGTAGCAAAGCTCTGTGGTTTTTTTAAAAAACATTCCATTTCTGATCTAGATTCTGTTTAAAATGAAAAAAGAAATCTTCTCCTACGCCACCTTCTCCGGAATGTAAACAATTTCACTAAAAGGGTTTTACAAACCTCTGCTCCTCTCCTCTGGAATCTGAAGCCATTACTCCTGATACCATCACTGAACACAACTTGTTTCCTAACCAGGAATGAGGAGGTGGAAAGAAAACCAAAGGATCACTGGAGAATCAGCCCTTCCTGCAGAATATTCGCTTTTTGGTGCCTCCTTCCCTTCCCTCCCCAGCCCCAGAGCAATGGGCACTGCATTTCCCCTCCCCTAGAGCAGCACAGCCCCAGCAGTGCCAAAGGCTTTGTTTAAAGTGCATTTCATCCAGATTTTTGCAGTGCCCCTGGGAACACGCGGCCCAGTAACAAACTGTCTTCACACCTGAACAGATTTTGGGTGGGGAAAAAAGGAGGAGGAAACTAGAAGGTATTAAGAGAAAAGAAATCACTGAGGGAAAAATCTCCTGTACCAGAAGGAATATATTTTTATATATATATATATATTTATATAAATATCTCCATATCCATCTATATTTAAAGTAGTCAGGAGAGAATCCTGGGAATCTCTCAGTTTATCTTCTCCAAGAAAAGATTGTCTGTCTAGACTTGCTGAGTTCTTAAAGATACTCACGACTCCGCCCTCAGGAGAGAGAATCCTTGTGTGTGTGAGGGGTTTTGTTTTGGGAAGCCCTCACAGCCCGGTCAGGCTGCGCTGGGACGTTTGCACTGCTGTCCCTTGCAGGGCACACACAGCTCACATCCCTGCTGAACACGGCTCTGTGCCATGCAACCGACTGCAGCTGCTGCTGCATGGCTAAATGCACCCGCTGCTGCATGGCTGACTGCAACTGCTGCTGCATGGCTGACTGCACCCACTGCTGCATGGCTGACTGCAACTGCTGCTGCATGGCTAAATACACCCGCTGCTGCATGGCTAAATACACCCATTGCTGCATGGCTAAATACACCCACTGCTGCATGGCTGACTGCACCCACTGCTACATGGCTGACTGCACCCACTGCTGCATGGCTAAATACACCCACTGCTGCATGGCTGACTGCACCTGCTGCTGCATGGCTGACTGCACCCATGGGGCTGCAGGCAGGGACGGGCCAGGGCCATGGGATCCTGGAAGGGAGGATGGGGGTCCTGGAAGGGATATGGGGGTCCTGCCAGGAGCCCACGGGGCTGCACCTGAGGGAGAGGAGCCTGACCAGGGAGTGTCAGGGAAATGAACCCACAAACACCAGAGCTTTGTGTCCCAGAAGGAGACAGAGGAGTCCTGGAAGTTGATTCAAGTAAAGGGAGAGGACATGGGGCGTTTCCCCTGGGGTCTCTCCACTTTTTGGAGGACACAGCCTCCTTTTTATCCCAATTTCCCAGCTACATTTCCCTCTCTCTTTCCTCTCTGCCTGAGGTACTTGAGAAGTACAGACCCCTCCTAATGTGTACCCTCCCCTTTTCTTTTCCTCATCTCAATCACTGGAATTCCCATGGAATTTACGGTTCTCCCCATTTTTTTTTTTTCCATCTCTCTGTATCTAACTTTGTTTATCAGCAGCCCCCCAGTTTGTTTGTCGACACAAATCCCTCTCCCTCCTTTCATCAATCACTGGGATCCTTCCCATGGTTTCTTGGATCTCCCAGTGCTGGTTTTACCACCAGCTCCCCCAGGGTTTGTTTATAAATTCCAGTACCGGCTCCTTTCAGCAGGAACACTCTGCTGTCCCGGGAGGAGGATCCAGGTGGGCTTTGCTGGCACCTCCGCAGCTCCGGGGGGATTTAACCCCCTCCAGGGGCACTCCTCAGCCCTTCCCTGGTGCTCTCCTGTGTGTTGGCCCTGGAGCTGTCTCTGGATCACTGGGCAGGTGAAGCACAGCCCACGCTGTGCCAGGGGCAGAGGGCTCGGGGGTGGGACAGGGCTGAGGACAGGGTCCCACCGGGTTGGGTCACAGCTGGAGCCCTCCCAGCCCTGGGACATTTCTTGTTCTCATGAACACAACTGATTTTCCCTCTGGTTTCCCAGCTAGAGCGCAATCCGTGGATATTTTTCAGCTTGCTTTTGGAGAAAGCTTTTGTACTGGGTAACGACTGCAGATTCTCCTGGACTATTTTATTCCTACAACCGGTACTTAAGGTAAAAAAATCAAATACTGCAAGAACTGCCATTAGACAGGAGTTTAAACAGTGACAGTGCCTGTCAGCAACTGGGGGCTGGCACAGCCCCACCACAGCCAGGGCTGGGATCTGCCTGCCAAGGCCAGAGGGATTCCCAGCCCTCCCTGGCACTTCCAAATACCCCAAAATTGGGATTTGATTAAGCCAAGGCAAACAGCAGGGTGCAACACCTGCCCCATGTGCTGTCAGCACCCTGACAGCTCATCCTCTGCACGTCAGCCAACCACACAAATCACAAAAATGAAGATATTTTAGATGAGGGTGAAATTTGGGGCTCAGCCCGTCCCAGGGTCAGAGGGGCATTCCAAACCCCAGGATCTGTAGAACCTGAGCACTGTGCTACAGCAAAGGTCATTCTGCACCAATGACCTATGGAGGCAAGGTGGTAACGTACAGCGCCACATGAAAATTTCATTTTATTCATTGTCATCTTACTATTAAAAATTCAGGGTAGGTAGGATGAAAAGTCATTTTTCTAAGGGAATCACCGTATGAAGTGAACCAACTAGCAAGAAAAATCACCAAGAAATGAGTCTGCTAATCATGTAATAGTTATTTTAAAAAATCGATCCATCTCTCTGGGGCTTGACATAAGTAGTGTTGCTTGAGAAATATTTGCTGAATTATTTATTTGACTTTTTTTTTTTTTGCTGTTGTCAAATAAATTATTCACTATACGATTTTCCAGCTGTTGATAGCACTTTTCCCAAACAACTCAATTCAAAAGTGAGCAAAAATTAGAAAACCTCTTAATGTAATATCAATTTAAAACACAATTACCCACTGAGTCAGCCTTCCAGTCCAGTCAGGGCTCTGAGCATCTCCTCAGATGTGGTAAACACAGGGATCATTTAGCACATTATGCCAAGGGAGGGGTAAATCAACACTGATTTTATCCCATCCCATCTAATAATCGTTCAATAAATGAATAAATAAATTCCCCCAGCAGCCAGGGAACCTCAGGTCCTCCTGCAGCAGCCCCATCACGAGGAGAACAGCCCCGTTCCTGTGCAGGAGGCAGAGGTGAAGGGCTGCAAAAATGCTTTTACTGACAGTGCAAAGTCTGATAAACCCTGCAAATGCACTCACTCTGCCTTCCTCCACCTGCTGCTTGATTGTCCTCAGCACAAAAATAACAACAAATGTAGGTAACTCGCTTGTAAGTGTGACACAGCTGCAAGAGGAAAGCAGGCACAGAGCCACAAGAGTTCAGCATTAACTGGGGGAGTTCCTGCACGATCCAGCCAAGGCTCAGACCACCCTGGATGTCCACAGGGAGCGTGGGGACGGTTGTCTCAGCAAGGGGGAAAGTAGGAAAAACCAACCACAATTGTCATGTTATGGGTACGAAAAGCAGCTCCAAAGGCTTCAGCCCAAGAAGAGCTCAGCAGCCGTGGAAGGGAGGTGTCTGTCCAGCACTGGCAGTGCTGTGGGAATTCAGAGCACAACCCCAGCCCTGAGCCTTCCTCAAAACACCTTCAGATGTTCCTCTCACAGTTTCACTCTCATTACAGGCTGGCAGACTGTTAGCTCCATCACAGCCTCCTGCAAGTGAAAAAAACCTCTCTGGGAATGGCAGGAGCTGCACAAACATCACTCTGATCTGAGAACGAGACCCAGGATCTTCATGCTGGAACACTCCAGAGCCGGCACTGCAAATATTTACTGCTGAGTAACCCCAGCACACAAAACCCTGAGAGCAGGCACTGTGCTCAGCACACAACCCCGCAGCAAAATTACTGCTTATCCTACAAATATTTATCCACCTAAGAGCCAGCACACAACCCCGCAGCAAAATTACTGCTTATCCTACAAATATTTATCCGCCTAAGAGCCCCTCTCACACACCACCAGCAAATTTACACTTGTGCAGAAATACGTGTGGGGTTAGACTTTGGAATTCAGAATGATTCTGAAATTATGCCCCCTACTGATGTTTTAAAAATTTAATTGTGGCATTAAATCCAGAGTGGAAGATCTGGTATGTTAGCATGAGGCCCAGTCACGTCTCCACGGTGACATCTATAACTCATTTTTTTATGCCTTGCTTATTAGTGTCCACACTGGTTCAACAGATGCAATTATATATAAAAGCAGCATTACATTCCACAAGACTCAAGCTCTCAATATATTTCAAAATTAGTGACTCATTTGGAGATACCTGCCAAGGCGCATCCAATATATGAGATTAGTACCCTCAGCTAGAGGAATTTCCTCTGCTGTGAACTATTCAGCAAGTATTTCTGCTGAACTCATACATCTTCCAAAACGGCAAAGTTCCTTTCAATTAAAATAAAAATTTTAAGGGAGTTTTCTTTACACAATTGTTCAGTGTTTGCCAAGTCTAGAATTGAAAAAGGAAATACTTTCCAGCTTTCTTAATATTAAAACAGAAGCTTCCAGAATCCCGTTTGTTTCTTATTTTTAAGCAGTATTATGAAAAATAAACCGAAGAGAGAAGATATGCCTTGCATCCTTCCAAACCTAGCTTTTTGAAAGAGCCCTAGGCTGAAATATAATTTAAATCACAGAACTACAGGGCAGTCTTGGTTAGGAGAGACCTCTGAAAGCCATCTGGTCCAACACCTTTCTGCAGGTGAATTATTTCTCAGTAAATGACTCTGTCTGTAGCAATCAGGGTAAGATCCCAGTCCCTGCTCCAGCTGTGGGACGTTTTTATTGGAGCAGATGTTTCCCCTCCAAAACCCGGGGATAACCTGACAGCCAGGAGGAAATCGCACAGACAGGAGGATGGGGCGGGTCTGCAGCGACTGCCAGGTCCTGTCAAATCAAATCACAGTTTCTGAGGTACGTGTGACATTAAAAGTGCTGTCAGCTCAGCAGCTGGCAGAGCTCCTGTTCCATCCGCTGGAGTCACCCTCTGGCCTTTGCTGCTCCCCTCGAGCCCCAGGCTGCGCAGCACCCGAGCTCTGGGCTGCACGAGTCTGGCAGTCCCTGGGTGCTGCAGACAGGCAGAGACGTCATTTCGAAACTATGGTTTAGGCCCCGCTACTGCAGCTGAGCTAGGAGCAGCTTGGAAGTTCCCATTCAGGAAAATTATAAAGATGTACACAGCAATTCTCTATTGACATCTATAATTATTCTATAATTCTCTATTCTTAGAGAGAAAAATAAGTTTGCGCCTGCATGAACAATGAATCTGTCCCATGAGAAACAGCAAAGAAAATGTGTAAATGTATCTAGAGGGAAAAAATTTGAGAATGTAGAGAAATACACAATAGTCCCTACAGAGGAGTGACCTGAGTTTCACTGCACTGCTGTCCAGGTAGTTTAACACAGATTTTTCTGATATTTCCTACAAACATCAGCTTGTAGAAGAAGAAAAGAAAAGAACTGGCTTTTCTGCAGGAGAAAACGGAGTCCTGCCAGCTTATTTGTTACAGCACTTGGGGACTCTCTCAGGAGTGACAATAATAATAACAGCAACAATAATAATAGTAGTGGCAGGTCGTGACTGCAGTTCTCCTGCAGGGAGTGACCCCGTGGGAGGTGCCCCGAGCCAGCAAAGCCCCCAGGGCAGGGAGCAGAGCAGGAACCAGCAGCACCTGCTGTGATCTGTGGCACCCCTGGGTGCTCCCAGTGGCACCCCTGGGTGCCCCCAGTGGTGCTGCAGCAGGCTCCACGCGCTGTGCCAGGCAGGAGCGCGGTGCAGAGGGAAGAGCAAAGGCAGCAGGAGCAGAGGGCAGAGAGCCAGGGCAGCCCCCACGCCACTCCATCTCTCCAGAATCGTGCCCAGCTCCACTTTAAAAGCACTCAGGGGTTTGAAATGCCTGCTCCCTCAAAGCCTCTTCCAGAACCTGATTATCCTAATGGCTGAAGCAGCTGGAGGAGCCACCCTGGCTGGAGCTGAAGTCTCCTAAGAGCCCATCCAAGCCCAGATGTGCAAGGGATAATGGCCAAACGCAGCTCCTCCTCCTGCAAGCGCTCTCAGTAAAACGTTCGGTGACTCTGCAGAGCTTCTGCAAACATGGAATGGCTGGTAATAGCTCCCTCACACAGAATTATCCCTGCCAGCCTTCTGTGTCCTCAAACCACCTCCAGCCAAACAGCTCCTTCCCTACCCCAGTACAGCTGTAAACAAAACCTTTACTGCAGAGAAACTCAAATGGACCTTAAATATTCACTGGTCTAAGGGGTTTGAAATGGTGGGTTCTCAGCCCCTCATCCCAATGTTCTGTGTCAGAACCCGGCTGTGGTTTGCCATTTCCAAAGGGAAATCACTCTTTCAGTAAAAATAATAACATGATCAGACTGATAGCTAGAGGTGAAGGGGCCAGAAGAGCAGCCATGGCATGGAATGCTCCATGGAACAGTGGAAATGTGGAAAGGGAACATCAGCTAAGCAGAGGCTGCGGGGGGACAGAGCACACCACACAACCCTGCTGGCGTGGCACGCTTCCACCCCATGGGATTTGGGCTTTAAAGGCACGACCAGAGCTCACTCTGCAGCTACCACTCCTGCACCTCAGATTCTGTGGGAAACAAGCAGCACCTCTGGGGCCTGAGCTCCCGCCTGCGGGAATCTCAGCCTGGACTCAAATCCTTGCCATTGACAGTGGAAAGATGCACATCCAGCCCCTGCCAAGGACACATTGATTTCACTGAGCTGGAGCCAGGGGAAGAGACGCCCTAATTGTGATAATTATGAATTCAGTAATGCTAGTCATCATTAACAGTTTCAACAGGTCCATAAATCATTCACGGAAGGGGGAGAAGCAGTAAGTGAAGATCAATTTCTGCTCCAGGAACATTTCACAGCACACACCTGAACACTGGACTGCTTGAACTCTTATTTAGTTTATTCTCTTGCTGCTACTGCCCCAGAGTTGCTTAGTCCAATTACAAGCCTTTAATGACTTAATTGAATGTAAACTCTTTCTTTGCAAGGCCAATATGGAACCTTTGCAAATATAGACACTGCTCTTCTTTCACTGCAGTGAAAATCCTCGAGGGGCTACGAGCTGGGACACAAAATCACCAAAAATGTGAGCATAAAATATCTGCTGCAAGCAAGCAAAATGGGAAATGTGGATGGGGAACTTACTCCAGAGCTCCTAACTAGCATGGTTCTTGGAATTTGTGCAGAGAAATCCAACGGGCAGCTGTTATGGGTATCAAAAGCAACCAAAGGATGTGAAGAATTAAAACATAGCACTGCCAGAATTATCACTGCAGTCTGTGAATATAAACGGGTTTTTAGGCATGGTTTTCCATTTGCTTTGCTCAAGCTGCTTGACTTTAGTTCTGCTGTCATTGCACAGCAGGATAAGGTACAAACAACAGCCACAAGGACTGCGGGAAATGGACAGGGTATTTTAGAAAAACAGTGCGAGAAATAATCAGCCCCATTTCCAGAGGGCCTGGATGTGCAGCACTTGAAGGAACATCAAGTAGAGCAGAAGGCAGGTTGGTGATTTTCTGAAAAAAATAATCACTAGGTGAGGCTTAAAAGGCAGAAGAACCAAAAAGTGCTAACTTTCCACAAATATTTCAAGGATTTAAGCGCCAAGGAGAGAAAATTGCTAGAGCAGGGAGGCAGGAGAGTATAATTAGAAACACCAGGAAATATAGAGCACATTCAAAGCAAAAGGACAGTGGAAGAGTCTCAGAAGAAATGGCAAACACAATATCTGGGAAGGTTTAAAAACAGATAGGATAAAATGCTTAGAAAGCAATCATTTTTGCAGTGGCATAGATGGCTGTAACAAGCTGTTTCGGGCTTTGTTTTCCCTTTCCGAGCTCCTTAATAAAGAAAGGATTATGCAATCAGTCCATCTGAGTCTCTGCCATTCCCTCCAGTACAGGAGACCAATTTCAACAAAATTCGAGAGAAGGGCAGAGGTTAAGGACGATGAAATTTTTGGGAGCAGGAGGGAGGGAGTGACGCCTGTGTGAGATGGGATGCAGAGCAGCCCTGAGAGTCCCCGAGTGCCCTCATCCCTGAGCAGAACTCAGGCTGCAGCCTGAACACTCCTGCCACTGCACGGCCCCCTGATGCTCCTGGGGTCCCAGTTCCAGAGCTGACCCCTCCACTGGAGCTCTGCTGGGACTCAGTCTCCTCACTTCAGCACACGTGGGAGTGCTCTGCCAAACAGCGATGAATCCCAACAGCCTGCTGCCCTGGGCTCTCCTTTATCACCGACACCTGCAGCTCAGCGCAGTAAATGCACCCAATTTACGCATGGAGAGAATCACTCTGCCCCTGGTCCTGGCTGTGTGGAAATGACCCTGGCAGGGACACGGGACCTGCCAGCAGCTCTCCCACCATCAGGAGCTGAGCTGAGTGCTGCCCCCGACACGCTGGCTGCACGAGGGACGCAGCAAAGCCACGTTCGTGATGTGAGCAGCAGCAAACCAGCCTTTCTCTCACTATAAACTTCCCAGCACAGACTGCACTTGCTTTCTGGTGGGCTGCTGGCACAGCTCATGGAAATTTGAAATGCAATGTGATTATTTTCAATATCAGAGCATCCTAGGACACACAGTGAATAGCGGTAACTCCAAAACTGAAGAAGGTAAAAACATGCAGTAACATGAATGAACTAAACTCTTTGACAATTCCAAAAGGAAAGTGCTACAAAATATGTTTCTGTCTCTTATTTCTGTGTTTAATAATTTAGAACTCTTACTATTTGTTTATAAAAAAAAATTGTGTTCTGCTGAATTTGTGGAGATGCAAAACAAGAATTACTTGTGCAGACTTTTCCAGTGCTTGGGAGCAAAATAATCTAAAACATGAACCAGCCAAGGATTGGTGCCAAAGTTTTTACATGAATGTGAGAAGTGGGCAGATGAATTGTGTGGAGAAAAGATGAAGCAGAAACAACTTGGAAGCTATTTGTATAAGAAAGAGAAGTGAAGAGCACCAAAGCGGGGAGTGGCTCCAGAGCAGACATTTCTCCCATAAGTACAAAAAAGTGACATCTCCATCAGTACTGATGAGTGTAAATCATAAATTAAATGAGTTCCTACTGTCAGAAGGTTGCAAACACGGTGATCCTTTGTTCTTCTCATCTCTCCCATGAAATACAATCACAGGAGGCAGAAAGAGAAACCTCCAAGTAACCCCACACCACCGCTGAAGTTCCAGGTGGAACCAGAGCAGACGTGGCCTGCGCTCAGGGATGCCAAGGCACTTGCCAAGGCACTGTGCCCATTTTCAAGCAGGAATGCAAGAGGAGCAGCAGAGAATCCTGAGGAATTGCTGTTGACATGAAACACGGGGCTGGGAGCATGGAGCCATCACTGTGTCCCTGCTCTGCTGAGTGACCCTGAGCCCTGTCCCCACTCATCACTGCACCCTCCTGACACCCTGGGTGGGACTCAGGGCTCCCAGATCTCTCAGCAAAGGCCAAAAGGAAGAGTTTGGGGCTAAATCAGGATTTTCAAAGGAACAAATCCTGATCACTGAGATCCTACAAGAGCAGACTCCCCTCCATTGTTCCTGCAGCACATCCATCAGGAATGCCCTGGAGAATGGTCAGGGTCTGTATCACACCTCCTGATCCCCGTGAGCGCAGGCAGTCCTTAATGAAAGTCAGATTTCAGAAGCTGAGCTCTTTCCTAGTTCCATTATTCCACTGCACTGCATTTAAACCTGTACTAGGACACTGCAAAACATTTGCCCTCTTGACAGTCTTTAAAATACAAATATTAAGCCTTCCATTAGTTTGTTTTGAAGCCCTTCAGCTCTGGGGACTCTTTGGGTGGTAATTCTGGTGTGCACCAGGGCACTGCCATTCCACGAGGTTCAGAGGGAAAGCGAAATGAAGAAAAGCAGGGATCCGAGTCGTGTTTAAATGAGAAAAGCTCAGTGGCGCATCTGCTGCACCCAGACTGGGTGAGCGGCACGATCTGAGAGCACCAGCTCCACCAGCTCCACCAGCTCCACCAGGTCCCCCTCAAACAACCCCGCGGTGGATGTCAGCCGTGCCTCGCGCTCCTGCACGGCACAAAGGCCCTGTGCTGCGGCTGCCGCTGGTTTGTGTGAACTGTCCATCCGTCTGTATTCTGATGGCGCAGCCCCGGGCAGGAGGCACAGGAGGCAGTGCCCGTGCGATGTCCTTGTGTCACTCGGGGCGCTGCTGGTAACGACAGCGACAGCCCAGAGCAGCACAGAGCTCGGGGAGCACGGGGCTCTGCTCCGGCAGGGACACTGCGTGCGGCCACAGCACAGCTTCCAGCGCCCGACACCGCACACCGCTCCTGCCAACTGAAATATTTATTCAGGCGCAATTACCATCAAAGATTAATATTTCAATAAAGGGTAATTTGTTTTCGTTATTACTCTTATTTCTTTTTAAACAACAGTCAGTGTTATAAACTGAATTAGATTATTTATTCCTGAAGTGGCTCTTTAACACTTTGCATTTATTAATACCAGTGTGAAGTGCTCAGCCATTGATCAAACTCTTTTCCAGAGGGATGGCTTGGGAGGAAAAAAATAAAACCCAGCTCCTGAGCTCTGGATTTTACAGCCATTACTGTCAATTATCCACCCCACTGTGGGAGCACAGGAGATCTTCATACATGCCAGCTGCAGCCTCATCCCTGGAAGCTGCAGAGGCAATTCTGATTTCAGTCACTCAGACAGAGAGAGAAAGAGGGGGAAAACCAAGCTAGCTACAAAGCAGACAACTGGGATTCTCCCCACGTGCCTGGAGACCCTGGCACAGAAGCTGGAATTCTTTCTTTGGGAATACATTTTGATAGCTGCAATAATAACCCTGACACCAAGGTCTCTCTGGTCTCCTTCCTGCAGAGACCCCAAACCCTCTTAGGAGGTGCAGGTGCAGCGACAGGCATTTCACACGAAGAGCTGGGAACCACAGGAGTGCAGAGATGCAACAGGAGGATTTCAGAGAGCCCTGCAGCAGAGCATGGAGCTGCTCCTGCACCCCGGGACTGCACCCCAGCTCTCCATGCTCTGACCCAACACTCTCGGGTCATTTCCAGACACAAAACACAGCACCACAATCCCAATTATCTCTCCTCTTTGTCCTCTCTCCTTATACTCCTGTGGTAATTAACTCTGAATTCACAAAGAGCATCAGCACTTCCAACAAGCAAACACATTTCTGCAGCCTGCCTGTCTACCTGAAGTCAGGAGGGGCCCATGGCGATGACAGAGAGATTCTGGCAGAAACTATAATAAAACTGAAGCAACTTAGAACTAACATTATCCCTTCCCCCGCCACTTCCCTCCTTTCCAGATGTCTTTTTTATCAGAAAGGTTTCTAAGATCATGCAGAAAGTTTTTCTCCAAGAGCAGGAATAGATAATCAGAAACCTTGGAGCCCCCAACCTGTGGTAAATCCAGTCAGCCCTGGATAGTATTCATCTTAAATGAACATAAATAAATTACTAGGTAAATAAACATTGCTTTGATATGTTGACAGAGTGGATTATTTAAAGAAGGAAAAGGAAACAAACACGGGGACGATGAAAAGCCCGTGATGCAGCAGGAAGTGTTGGCATTTGGTGACAGAATTCAGCCAAAGCCCACAGCAGCTCCAGCAGGGCTCACCTGCAGCTGTGTGCAGCACCAGGAGCACAGGAAAAGGAGGTTCAGGTACAACCGGAGCTGAGTGCCTGCCTCACCTCCAGAGGGCAATTTTACAACCTTTCACACTTCCAATTCTAAAGAGCAACTTGCTTCAATTGGAGTCTACTTCAGTGAGAGATGGAACTGTTAAACAAAGTGCCAGGCAACTATCACTTATCTATATGGGAAAAAAGGAAATAAACCAGCACCAGGGACCCAAACACTTAGAATCAATCCATCAATAAATCAATCCATTAAACCCGTGCTGACCTCCCCTCTTCAGCAGAACCTTTCTCCCAGGTGAAACATTATGACTTCTCTTATAGAAATAAACTCTGTTCCAGTCCTGTCCTTTCCCACTGGTGTCTGTCTAACGTTCAATCTGTCACATTCTTATGGAACATTTTTAAATTACCCAAGATATTGCACGTACCTCAAGAAGTAACTAATAATATCTGGAATTTATTGTAAATGATGGCCTTAAGGTGAAACGTCATCCTCTCATTATCCAGCTCCTGAAAGCACCAGCGGCACACTGGAGTTTAAATGAATTATGGCTTACACACATCCACATATGAACACACACATCCTTGATTTCACTTTTTGACATAATTCAATGCTAAGGAGTACTGTGGAATTTATTAACATTCTTGTCTTTGCTTTTCTGTTTTTCTCTTGTAAAATGACACCAATTCTAAACCCATTCAGGTGTAACAAATGTTATTTTGTTTCAGTGGAGTTTTGTGTGCTCTCAGCTTCTCAAGAGCTATTGCAAAACTCTTGGCGGCTTTTTAATCTCCTTCTGAATCTGCTGGAACAGCTGAGAGTTGAATCTGAATACCTCGAAAACTGCTTGTGGGTTCACAGAATGAATTCTGCTGCAGGGTTGGAGGCCACACACCTGCTCCGTGTTTGTGTGTTCTCCTCTCCCTGCACCCAATACTTCGCTGTTGACTCACAAAAAACTGGAGAAGAAAAAAAAAAAAAAAAAAAGGCTTATCATTTATAGGAAATTTATATCCTACGTGTTGCTAGGAGGAAATATCAAGAGAGAAAAATAAATGCTTTCTGACAATTGCTAGTCATTTTGTGCCAGCAGCTAAACGACGTGAGAGCTCTGCCTTCCCTCCCTGAGCAGCCCGGAGACAGATCAGGGCATGGAGTCAGCACCGAGGCTCTGGGAATGTGCTCAGGGATAACAGTAGGAGCTGCTCTGGAAATGTGGGAATGTGCTCAGGGATGGTGGCAGGAGCTGTCCCTGGAAATGTGGGAATGTGCTCAGGGATGGTGGCAGGAGCTGTCCCTGGAAATGTGGGAATGTGCTCAGGGATGGTGGCAGGAGCTGTCCCTGGAAATGTGGGAATGTGCTCAGGGACGGCGGCAGGAGCTGTCCCTGGAAATGTGGGAATGTGCTCAGGGACGGCGGCAGGAGCTGTCCCTGGAAATGTGGGAATGTGCTCAGGGATGGTGGCAGGAGCTGTCCCTGGAAATGTGGGAATGTGCTCAGGGATGGTGGCAGGAGCTGTCCCTGGAAATGTGGGAATGTGCTCAGGGATGGTGGCAGGAGCTGTCCCAGGTGCTGGGAGAGCAGGCACCGACACCTGCAGAGCCCAGGGCAGGGCAGGGCAGGGCTCGGCTGGGCGCTGCTAAAGGAATCTGCCCTTCCACTCCTGCCAGAACCCCCGAGAGGACAAAGCCTGGTGCTGGAGCCCCTCTGGAGGCAGTGCCGCTGCACGGGGGGACGGCAGCGTCCCCTCCAAACCCATCACTGCGGCATCGGCACATCTAGGGGGTGCTTGCCAAGCTTTTCCAGGGGGACTGAAATTTAACTTCCTGATGGTTCGTTTTTTATTTCTCTATAAGAAAAAAATACAGATTCAGTGTCAAGATTCCTAAAAATTGTCCCCCAGTTTGAAACTCATGGAGAAGAGCTCACGCAAAGAGAAAATGTAAGATGTCCCACTGCAGGCTTCACACCAACATGCTTTCTGCCATATCCTGAAAAAAATACCTGTGATGTTTGACCTGGACTAGGCTAGAAGCTTCTCTGAGTCCTGACTGATCTCCCGAGGAGAGACAAATTCCTGGGACAGCCACAGCAGCAGCACCATCCTGAAGATGTTTGTTTGTCAGTGGATGGACACACACACTTTCTTCTGTCCTCTCTTTAACCAAGTTTAAACACCTTACGTGACAGGCTCTGAGCAGGGCTGATTGTTCTGAGTGGCAACCCAGCAGCACAAGCACACTCTGCTCAACACAAGGAATTCCTGCACAGGATTCCTCTGGTGGAGCTGTCCTGCTTTATGAGAGGAACTTCTCTTGGGGGTGAAACTGGGGATCAGCCTTGCTCCAGCCTCTCCTGCAATGATCCCAGCTCACATCACTGAAATCATCCCTGCAATGATCCCAGCTCACACCTCTGAAATCATCCCTGCAATGATCCCAGCTCACACCTCTGAAATCATCCCTGCAATGATCCCAGTCCACATCACTGAAATCATCCCTGCAATGATCCCAGCTCACACCTCTGAAATCATCCCTGCAATGATCCCAGTCCACATCACTGAAATCATCCCTGCAATGATCCCAGCCCACATCACTGAAATCATCCCTGCAATGATCCCAGCTCATATCACTGAAATCATCCCTGCAATGATCCCAGTCCACATCACTGAAATCATCCCTGCAATGATCCCAGCCCACATCACTGAAATCATCCCTGCAATGATCCCAGTCCACATCACTGAAATCATCCCTGCAATGATCCCAGCTCACATCACTGAAATCATCCCTGCAATGATCCCAGCTCACACCTCTGAAATCATCCCTGCAATGATCCCAGCCCACACCTCTGAAATCATCCCTGCAATGATCCCACTTCTCATCACTGAAATCATCCCTGCAATGATCCCAGCCCACACCTCTGAAATAATCCCTGCAATGATCCCAGCTCACATCACTGAAATCATCCCTGCAATGATCCCAGCTCACATCACTGAAATCATCCCTGCAATGATCCCAGCTCATATCACTGAAATCATCCCTGCAATGATCTCAGTTCCCATCACTGAAATCATCCCTGCAATGATCCCAGCTCACACCTCTGAAATCATCCCTGCAATGATCCCAGCTCACACCTCTGAAATCATCCCTGCAATGATCCCAGCCCACATCACTGAAATCATCCCCTCCAGCACCCTTTTCCTGAGAGTTCCCGGGATTCTTCACAGTTGTGCCAGCCACACTGGGAGGACCACAACTGCAGGCTGGGAATAAACACTGGAGAGAGGGAAAATACCAGTAACTTCTAGAAATGGTTATCTCATCAACTCAATGAGATTCGTACTTGCTTGCTAAAAGCCAAGTTATATCTTTTTTTGTCATTAAGTATTTACACATACAGAAAAAAATCATTGATAACTGCAATTATTTAAAAGAGTTTGTTTTTCTTGAACTAGTTGAAAACATATTCTTAAAATAATCTGCATAAATACTTCAGCACAGCAGATAGAAATGAACATGCCTGCAGGATGCCACTGAGTAAAAATACACAGATGAGGTAGCAAAAATAGCAAATAACCATGAAATGCATGAACCAGTGATGACTTCGTGCAATTCCACTGTCTGAGGTGAATATCCTGCTCTGCAGAAAAGGATTGCAAACTGCTGCAAAAAGTCTCTGAAACCACCGCAATATATATGTCAAAAATAAATTACTCTGAAGTTTGCTGCCCTGCCCTCTTTTAGAGAATTACATAAATCAGCAAATTCCTCACTTCCACTGAAATCCTAATTAAAATAAAGGAAGGAGAACATTATCATTTTCCATGGAAAACTTGCCCTGGCCTGGAAGAGTTGCAGTATTTCGGAGCACACGGTGGCAACGCACACTGGAATTCACCGAGGCAATGGAATAAGGAGTCAGAGCTGCTCCTGAACAGGAAGGTTCTCCAGCCCCCAGCACTGTCCTCACCAGAGAGCTCCTGTGCACTGGGGTAAAGTTTGCTTCCACCCCCAAGAGCCGCTGCCTGACTGCTCCCACCTCTCACAGTCAGTTCCCACGGAGCAGCAGCGCTCGATGCACGAGGAACCAGGACACAACTCCCTGTGGAAAGTCTGTTCCACTGGCACTGCTGGCCTGGGAGCTCTTCTCCAGCTGATCAGCTTTGATCCAAGCCCTGGGTTTAAGGAAAGACACCAGTGGACTTTGCTTAGGGTTGTGAAGGTTAATGAGCAGTAAAGGGCTGGAAATTGCTCTGAAGGACTGAAACCTTTCCCTGTGTGATGTGGCAGAGATGTCCCTCATGTCACTGCCAGAATGCTCCCGTCACCTTTCCCTTTGCTGCCCTGCTTTGCATTTCTCTCTGCTTCATCTTGGACTCTCACAATTAAGTTTATTCCTCTCTATCATCACATTCATTTGCAAAAATCTGAGAAATGTCAGAAGTCAAAGAAATGTAAAAACATGGACTCAAAGGAGAGGGAGGAAATCGATGCTTACGTGTCAAAAGTCAACTTGCCTATTTCAAAAAGCACTCTGCTGGATTTTCTGCTTTGAAAGAAGCCACGGCTCTTGCTCAGATATGAACTCAGATCTGATATCTCCACTGCTGAAACAGCACAAAATCCATGACGTGGAACATTCAGCTACAGCACTTCTGCTCCGGGGCTCAGGAACCTGTTGGGACCACGGCAGAGCCCCAGCCTGCAGAACTCTCAGCACCTGATACAGAAAAGCTCCTCCTCTGAAATCCCTCCATAAAACAAGGCTGAGTGCTGAACGTGAAAGGGTAGGAAAAATCAGCCCAGACATATATCTCTATTTTTTCCCCCAAGGCTCTATTTGCACAGAATCCTTGCAGCCACAGCAGCTCCACAGGCTGTGTTTGCTCACACAGCACCCACTGGGTGACCAAAGGAGTATTTTACATCTCACATGCCAGTAACAGTTTGTAAATCCCAGGTGTGCTGCAGCATCTGGTGTGGATTTTAACTCACAGCAAAAGATGGCTGATCAAACATGAAGGCAATGTGTAAAGCCTGAATTCACTTTGAAGGTGTGCCATAACAACTGCTGGAAGAGCACAACCAGGTATTCTGGCAAACCAGGAATAAACAACTGCTCAACCATTAACTCAATACCATGGGCATTTCTAAGGAGATTTAGCCCCAGCTGGCTGGAGAAGCAGTTTTACTTCTACCGAGACTTCTTTTAGTTGCACTGTACCCACTTAATGAAGCATGAATTTTAATTTAGTCTGACACTTGGATACATTTTTAGATTTGATTTTTGCATCTTTTGCACACACTCCATTTCCAAGCTAGGAACGTGTTGGAGGGTGCTAAAGCATGCACATTAAGGATGCCTTCTCCATGTAAACTGTCACAGCACGTGTGCAGACCTTCCTGTGCAGGAAGATGACATTAGCACAGAAAACATCTCCCTAGGGATGCAAAGATAATTTAAATAAAAGATTTGCCCATTTGTGGAGGTTTACTGATACAGGTATTTGCCCCGAAGTTCCTATTTGGATTGTAAGATTTTCAAGGTTGCTTTGTCTGCCTGCTGCACACACGTGAGGCAGACAAATCTCTGTGCAGGATGCTTGGACAACACGAGTGTATTATGAAGTTATCTAGAAATGACTGAAGTACTCTTTGATCATAAACACACGGCAGCAGTGGCAGCCATGGGCTTGCCTGGAAAGCAGTATCATGTGGGAGACAGACTGCTGGAGAATTCCTGGCTGTTTTCCACATTTCCTTGGTTCCTTGAGAGGAAAGGAAAGTTGGACACATGGGATGGAAAATACTCCTATCGTTTACAACCCTCCTTCGTCCTTACACACCCCGAGCAGCAGGTCACACACGTGTGCAGGGACACACAGCTCTGCTCACACCCACCAGTTACAGCACCTGCTGGGGAGCCTGCAGAGTCTAAAATAAGCCTTTAAGGGTCACAAAGGTATGACTTCCTGACAGTCCCCAGAATTTGTTCAAAATCTGAAGGATCACCTAAGAGAAAACCCAAAAAAGCAGCTCCTAAACACGTAAGAGGTCACACTGAGATGGCCTCATCAGCCAAATAAACACAGCAGTTGTTATCCCAAAGCACACAGGGGCAGACACGGGTGTGGGGACAGCAAACTCTCACGTAGCTCTTACCACCATTACCCCATTAATATTGTTGCGTAATTAATTAATAATTTAGTTTGCACAGTAATGTGACGAGGATTAACTAAGCGATCTGCAATGTCTAATTTGCCTGAAGGTGTGGACATAAAGCATCCTTTAGCTTGTGGACTGTGAAAATCAGTTCCAGTGCTCACATCTTGCCTTTCCATTTCCCCTGATGCACCCAGGCTGTTCCAGCTCCAGCGAGGGCAGGGACAGATTTTGGGAGCCAGCCTGGACCAGGCTGTGCTCAGTCACCCTGAGGAGGGTTTACAGAGGCACTGACACACCGAGGACCCAGAGTGTGAAGCTGTCCCTGGGAAATCTGTAATGTGAATAGGAGTGGCAGGTCCAAGTCAATGAGCTCGTTAGCAGCTCTAGAATAAACGTGCCCCAGGATTATTTTATTGTGACTGTGCCATGGCCTCTCACAGACTCTCTGTGTTCCTCTTTCCCCACTGTGAGTCAGCCCCTGCACACTCCCAATTCCCAGGCACTCCAGAGGACGAGGAGTAATGAATATATTGCAGTATTACTGTTTTATGTGTCCTAGAGGTGGCAAACGCTGAGCACTTGTGATTAAATGGAGGACGTTAAAAGGTGCTGTCAACAGCGTCTTTCTCTCAAAAGGTTTTATTCTTCACCAGTCTTGCTCTTGTTGCTTTAAGTAGAGAAAAATGCTGTGGTGGTGATTTCTTTATTAGAAATGTCAGTAGGGTCTGCCAAACGTTAATCAGCTCACTCTGCTGTTAGACCAGCCTGGCATAAACTTTCTTTATGAAATAAATGTCTGCGCTATTGAGCTTACTATTAAAATACTGCAAATACCTCCCAAACGTTGAATACAGCATTATCTAGCTATCAGTTTGAATGTAAAATATGTTAATCCCTGTCAAAGACTTCAGCCAGGGCTGCTGACCTTCCCCATTCAAGCTCTCTTTTTGCTCGAGCTTTAGGTAATTGTGGGCAGGGTTTCTCTTCTCCCTTTCTACGCTGGCACATCTAAAGCTCCTGTGCCCCCAGTCCCAGCCCAGCTGCCACTGCACAGCTTTGAAGGTGACTGATCCTCCTTCTTCCCCTGATGCCAGGGGTGTTCATTCCTCAGACAGAAAGTCTGGCCCAGGACTTGACCGGTTTATCTCCTGCTGGTCGCTCTGGAACCAGGTAAGGAGCAGGGAGATCTTTCTTCTCCTTGCTCTGTGTCACCACTGATGAGCAGTAGGGAAAGCAGAAACTGAAGCAAGCAAGGAAGAAGGGAGAAAGATTTCAGTTCCACTTTTTCAGGATTGCTAATGGAACCAATACTGCCCCTGCCTGACCGGGGACACGGGACTGAGCTCTCCTCTCCGCCCCTCACCACCACCCCGACAGCACTCAAGCGTCTTTGCAAAGCAGATCTCAGTGCAGTTTTTAATTTGAAAAATTCAAATTTGATGTATCCCAAATCTTCTACTCACCCTAGAATATCTTCCTCATTTCTACTGTACATTATTTCCACGCTCCAAGGCTGCCCATCCAATGTTTTCATTTCCAATAAATGATTCAAGAAAATATAGTTGCTGAAATTCAAGCAAGTGTCCAAATCCTGCTGATGCCAGTAAGATTTCAGGTTAAACTGAAATACTTCAGGGACTCAGGAGCAAGGGAAGGGACAGAACTCGTGCTGCAGGGCAGCCTTACAGAGGCAGGTGGCCAAGAAGGGAAGATTGCAGATAGTCATTATGCAAACCCCACACTTCTAAAACTCAGGGATGAGTTGTGTCATAGTGATCTCTCTCCTTGGCTAACCACAGCAGTCTGGGGTGCTCTCTGAAGAGCAATCACTCCTTTTTTTCTCTTTCCTATACTTTTATCTACTGCCAAAAGCTGGATGCAGGTTCTGCTGGCTGATCCCCACCTCTGGTGTGGCAGCAAGAGCAATCAGGAGCAGACCAAGTGTGTGCATATTAATCAAGTGCAACTCAGCAAATGGTGCCAGTGCTCACTGAAGGGATCCGGCTTTCCAGCCAGAGATCAAATAAACATTTCAAAAAGAAGAACAAACCTCAACAGCTTCTGAGGCTTTCAGTTTCTTCTGAGCAAAACACCAGGGGCAGAGAGAAGTAAGTTGGTAATTTAATATAAACTCCATTGTTTGGGGCTGGGTTCCTCGAGGTTGAGCTAAAGGAAGGAAATGCCATCTTTCAGCCTCGGTAGATTCTGCCTGGCTGCTCATTTCCTGCGAGGCACCAAGGAGGAATCATGACAGATGACTCCTCTGCACTATCCGTTTACCCCAGTTTTACAGCAGAGATCAGAAAATTTATTGGATTTTGCCTGAAATAGAGACAGCATGTAATAACCCTTGTCTAGGAAGGATAAATAACATGCTGAGTGGAGGTAGAAAAGCACCTTATCTGTTAATTGTAAGGAAAACTGTAAAATCAATAGGAATATAACAATCCAGTCAAGGCAAGTTTCAAATTTCCCTTCAGGTGTGAGCAATGCACGAGTGCCCATTTCCAGGAAAGAGGTCACTGCTGTCATCTTCCCCGTGTCCAGGGCCCTGCTGGTCACTCCTCTCCCCCATTTGCACTGTGGCTGTTTCATTTGTGCGATGACAGCTCCTCCCTGCTGTCACTGAAGCACCTCAGAGCCCCCAGCTGCAGAGTCCTGCACGCCCAGGGCAGGCTGTGTGCTTGTGCTCACACTTTACACACTCTGTTCCAGGCAGTGAGTCCTGCACGCCCAGGGCAGGCTGTGTGCTTGTGCTCACACTTTACACACTCTGTTCCAGGCAGTGAGTCCTGCACGCCCAGGGCAGGCTGTGTGCTTGTGCTCACACTTTACACACTCCCTGTTCCAGGCAGTGAGTCCTGCATGCCCAGGGCAGGCTGTGTGCTTGTGCTCACACTTTACACATTCCCTGTTCCACGCAGTGAGTCCTGCACACCCAGGGCAGGCTGTGTGCTTGTGCTCACACTTTACACACTCTGTTCCAGGCAGTGAGTCCTGCACGCCCAGGGCAGGCTGTGTGCTTGTGCTCACACTTTACACACTCTGTTCCAGGCAGTGAGTCCTGCACGCCCAGGGCAGGCTGTGTGCTTGTGCTCACACTTTACACACTCTGTTCCAGGCAGTGAGTCCTGCACACCCAGGGCAGGCTGTGTGCTTGTGCTCACACTTTACACACTCCCTGTTCCAGGCAGTGAGTCCTGCATGCCCAGGGCAGGCTGTGTGCTTGTGCTCACACTTTACACATTCCCTGTTCCAGGCAGTGAGTCCTGCACGCCCAGGGCAGGCTGTGTGCTTGTGCTCACACTTTACACACTCTGTTCCAGGCAGTGAGTCCTGCACGCCCAGGGCAGGCTGTGTGCTTGTGCTCACACTTTACACACTCTGTTCCAGGCAGTGAGTCCTGCACGCCCAGGGCAGGCTGTGTGCTTGTGCTCACACTTTACACACTCTGTTCCAGGCAGTGAGTCCTGCACGCCCAGGGCAGGCTGTGTGCTTGTGCTCACACTTTACACACTCTGTTCCAGGCAGTGAGTCCTGCATGCCCAGGGCAGGCTGTGTGCTTGTGCTCACACTTTACACACTCTGTTCCAGGCAGAGAGTCCTGCACGCCCAGGGCAGGCTGTGTGCTTGTGCTCACACTTTACACACTCTGTTCCAGGCAGAGAGTCCTGCACGCCCAGGGCAGGCTGTGTGCTTGTGCTCACACTTTACACACTCTGTTCCAGGCAGAGAGTCCTGCACGCCCAGGGCAGGCTGTGTGCTTGTGCTCACACTTTACACACTCTGTTCCAGGCAGTGAGTCCTGCACGCCCAGGGCAGGCTGTGTGCTTGTGCTCACACTTTACACACTCTGTTCCAGGCAGTGAGTCCTGCACGCCCAGGGCAGGCTGTGTGCTTGTGCTCACACTTTACACACTCCCTGTTCCAGGCAGTGAGTCCTGCACGCCCAGGGCAGGCTGTGTGCTTGTGCTCACACTTTACACACTCTGTTCCAGGCAGTGAGTCCTGCACGCCCAGGGCAGGCTGTGTGCTTGTGCTCACACTTTACACACTCCCTGTTCCAGGCAGTGAGTCCTGCACGCCCAGGGCAGGCTGTGTGCTTGTGCTCACACTTTACACACTCTGTTCCAGGCAGTGAGTCCTGCACGCCCAGGGCAGGCTGTGTGCTTGTGCTCACACTTTACACACTCTGTTCCAGGCAGCGAGGTGCAGGGCACAGTGGGGGGAGGAGGAATAAAAGCAGCATCCCAACTCTTAGGAAATCCCACTCTTGGTTCCAAGCCACCAAGGCAGTGCCAGCTCCGCTGCTCCCCCTCTTCCCCAGAGAACCCCAACTCCCCCTGCAGCTGGATGAAAGCGCTCCCAGCGCCTCAGACTGCAGAGCACTGCCTGGCTTTGTGGGTTTGTGCCCTTTCCCACAGCAGAGCAGCATTTGGCTCCTGCCCTGGAGCTCTGCCAGCCCCGGGGAGGGAGCCGCGGGTGGGGGCCTGCAGGGGAGGGCTGGGCTGGAGCATCACATGCTGCACCCCGCGCTCTCCTGCCTCCCAAAACGACATTTACTGCCCTCATTCGGGGCTGAGCCCCTGACCCCGACAGCGGGGACAGAATGTGGAGAATTCACCACCAGAAGCCCTGGAGAGCTCCAGCACACAGGGGAACGTGCCTGCTCCAGTGCCCATTCCAGTGCCCATTCCAATCTCCGCTCCAGTGCCCTCTCCGTCAGGACCTTGCAAAATCCCCTGCAAGTCTGGACAGGCAGGAAAAGAGCACAAAGCTCCCACTGAGAATATGTACACACCATTTGATACATTAAATGTTGTTTCTCTGACCAAAAAATGTTCAAATGTTTTCATCGAATGCATCTAATATATTTAATGACCTGACAAGGAATTTGGATACTGCTCCAAGAGAAGAGGAAATAGAATGGTCTAAATAAAACATGACTTTAAATGGGGTGAAAATCACAACTTTCTTTACATATGAAAGATGTTTCCTTCACTAGGATTTATCTAAGGGAAGTGGGAAATTGTATAAATTCTAAATTAAACCCCAGAGGCTATTCACACTGTCCTTTAAATAAAATTAAACACCCACTCAGAGCCTTGGCAAACGAGTAAATATTACAAGTGAACAGAGTGAAGTATTTTTTAAGAGCTTTGTGTCTGAACTACACAGACAAAAAGGGTTTAGTTTGAGTTGGGGGGGGGAGAACATTTTCCTGTTCTGAAATCAGAATTTTAAAAAATAATTGCACTAGCAGAGGTTTTCAGCTGCAAGAGCATATTCCATTTGAATCTGCCCCACACGCTCCAGCACTCCACGTTTAAATGAAGTTAGTAAAAATTGGCTGCAGGATGAAAGCCACCCAGGAGCTGGGCACACACTCTTCTCCAGGTGCACGCCAGAAGCAGTTTCATTTCCAAGTTAGGCTGAGCACAAAAATCAAAGTGACTGATGCAAGGACATTGCCTGTGCCATGCCAGAACTGAACAGCAAAGAAAACATTTCAACGGTTCTCTTTCCTCAGTCATTCTGGAATGTAAAGCTGGCCAAAGATAAACCCAGTTCATTTAACAATACTGCTAAGTATTCTTTTTGAAATGGAAAATTTCTGCATACACAATAGTCTTCAGAATAAAATATCTTCACTCCTATTAACTGAGAGGTGGCATGAAATAATTCCTTTGACCCAGGTGCTATTATTAAATTAATTACATGTCTAATTTCTATTAGAGGGAGTTAGGGAAGAATAAACAGATTCAATATAAATATACCAACAAATCAAAGCTATTTAAAAATAGGTGTAATTTTCCAGTCTCTGAGAAATAAAGACTTACTGTCCAAAGAGCTGCTTGCAAAACCTGCTGCCTAAATTTAAGCCACAGTTTGATATCAGTCTATTACAGGGTCAAAAAACTGGGCTCCATGACAGATAGAACTCTTGTTACTAAATTGTTCCTGCAAATGGAGAAACTCAGGGAATCACTTGCTGGCTTGACTCAGGGAACAAGGGTTCCAGGCAGGGTGAAGTTTCCCACACAGAACACCACCAGAAGAAAGCTGCACTGACTGCTGGGACAGTCCCCAGCTACCAAAACCATTTGTATTTCTGGCGGTGCCAGCACCCACAGCATAAAATGCCCTCTGATTTCAAGATTACCACATTTCCTTGCAAAACTCAGCAGCCATGATTTGTTAAAACTCCCATTTGCTTATGCTGCAAGCCAAGCTCTCATCTACTTGCCCAAATTGAGATTGCCTCCACTCGAACGCTCTCCCCAGGTAACAAGCACCAAACATTTTTGTTAGATAATGTTTTCTCTTTGTTTCAGACCTTTTCCATCTGTTCAGCTGTTTACTGACAGAGGAAACAAATTTCAGGGCAGAAATGAATATGTTTTTGCATTTCATATGTGTTTTTCTGCTTTGTGTCTTCCCCAAACTATGATTTGTTCAGCTCTGATCCAAAGGGAGAAAGAGGGCACGGCCTTTTTCCTTTAATAATACTCTGAAAGTACTTTAATAAAGAGATCTTGTTATGGTTCTGTCGTTGGCAAAACTCCATCCCAAAAATAATAAGATTCAAGCTCATAATCCTTGTTCAGGCAAATTCACATTCAGCCCCAAAAAGCACAAGCCAGGAGAGCTTCAGGCTTTATTTGCAATGCCCGGTGCCAGTTCAGGCAGTGAGCACCGCAAAGGGACACCAGTGCCAGGAGGAACTGGCTGCACAAACCCTCATCCCCCTTCCCCTCCCAATTCTGCTCCTCTTTTCCCCCCATTAGTCTGCTAAATCTATAGACATCCTTGGCTTTCAGCAGCAGATCCATACATGTAAAAAATTAAAATAAACAAGTATCAGCTGCTAGCAGCCACTGAGAACTCGACAAGCTCTCCTCAGCAAAAGCACCAGGGATAGCCAGAGTTGCACTCTGTGCTAACAGCCAGAATTGCCAGTTCTGCTCCCCAGGGAAATCATCTTACAGAGGGACACTGCCTGGCCCTTCACCTGTCAGTCCCACCCTGAACACGATTATTTAAGATGCAAACCATCAAACTGGGGATTTTTCAATCACAGCTCACAAACCCTGGCTTTTGATGTCAGCAATGCTGCTTCTGTGGTCACCTGGGAACCAAAAGTTGCAAACTGCATCCTTTCCAGCAGTCCGTTTTGCATTTAACCAGTAAGGTGATTGTTTTTTTGCCCCAGTAATGCTTTCTCAGCAATGCTTTCCTGTTCTCCAAGTGACAGAAGAACAGCACTGAACCGAATTTACCAGCTATCAACAGACACATTACTGGTTCATTTTGCTGAACACTTCCCATGTGCTTTTCTTGCTCTTTCCTACCCATCTTATCCAGCTTGGGAAAGGTTTTTTCATTGGCTTTTTTGACAGCCAGACATCTTAATCACATGGAATGTCTCCATCTCTGCTGGCTCTTCCTTCATTTACTTTTTATGATCCTCTAGAAGAATTTGAATGCTAACTTGTAAAACAAGGATTCCTTGTTGCCAGGATGGGTATTTTTCTTCCTGGCTCATGCACTCTGGTAGGAATTTGACAAAGGCACAGACAGTACACACCCAGATCTATTCCAGACACCCACTAAAAATACTACAGGAAACCTGCTTTAAAATCTCATTTTCTAAACATTTTGCAAAGCATTTGTGCAAAATTCCTTATCGTTCAACTGGGCATGTTGACACCCACAAGCATTTTAACCAGAACAACTTTTGATCTCTGCCTTTCAACCTAAAATTGAAAATATTTTATACTCCCACCTCTTCCAGCATGCTCAGTCTCCATGGAGACTACAGGACCATAGCTTTTTTTTTTTTTTTTTTTTTTTTTTTTTTTTTTTTTTTTTTTAATTAACACTGTGGCCATATGTCACTTGAGTGCAAATGCAGTGGAATTTTCACAGGCTTTCCACTCCATTTCAGTGGGATTATGGGGCAGTGAACCTTGAACAGGGAGAGCTCCACACAGGGCCTCCTTCTAGGACTGTAAAAGCAAAGTTACCTCAGGGGAGGACCCAGCAGAACCCAGCATTAAGCAAGTGCAGGGCTTGCCCCAGAATGATGCCCACTACATCTCTGGATTTGTTTTTATAAGCGTCTATCCAAATTTTTACAGCCTGTAAGCACGCAGTGTTTAGCATCATCCCTCAGGGGCAGGACACAGACATTGGGATGTCCGCAGTCTGTGTGAAAACCCAAACCATGACCAGATCATCCCCTGTGCGAGGTGACCCCACACGTGCTGCCGCTGTCACCCCGTGTGCCCTGCTCCTGCTGCGGCTGGCACTCAGCTGGGACACCAGCCAGCTGTTCTGGGCACCCACAGGGTACCTGGCAGCGCTGTTTGCTGCCAGGGATGCCCAAACCACACAAAGCTGAGGCACTGCACAACCTGCACCATGCACAAGTATTTCAGTCACCTGTGCTATAAATACAGCACTACTTGTTATGGTAAATGAATACAGACAATGAAAATACCTCAGCCAATATCCCCTTTTTTCTACTGGAGATAATGATATTCATTAACTCTGACACCAGAAGAGTTCATCTCCCTTTGGAGCAGTGTGTACACTGCTGTCCCTCCGTGCCCCTCCAGACCCAGCAGCCCATTGTTCTCATCTCACACTCTTCTCTTCCCTGCCTCCATTCAAAAACAGTGACAGAAAACATGGGGGTGTGAAAGCAAACAGCCTTGGCTCAGTACCCCCTGCAAAACGAACCAAGTTTGGAATTAAAATCACATTTTCCTATGAGGGAGAGACCTCCCAACACCAAAACACCTCCTCTGTGCCCTTCTTAAGATATTAATTGGGGTTGTACTTTGAAGAGCGTGCAGAGCAGCACAGAGGAAAAGCTATCGACTATGTGATTTTGAAGAGGGATGAGGGGATAGTGTTGTGCTTCGTGCACTCCCTGTGAGTCAGCCCAGGATCTATACAGGAGCAGCAACAGGGCTGATCAATCTTTATTCCTACACAATCAAGCAAAGCTGCATCTTCGAGTCCCTTTCCTGACAGCTCATAAAACGATGCTATCGATCACAATGCCCAAATTTGTAGTTTTGACAATAAAAGCAATTTGTTTGGGGAGGGAAATAGCCATATGAGGTGAACGCACGTGGTTTATTAACTTCAAAAAATAATTCTTCTGAGCAATAGTATGAAAGGTTAGACCGAACTTTTTAACCTTGAAGAGTCTGACTTCCATTTTCCCTGCTAAGACACTTCCCTCTTGAGAGAGTTTATATTCCAGCTTCGGGATCCAGCAGAGGTGGCAAGGCATGCCCCCTGCTCGGCTCACGTCTGTCTGCTGCCCCAGGTGAGCGCTGCTCGCTTCATCCCGGCTCGGGGGGAGCTGCAGGGCTCACACACAATTCACCTCTCGGGGCTCCTGCTGCCTGACCAAGTCCTTTGTGTTGCCGTAAGGCAGAACCCGGCCCAGGTGTCAGCGCCACGCAGCATTCCACCACCCCAGGCTGAGCCTGCACCGCGCATCGCCCTGGATTCCCTCTTGGAGGGGTAAGCAAGGATGTTCCTCACCCCACAGGGACAGGCTGGCCATCACCACCACTGCTTGTCCTAACCCTGCGCACCTCCCCTGCCCGAGGCTCTGCACCCAGGGCTCTCCGGAGGGACTCGGCCCATCCCCAGCCAGCCCAGGCTGCAGGAGGAACGGGGCCACGGCATTTCCCAGCCCCGTTAAACCGGGGCGAGCTCTGCCAGCCCCCGGTGCCACGCAGGGATCAATCAGCTCGCGCAAAGGACAGCAGGGGTGCAAAGGGCAGCTGCACTGGGCAGGCACTCAGACAGCAGGTGTCAGTTCAGGTCCAGCAGCACAGGGAGCTGGAGCCCTGGCTCTGGCAGCGTTAACCACAGCCCTGCTCTCACAGCTGACTGCCCCTGACCACGAGAGAACGGCAGGGAAATGCCGTCCCTGCATCCCAGGGGAAGGAACGCCCACAGCTGCCCTCCGGAACGCGGCTCGGCTTCTCCCCAGTTCCACCAGCTGATCGTGAAGCACCAAAGCCAGGGCTGCACTACAGAGACAACATTTTCTGGCAATTAATGAAGCATGGAAAAGAAGATGCTCCAGAAGGATGGAGCAAGAAAAAGCCACTTTCCTACAGAACTGTCTCAGGCTTGATTGGCTCTTGTGTCCAAGAAACTACAAGCTCTTCTTTAAGATTTTTCCATAATTGCCTATTGATAAGAATTCAGCTGCTTGGAGGCTCTCTGTTATGTTTTTCCTCTACTCTGTGTATTTTCATGGCACAGATAAGAAATAACCATCTCTGAGTCAGCTTTGCTGCTGTCAAATCTAAGGCACACATGCACAGGCAGCATGAGACTCATTTGCTCACAAAACCCGGCTAAATGCATTTTTTTCTCCAAAGGAAAAAAAAAAAAAAAACCAATGAAATTAATGAAAAATTGACCTAGCTGTACTTGCTTGCTTTATTTCCTTCATTAAAAATGACAAATGTATTCTGGAGCTAGCACATGTGTAGTACTGCCGGCTGTATTTATGACAGAAATAAGCATAAGTTCTTTCCTTTGAAATAAAAGATCGTACACCTATTATTAGCCAGAGATCTGCACAACACACTACAGCACCTGAATATATCCCCTTGCTTGTTGACACCTCTCTGAAATAGGAGGAATATTAAAATGTTAAAAATAGAAAGCATGAATATTGTTGACATATAAACAAAAAAGAAAGTAATATCCACAGAGCGCAGAAACAATATGTAAATTAAGAGCTAATGTAGCTATGGGGGAAAAAAATATCTCATATTTTAGGAGAAAAAAGCTGGAGAAATCGACTTGACATCTTTATGCACATTCCTTGAGATGTGGCTCGCACGGCACAAATATCGGGTGAATTTAATCTACAATATATTGAAATTGCAATTGCCTAATATCACATCAGGTAGGTAACTTAATTGGAATTATTAGCCATGGAAATCATTCTTAAGGCCTGATATGCTGCTGCACTAATTTCTTTCATATTTCTGCCCAGGCCTTTGTGGGGGGAAAGCAGCAAAAGCTGTGTGCACTTCTTTGAAACTACATCACGTTTTTCCCTTGAATCTGGAGTTTTCCAAACCCTTGAGCCTCTCCAGGCTCAAGCTCTGTAGGAGCCAGTGAGGATTGAAGGTGCTTTTGGCCAGAGCCTCCACACCTGCTCTACACCTCTCAGAGCAGCCTTTGCCACGATAGCACTGCCCTACAACACACAGACACTTGCACACCTACAAGATGTTAAATCCTACAAAATGTGAAATCCTTTCCAAGTGCTAGCTGCAGAAAACCAAATGCATTCTAATTGTCGCCTTATTTCCTTTTCTTCCTTAAGTCTGCACTACATGAAAAGCCTCCCTCTGCATTTCCCTTCTCCAGTAACACCTTTCTCCAAAGCAACAGCACCTTTTAACAGAGCACGTGACTCTGCTAACTTTAATCTCTTACTTTTGTGACAATTAAGGAAGAGATATTCAGCAGAATAAATTGACACACCAGACTGTTTGAAGTGTCCTTTAATCTTCTACACGATTTTAAAAGTTCAGCTGCTTATTTCATTTAGAAATCAGACTGAAGCAACTCCCTGCTCCCCCTCCTCCCTTCCTTGTAAAATAGCTATGACAGCCTGGAGAAACATTGTGTGTCTGGGATGCAGGCACTGCCCCGGAGGTGTAAAGCTACAGATGAGTTCAATACAGCTTGTTTCACTGCTAATTTTAGAGGGCATGTAGAGCTGCTTCTTCCCCTGGCTTAACAGATAAATTGACTTTCTAATTTTAGAACAGGAGACTTCTGCACAGGCACAGACAAAAATGCTCCTTTTCTGATGGTTCTAAATACAGATTTATGCTCTGAAAAACCACAGCACCTGAGGGACTTCAGGCTTGCCATGAAAAATGGCATTTAGGAGCGCTGCCCCACAGCCAGATGTTTAAACAACAATGCTGATAGTGCTTGTTCCTGGGGATGTGCCAGTTTCAAACAGCCCTGCTTACCCTACATTGCAACATTAAATCGAGGTTGGGGGTACAAATGAAGCGCTGTAATTTACTCCTTCCTGTGTTTGCTTTGTAAGGACCTTCATAAATACACATCCTGCTTTTCCTTGTAGACTACATCTAAAGATCTGCTTGCTCTGCCCCTGGCACAACTCTCCCTTTTCCAAGTTAAAAAGTTCCATTTATTGCATCCTATTTGTAATGGAAAATTGACTACTCAGTCTCTGAAATGAAATGGGGATCAGAGCATCATCCTCACCCCAGCTGGGCAGCTGGTCTGTGGGCACAGGGCTGGGCTTGACAGCACTTCTCCTACCTAAGAGCTGTTTTCACCTGCCTGGCAATTGTGCACTTCCATACAATTAAACTCTGCAGTTTCTGTTTGTCTGATGGAAGCACCTGGATCATCATTAGCAGTTCATTAGGACTTTGGGGTGTTTACAAGTCCTGATTACAGCAGAAGAGTAAAATCTTTATTTGTGTTTTATCTGAGAAGCAGAAGCAGCATTTCTTTTCATAAACAGGATTAATCCCTTAAACCACTGAACAAGAGATATTTTCCTAGAGAATTACATAAGAATGATGAGAGTGCCAAAACCACAAACCTAAAGTAAAGAGCAAAAATACAGCTTTTACAAAACAACTGCTGATTGCCACCGTTGCAGAGATTTGATCGTAAGGCTGCATTTCTAAAACTGTCATTTATCCCAAAACTCTGGAGACAGCTAAATTCCTGATCCTCTGCTGCTGAGAGCCACTGCAAACAAGATTTATTTTCATGTCCTTTATGAGAACAAAGTCTTGATTTTTGAACAAATAGTAATTTTTCATCAAGACATTGTAATTCTCTCTGAGACTCTTAAGGACTAAGTCAGAGGTTTATCTTACTCAAATATAGAAAAACAAATGTAGACTAAACCCACAACCCCCCTCTCTTCCTCAGTGTTCTTGGTACCGAACGTGCATAAAATCAAACCTGGTTCAATCTATCAGAGCCTAAAAAGAATTGCAGTATAGACAATAAGTATGCACTGAATGTGTAAATGCATCCCTAACATAAACCAGAGATATTGGTGAGATCATGGGAATAGAATGTGTGGGTTAAAAGCTACAAAAATAATTAAGACCATTCAAAATTATTTGTTGTGCCATCCTCCGTTCAGTAGTTGACAACTTGGCAGAAAATCAAGGATATAAATTTCTATGTCAGGGGTGTGGGCAGCTCTTGGGAACACTAAGGTAAATAAATTGTAGCCATTTTGCCACATGCAGTAGAATTTAGGAGAACAGCGCCGTCTGTTTAAACATTAAAATATGCTCAGAATTGGAAATCAACACTCAAAAATAGAAGAACATTATGAAGTTTCTTATGCTTCCAAGCAAGGACTCAAAGACTGGCAGGGGACACAATTTGGATAAATGTTGGGTTTGGTATCCAAAAGGCAACACAGAACTTTGTTTTCCCTATAAAAATCTACCCCAACTTTTCCAAGCTGTGGATCTCAGGACAGGAGGGAGACGATATTTTGAAACACGTGTCATATCCAGACTTGTCAGAGCGCGTCTGCCAAACTCCTCTGTGCCCGTGGTCCTGTGGAGCGAGTGCCATGTGTTCATGTGAGGCTGTTCCTCGTGAATATGCATCAAAGATTCACTCCAGCACGGCCTCATTTCTGCAACTTCTGAAAGCTCCTCCGCCACGGATGCTGACAAGTGTATAACGTACGGACAACACAGACAACGTACTCTACACGCATTACATTTCCTCACTCTGTGCTCAGTTTTTATATTTATTTTGTTCTCTTCCAGGCCTTTTGTTTTTCCTTGCCTTTGCTACTTCACACAAAGACATGTACGTGTCTGTAAGAAAATTAATTGCTTCGACAATTAACAGGAAAACGCATCTCAGAGGAAACGCTTCACAATCGATCTGTTTCCAGGTACAATATTTGCCACTCAGGAATAGATTAATTGGAGTGAAAATTATTCAAGCTAATTATTTTCTCTCTAGTACGAGATTAAACGGAAGAGTCTAATAAACAGAAAATGAAGAAGTTCCACTCAGCACTTCACGAGCTCACAGTGAGAGGCCCTGTTCCAGTCCTGATGTGAAGGATTCTGCTCATCCTGTGACCAAGGACTTGCTGAAGGAGAGTGTGGCTCTGGGTCACATGTAGGAACTACTAGAAAAGACAGTATCTTGTCAACACTGAAGATGTTTTCAAGTATTTCAGAAAAAGGCAGGCAGGCACTCCTGTAACATGCCAGGGAAAATTTATCTCAAGAATCACTGGAGATGGGAGCCATCCACTCAGCTAATGGCACATTTGAATATTAGCTTCAGGTAACCCCTGGAACTAAGAATAACATGAGCACATCTGCAGAAGTGCAGGAGATCCCTCACTCGCAGCTGACAGTGAGTCCCAGGCACAGACACAGCCAGGTTTGGATCCTCCTGGGATGGACACAGCAGTGCATGCACCCCGTGCCAGGGCCACACTGCCAGGGACTGAGACTTCACAGGGCAGGGTAAGAGAATCACAGAACTAACCAGGTTAGGAAAGACCTTTGGGATCACCAAGTCCAACCCATGACCCAACACCTCCTCATCCCCTAAACCCTGGCCCTGAGTGCCACTCCCAGGGCTGGTGGCCCCATCACCTCCCTGGGCAGCCCATTCCAGTGCCCAGTCACTCTCTCAGAGAAGAATTTTTTCCTGGTGTTGAACCTAACCCCCAACCTAGGCCACTCTCACATCACAGGCAGAACAGCAGAGCTAGCAAATGCTCAAATTTCCAAGTACACCTAATACAAACCCAGATTTACACCTCTGACACGAAGAGCTCTGAGGCTCCCTAAGTAACAAAAGGGAACACAGGCTGCAATAGCTCTGTACTTTTGCACAGAATCATGCAAGCAGCCACTCGTCCCTTCCTGCCTAGCTTATTTGCCATGGATGGTACAGCCTGAATCCCCACTCCTACAGGCTGGGAATGTACTTTTGTCTAACCTCTTATGTAACATTTTTTCTGTGCATTCCTCTGCTCAGACTCGGTGTGAAACCATCGTACACAGACCGAGGTTTGTAATTTACACAGCCAGTGTGGATTTCCAACTGAGACCCAGTCTCTAACAGATGCAAACGCAAGGGATATTTATTGCACGTTACACCAGCTCTAGGGAACGCTATAGAATCATACTCCAGACTGCGCCTTGGTCTGGAGAACGTTTGCCAAGCTGAAGCGGGTTGGCAGAGGTGCAGGCAGGGCAGGTTCCCTTCAGGGGAGGAATGAATCACGTTACACACTCCTTGGGTGGAACCCAGAACATCCAGGGAGCACACACCCAGCTCTGCACGGAATCCCACGGCTCAGATTCCTGCCCTGCTCCCAGGTTTTACACGCACGCTACGTCAGACTCACTGACACCCACAAAGACATCCTAAACACCCAAATCCTTTTACTGGCTCGGACACCAACAGAACCTTCAAAAAGTGATCCAAGGCACACTTGGAGTTCCAGAGAGATGTGTCGTTGATGTATCTGCACAGCGAGAGTTGAAGCCGTAAAACAATGCAAATTCCCAGTGAATTCAGCCTTGTTCTAGCAGCTGGAATTTATTCAGGACTGGTTTTGTGATTTAGAAGGACGCCAGACTTTATTATTCCCTTCACCTTCCGGCCCTCACTCTGTCGTGTGTTGATTTAGATGTGACAGATTGATTTTTTCATCCAAAACATGGGAATTCCCATGTCTCAAGAGCAACAGGCGTATTTTAACCTCAGCTCATATTTTAAGTTATCCACACAACTTTCCAACTCTCACAGCAATTAGTATCACTTCTTACAAGATTTCCTCCAAGGGAAAAAAAAATCAACAGCACCATTAAAGACATTTTCACAAGACATACTTTTGTATTTAATATTAGATTTTTAATAGACAGGAGATTACTCACTTGCTGTCTCTTTTGTAATAGAAAGCAAACTGGTCTCGTCCCACTGGAATTGTTATTTTGAGCCTCTGGGCTACTAAAGGTTTAAGAACTACAGTGCTAAGTACCACAAACACAGAGCAAGCGTAACGATGATGCATCCTCAAGGTTCTTAAGGGAAATAATTCTTTCTCAAGTTTAAAATTGTGTTTATTACACTGGGTAACACCAGGGTAAAAATGCAGACACTAAATACAAATGAGGTTATCCAGAGTGTTGGAAATATCCTTTAGCTACGTCAACACCAGACAGGAAGAAAGGTCTCTGTTCTACCAGGGAGGTGACAGAAAAAAACTCCCACTGAGCATTAGAAAATGGTCCCTCGTTACGCAAGCACAGGAACCATCAGAATTCCTGCCAGGACTTCTCAGGTTCATCCACAGCTCCACCTCTGAGCCATCACACCTCTTCTCGTGCTCCTAGCTGAGCTCATGAACAAGGGAACATTGAGCAACTGTTCTATGTTCAGTTTTTGTATCATCTGGGAGCCCCATACATGAAATACTACAGATCCCTGCTTTCCACGACTATTTTTATATGTGAACTAAAACCCAGTAAGATTTAATCCAAAAATACACAGGGGAGAGGATGCTTTGAGATGAACTAGGGCAGGAGATGAAATCCATCCTCCTTACAGAATTCCTTCTGTTCAGAGCTGTGCCCCAGGGCCACAGCTGGCTGAGCTGGGCTGGGTTACCCTGCTGCTGCCATACGGGAACATGGAACTGCTCCAACTCAAATTAAGGAACACTTCTCCAGGTTGTCTTCAGCTGTGATGCTGCAGAGAATACAGAATTCCCTCCCAGGGTTTCTGGATAGACAGAGGAGAACTCCAGAGCTGTGCTGGAGGTGGTGGCCGGCTGCCACAGGACACCAGCCTGCAGTCACTGTTCCCTGGACTAATTCCCACCTGTCACAAAAGCAGAGCCAAACATAAGAATGACCAAGATAAATGAGACCTCTGAAACCCCTCTGAAAGGAACATGACATCTTCATCATTTCCCTATATTTACTCCTGAGTGGTGTCATTATTCCCACATGCGCACTGAGAGCTCCCTGGCTGTGTGGTGAGCCAGCACAGCTCTGACAGCGACCCCAGCTCTGCTCCAGGAACCCAGCCCCAGGAAAGCTGCAGGCTTTGGGGCACCATGGAAGTGAGAACGTCACTATTTCAAAAGGATAATCCCTGAATGAGAGAATTTATTTTTTTAACAGCATCAAAAGACTGTGCTGAGTCTCACCTTTCCCACTTCCAGCAGCATCTTGCTCCAAAGTAAAGGAACAGGAATAACCTTTGCTCTCCGAGGAGAACCCAGATTCAGAGATTAAAGGGAATCATCCTTGCCCTTTGAGCTGAAATTTCCTGTTATCTGCTCCATGTGAATGCCAGAGACAGGAGTCCCCCCTGAAGATGCCGACAGCCATCCCCATGCCTTTGAAGTGCTTTCTGCAAGTTTTGTTTTTAAATCAGTGAGTCTCAAGCCAACAGGTGAAAAAGTTGGCTATTAATGCCTTTATCTAACAACTGGTTATTATTTCATCTCTTTCCTTTTGATTTGATTCAAGATGATAACCATAAACATTTTTTTTCTAGTGCATTAGCACTGAGTTGAATGATTTCAAGAAAGATTCTGCCTTTCTTGGTAAATAAAATAGTTCTCTTTTTTTAAAAAAAAATGGGAAAAGTGGGTCAGTGTGTAAAATAATAATGCACTGAGGCTTTGTTCAGACAAATTTATTTTGCCTCGACATCTCAAGGGGTTCTCTCTCTGAGGGCACATTTAAGCTTTAAAATGAGAAATAGAGGTTTGTGACTAATTGCCTTCAAACAGAGGAATGTAAACATGACTTCTGAGACGTTCAGCACTTTCACATTATCCCAACAGACAAACTCCTGGAAGCCTGGAGGTTTCTAATAACACAGGAAGGAAAAGAGAAAACCCAAAGTGTACACAGCACAAAACTCTAAAAGAACCCAGGGTAAATATGTTTACAGCTGTTCATCACCCACATGTCTCAGAAGTAGAAATGGAGTTAAACTCTGCTGTTTCAGAACTAAATGAACATATTCTATCTGCCCAACTACAGATATCTTAATGAATTACATCAGCACCAACAATGCTGAGTGAACAGACAATTTTTTAGGGCTGAATAATTATTCTCAGAAAGCAATTTTGGAACCACACAGAATTGTCTCCTTTCTCCCTCCCCTCCTGTTTCCCTCAATACTAAAACCAGGATTCAAAAAATGAATAAGAGAAATCTCTTTTGCTTAGAATTCACATCAACAAATAATGCATTAGGTTGGCACCAAAATCCCCAAACATCCAGCCTGGCCCAGCCCTTCACCCACGGGGCCTGTCCAGCCCTGAAAACACCACTCCTGAGTATATTCCATTCCCAAAGTCTGATTTCTGCCATCTCTTTCTTGCTTTTATTTCGTCGTGACAAAGCGAACTTCATGCGATTCCCACAGGATGCAACAGGACAAAGTACAAGGAGATTTTTTTTACTACATCATGCGTTCTTTTCTCTCATTTCAGAGTAGAAATGTCTCTTTCCAAGCAATAATACATTTCTAGGTGACAAAGTCATGTGAGCACATGGGAGCAAGGAAAAAAAATTAATGGTGATCTAAAACATTAAACTACTTTTATGAAGCATTTTGATGAACACCAGCAAGAGACAGAGTGTAATTATTGTGGCCATTAGGCTGTTATTTATGTTAAATTTGTTGCTCTTGCTGGCTTCAGAAGCGTTTTAGGGCTACAGCGCTCTTGGGAGTCCATCAGCTGTACTGGCATGTGAGGGAACAGCTCACTGCATTTACCACCAGAAAATGTTTAATAACTGCACGTGCAAATGAGAGAAACGGGGCACTAAGGGCAACGGCATCAAGGCAATAGGAGGAAAATACTGAGTAGGAAAATCAAAGGCAATGTTGCCATGTGTTTTCCTGTCCCCTGTTATTATTTAGTATCAAGCTAATTTCTTCAGTTATAGAAGTGTTAAGAAAATTAAGCGCTGAAATACAGTACCATGAACAAATGAGAGCCGCAGTAATAAATGAGGGATATAGCCTAGAAAATCCTGTTACTGCCTCTCACTGTGTCCACGTTGTCACAAACTCATTTAGTCACTCGGAGTTCAAACTGAAAATCAGTTTCTCTGACAGCAGCATCTGGTTTCAGGCAGCACAAACCAGCAGCTCCTTCAGTGCTACAGAACTGACGAGGAAAGGTATCAAAACAAATGCTGTCCTTGTTACGTTCCCAGAAAAAGGGAAAGGAGACTGCTGAGCACTCTTTATCCATTATATAATTGAAACACTTGTGGCATTAAGGCAGGAAATGGTCATTAAGGTTCCACTCAGAGATAGCCAAGATTTGTCTACAATTATTTTGTATTTGGTGGAATCAGTGGCTTCATTCCTGCCACAGGCACAGAGAACAGTAACGGAATGGGAATAACAAACAATTTGTGCCCGAAATATAAAACACGACTAGAATATCGTCAGAGGATCATGACACCCATTAGTATCACATCAGAACATCCTGCCTAATGCCTCCCCAGCAGCTGTGGATAGAGGGAAGTGCTGTCAGTCGTGCTCTGCAGATGAGGAAAACCCAATAAATCTCCATCTTCCGCCACCCCAATGATTTTCCAGGCGCAGCCCACGGGGCACGCTGCCAGTCCAACAGCAATCACAGGGGAGGCACAGGCAGGAATGCAGATCTTCAACTCCTGGCTGCTCCTGCTCTCAGTCAGCACTGGCACAGCACAGATGCCCCATTCCAGGTACAGCGAGAAACAGCACCAACCCAAGAACATAGTCTGGAAAGGCAGGAGTCCTCAATCTCCCCTTCCTGTTCTGTCCATTACACGAGGAATTGACAAAAATAAAATCAGCTAACTTCCCAAGGACAGGAGTGAAGGATGGCACAGGTTAGGACACATCTCCCTGGCTCAGTCAGTGTTTGAAGGGTTTCCCCAGTCCCGTTTTGGTCACTATTCAATTCCCACACCGTTTGCTCTTTGCTTGTTCGGTCACCTGCCCGACAGCAGAGTGGGGGACGATCGATGCTTCACGGGGAGGAGCAGCAGTGTTGTACAGATGCTACATGTAGTAAACCCATCCAATAATCTCCCGGGTCAGGATTTAGAGTGTTACAAAACTACTGCTGCCTGAGAAAGAAATCACAACAATTGGGGAGAACTTTCTAATTGCCTCACCATTAATCTGGAACATTGTCGCAAGCCCGTAATAAGCAAGACACAAGAACTTCAAATCATATTTGACAGATGGGCTTAATTAGTTATTCTCAGACAGAATCATAATATTTGCTGTTAATATTCATCTGAAAACACCCTGCTGGCTGTGATAATATTTATATGTTAATCCTGTTACGATAAGCTGCCGCTGCCAGAACCTCTCCACACAAAATGACGGATACATTTCAAACCCCGATAAGGAAACTCTGGCACACTGCTCCCGTTTGTCACTTGCACAAGTGCCTCCTTAAGCCGTGAAATTACACTTGTCACACTGAGTTAGCTTTATTAACACTATTTTCTGATCCATGTAAAACTATCAGGAGCACAAAGGTACTGAATCTGCAGTTAATTAACATTGCCACCTTTGCATCCCTGTGATCAGACCTCTGTTTTTTAGGAGAAATTAAAGAATATGCAAACGGAGTTTGTGTCATTTCAAAATGAACTATGGAGGCAAAAAATCTGGTGAGGGACATCAATATTTAACTGTTACCCCTTGTGCCTATTTGGTGACATCAAACATGTCTAGATAAGGATAAAATTATTTCCCAAAAACCGTAGAGCACACTCCACTCTCTTTCTCCACATAATGCCTGATCTTCTAAAAATGCACAGCTCCACAGATCCAAGTAAATTTAATGAGGAAAACAATACACCGGGTAATGCATTGCAAAGACTTTGCACTTGTCTATGAACAGGGAGGAAGAAGTTCTCAGAAGTGAGAAAACCAGAAAATCTCAGCTGGGAACTCGATGGAACAAATCAAAGCAGGAGTTGTAGCAGAGGTACACACACACCTTGTCCTCCCTGGATTTTCTTTCCAGTAAAACCTGTGTATGAGCTCAGATTTCTTTTAATAAGCATCCAGCAGTGTTTATAATCAGCATGTGCAAGCACACAGAAAGCACAACCACCGCGTGAAAGATGACATGATAATTTATTTTTTGTGTACCAGGGGTCATTTTAAAGGATTGCCACTGGATGATGAATAGTGAAGGGAAGTTAAGTTGCCAAGATTCAGTTCCCCCATGAGGCTGCTTTATATTTTCCTGCTGAGGAAGAGAAATCAGGCAAATGCACGCTGTGGGCCCAACAAGATGAAGTGTGATGGAAAACGCAGCGCTGAAGTAATCTGATTTTGATCCAATGCCCCTTTCAGTCAATGAAAATATTCATACTTTCTTCCAGTGGCTTCGAGGGGGGATTTTAAGGAATTTGACAGAGTGTGCTCAGCATAGGAGGCTTCCACCTTGGCATGCACGCACATTTCTGCTTTGCCCACTGACATTCAGTCAGAAATATGACAAGATATGCTTTAGATGAGGAAAATTCAGCATATTATAGCCAAGGAATTGTGTAGAACCTGAGTTATTATAAGGAGAAAGTGATTCCTGCCATGATTACAAAGTGAAATTCTTCCCTTCCTCTTTTTTTTTTCATGCATGCAGATTGCAAGGAGATGAAACTTCTTAATTATTAGGTTCAGAAGGTGTTTACTTAAATATCATAAACCATGTAATAAATCCCCCAAACCCTATTGGATTTTGTAAAATTTCACACGTGACTCACACACGTAAATAGAAGTTTTCTAAGAGCAATGCCAACCACAAAGCAAATGCAGTCAGATCCTTATAAATGTGCACCTGACTTGCAGTTCCAGAAGCAATGAAGAAGCAGCACATCATATAAAAATGCATTCATTAAACCAAAGAGTTGTGATAAAAAAAGGAACATCCACCTGTCAGATGGAGGTATTTTGAGACAGGTCCATGTTGCAGAATGGGAATGGAAAACAGAAAATTTATTTCCTTCTGCAGATCAAAAAATCATATAAATCTCACCCTCAACATCAGCATCATCCAGTCACAAATGACCAAAACAAAAACAAGGAAAAAAACCCAACAAACAAAGGAAAAGGACCCAACCTATGAAGAAAACCCCAAGTAAAATTAATAAACCAAAAAAATCCACCACAAACAGCCATATAAAGACTGCCCTACTATAATGTTTGGCATCAAATAATTTGAAAAAAAATGAAACCAGCCACAATCAAATTCAAAGACAGGAAACAAGTTCTTCTAAATAATTCATGCCAACAGTATTTCCTGTTGGTTTTTACTTCCCTTGAGCACTAGGACTGAGTAGCATTTGCGAGGTGGATTGAGCAATGCAGTACAGACAGATCCACAGCTCTTCCACAGGCATTTCCTCAAGCACTGCAGGAAAATGCACTAAAACCACTGAGAGTCCAGAAAAGGACAAACAGCCATCCGTTATGAAGAGCTGGACGTGACCTACCTGTTGTCAGAGGCAGCAGATTTCCTCTGGCAAACCACGACAGCGGGAGCGGATTTCCCAGCATAGTCCACGCTCTCCCTGATGTCCCACAGGTAGGGGCTGCTGGCCCTCACGCTGAAAACGTTCACACCTTTCTTCACCTTCGCCCTGGGGAAGCAAGAAGATGTTTCAGCAATGAGAGAGAAATGTCAGCTCCATCTGTCCCTGATTTCTTCATCGTGTCCTTCCTCCTGCCCCACAGAAAGCGCCACCACTCATTCAGAGCTCAACAGCAGGGCAAGGAAAGGAGATGAGAGAAGTAATTAAGACTTTCATATTTTGAAGAAATTCTATCAGGACAGAAATCTGACTGAGCCCATGGTAATTACAGCTTTGATTGAAGGGTCAGTGTGCTCTGGAGCAGGCTCCTCCCTTACCCACACTGTGGGCACCACTGGGCACGTTGAGGCTCTGGCTCCGAGTCCCTGTACTGGAGCAGAAATACCAATTTCGGTGTAAAAAGAAGGGAATTGGGTGCTGGACTGAAGAGCCATTGCTAGACCTCATTACAATCAAAATCTCTCCTTTCTCTCCTCCCTCTCTGGATTACTCAAAGATGACAATCGTTATCTTTGCTCTTACTTTGAGTCCACAACATTTCCTTTTAATACTGTTGGGTTTAATTGTCCTCTCAGCTCTGAACTTAAAAATAGTTATTTTAAAAATTTCTTATTTTTCCTGAAGCAACTGATTTCTCTGGAGCTCTGTATGAGAGGTTAAACAACAGGAAAAGCCATATGGCAAACTGGACTGGCACCTGTTGGGAGGCACCTTCTAATTCTCACGTGCTAGCACAACACTTCTGGAGTTACGTGTTAAAAGAATAACCAGAATAAAAACTAGAATTTATTTACCCCAAGCGGAGAAAAGGGACTTTATATGGAGAGAGATGCACTTTCAAATATTTCAATGTTTCAATTCCTCTTATAAGGTGTGGAATTCTTTAATTCTCCCTCTCTCTCTTTTCCAAAATTTGTACCTCAGGGCACTACTGAATTACCCCATAGGTATAAACATAACGATGGCCAAATTACTGAATTAGGAGTTCCTGGTGGTATCAACTTTTGGTTCCTGAATGTGTTCACAACAAGTCCACTGTGGTCAAGCCTCATCTGTGAAGTACCAGGAAATGACAGTTTAATTATATTTGCTTAAAATCTTGTACACAAAATCCATTGAGTGCATGGCAAGTGCTCAGTTCTGGGCAGAAACCCCAAAAAGGTACGTGAGTTTTTTGTCTGAACAGCTGCTGCCACGCAGAGAAGCAAACAGCAGTAAAACAGCCCTGTCAGCTCTGCCCCCGCATCAAATTGCTCAGGAAATCTTTGAAGGACTAGATCCACACAGATGTTTGCAGAATAAAAAGCCAAAGGATTCCTTCAACTGTCTTGAACAAAAAGGATGCTATCTCCTTTCTTCCAGCACTAACTCAACAGCAGTGGCTGCAGTTTCCTTAGCACACCTGGAAGAATAAACACAGCGAGGCTGCCAGTTCTTCTGCAAGTTCTCCTACGCTAATTTCACAAAATGAATTTTAAGCAGGTGCAGTCAGTGCTGCTAGAGCAGGCATCCCTCAGGACAAGAGCTCAGGGCTCAGAGGAGAGTGGAAATGAAACTCCATTCCCGATGTCTCGGAGAGGGAGGTACAAGACCACACACAATTGGGTGAAACATTTCCCAGCACGAGCCTTCAGCCATTCCGAGGGACTGGAACCTGCTCCTGCCCTCCTGCTCCACCTCCAGGAAGGAAAGCAGCTCAGAGCAGTGACAGAAGAATCACCCCAGCTCTGCAGGGAGTTTGGGGGGGCTCGGGTGCTGTGCAGTTCACCTGGCTGTGCTCAAGGAACCACCCCCACCCTGCAGACACAGCTGCTGGAGCTGCGTGTCGCTGCGGATTTGGTGCCTGAGCTGATGTCCAGTGCTCCCTGCCAGCCCCATTTCCCACAGCCTGCAGCTCCTGCTGCCAGCCCGGCCCCTCAGCTGGGTACCAGGGATCGTGTCGTACACAGCAGCTAAGCTTTTACACGTTTTATTAACAAAACTGGCATGGAATCAAACAAAACCAGCCTTAGACCTGAGCAGGGTCTGCCTCGCTGGACTGGCACGCCTGCAGTAGCTTTACTGCAGCTGAAAAGTTGTGCAGGGTCTCAGGGCTGCTCAGCAAACAGATACACACTGAAAACTGAACAAAATTCTCCCTTGTATTGTAAAAAGCTTTAAAAACTACAGTAAAATAAGTGTACAAGCACAGACACACAGCTGATGCCACCCTCCCCTTTTCTCTCTGGATTCCTTTAAATGCCAGGGTGAGGAGGTAAGCCAGAAAAATGGACACAACACCAGGAGGACAAGCTGAGTTTGCTTATCCTTGACATTCACTTTATCCAACAACAAGCTGCCTTCCCGTACTGGTTTCTAATGCTTCAAAACAATGCAGATCCTTGGGGTAAATGCAGTCTATGGATCAGGACTTCTCAGAAGATGTAAGGTCTCATTTCATCATCTGTGAAAAGCTCCAATCCCCTGATTTTACTGAAAACACTAACACAAGTTTGCTGTTTTCTCCAGAATTAGAGGTTAGGAACTCATTTGTAGGAATCAGATTAACATACTTCTAATAATTAGCAGAGAAACTTCAATTCCTCGAGCCCAGGAAATGTTTTTTTTCCTCCAGCATGTCTCAGAGCTGTGCTTTCCACTGCTGGGCAATTTTACTCACTCCATTTACAGTGGCAGCAGCACTTTGCAATTCTCCAGGAACAGCCTGGGTGAAGCAGGGTTAATAAGAACTGAAGATGTGTTTTCTGTCAGCAGGTAAAACTGGAGACACCCCAGGTGAGAGCACGGTGACTTTATCGTGTCCCAGGGCACCCCAGGGTCTGACCTTCAGCTGCAATTCCCCAAAAACCTGCCTGGCAAAGCTCTTCCACTGTTTGCCCCCAGTTAACAGCCCGAGTACAACATGGTGTAGGTTTGCTCAGACACCCAGCAGTCCTTGGAGTGTTTTGTGCCCATCACTTCACTTTGGGCAGTGTGGCTGTGGAGAGGAGGAAAGAAAGGCCATAAACCTTTGGATCGTGGCTGGTTTGGGGTTGTTTCTTTTCAAACAAGGAGCCCATCCGACTAAACACCTTCCTGGCTGCTCTGGAGTGATCACTGCTCACACATCACTTACCTGAGCAGCTCGCCCCAAATCAGTCACAGCAAACAAAGCCCTTGGGAGTCCACAATCCCTGAAAACTCGTCAGTGCTGACAGGGTACAAATCAGGAGAAGGGAGAAGCAAAAATAAACCACAGAAGGAACTCTCAGAATCAATATATCACAACTGAAATCAAGGAAATGCATCGCCTAAGTGCATAAAGGTAGCGATTCCCAATTCCATCCCACGACCCACTAAACACTGTGTTTACTCTAGTGATGGAACGGGCTGCGACTCCAATTAAAATGCAGGCACTGTCCTCCCTCATTTATCAAGGTGTCTGGTTCAGCATCTCCAGCGTCTGCAGTTTACAAGCACTTAGCGCTCAGCTTTCAGCCCGTGTCATTACTGCGGGCTGCTAATGGCTCGGGAATCCTAACTTAGGAGTGGGGTAAAGGGGAACGGCTGAAAAACCCCACAGAGTGCTGCTGAGTGCCACAGTGTCACCGGGGGTGTGCCCCGGGACAGGCACAGATCACACACACACACACAGACATACACACAGCCCCGGGACAGGCACAGATCACATAGAGCCCCGGGACAGGCACAGATCACACACACACACAGAGCCCTGGGACAGGCACAGATCACACACACACACACACAGAGCCCTGGGACAGGCACAGATCACACACACACACAGAGCCCTGGGACAGGCACAGATCACACACACACACACACAGAGCCCTGGGACAGGCACAGATCACACACACACACACACAGAGCCCTGGGACAGGCACAGATCACACACACACACACACAGAGCCCTGGGACAGGCACAGATCACACACACACACAGAGCCCTGGGACAGGCACAGATCACACACACACACAGAGACACACACACAGCCCCGGGACAGGCACAGATCACACGCACACACACAGAGCCCTGGGACAGGCACAGATCACACACACACACAGAGACACACACACAGCCCCGGGACAGGCACAGATCACACGCACACACACAGAGCCCTGGGACAGGCACAGATCACACACACACACACACACAGCCCCGGGACAGGCACAGATCACACGCACACACACAGAGCCCTGGGACAGGCACAGATCACACACACACACACACAGAGCCCTGGGACAGGCACAGATCACACACACACACACACAGAGCCCTGGGACAGGCACAGATCACACACACACACAGAGCCCTGGGACAGGCACAGATCACACACACACACACAGAGCCCTGGGACAGGCACAGATCACACACACACACACAGAGCCCTGGGACAGGCACAGATCACACACACACACAGAGCCCTGGGACAGGCACAGATCACACACACACAGTCCTGGGACAGGCAGGACATCAGAGCCAGGGATGTGCAGGGCTCGCACTCCCTGCCCGGGGTGATGAAGGGTGTGCAGGGCTCACACTCCCTGCCCGGGGTGATGAAGGGTGTGCAGGGCTCACACTCCCTGGATCAGGGTGATGAAGGGTGTGCAGGGCTCACACTCCCTGCCCAGGGTGATGAAGGGTGTGCAGGGCTCACACTCCCTGCCCGGGGTGATGAAGGGTGTGCAGGGCTCACACTCCCTGCCCGGGGTGATGAAGGGTGTGCAGGGCTCACACTCCCTGCCCGGGGTGATGAAGGGTGTGCAGGGCTCACACTCCCCTCCCATCCCACTCTGCCGGTGCCCTGCATGCAGCACACCAGTATCACACCCCCTCTCCTAGGCAGAGTGCAAAATAAACAGGCAATCCGAGCCCTAAACAGCTCTAAATAAAGATGCTTCAGACCCGTGACACTGAAGTTAGTTTTTCATTACTGTAAGTGCTCCGGGCAAAGATCTGTGGGAACCTTTCATGGTCCTTCTGAGAAAGAGGGCTACTTTCAACATCAAAGGAGAAAAAGAAAAGAGAGGCTGTTAACACCCTGCTACCGCTGGTTGTCATCTTGTCACCAGTGGCGACAGAAGGTGGCAGATAAATTGTGTACAGAGGGGGCATTTTTGAGAGCTCCTAGGCACCCACCAGACACCACAGTGGCCTCTGAGTTTGCCTTGTCACTGCATCTCCCCAGAGCATTTCACAAATAACTAGAAGGGGCTTCAATTTCTGTTTATCTTCCGTGTTCTTGCTGCCCAGAGCCTGACCTTAACCCAGCACTGGGGAGAGAGCAGAGCAGTGCAGGCTGGCAGCGTTCCCTCTGCCAATATCCACCTCCAGGCAGCAGGGGTGGGAGCACGAGAGGTGGGGAGAGGCTTTCCTCCCACCACCCCATTTCAAACCAAACACAAGCAAAATGTCAGCAGAAATGGACCTGAGCTTAAAACCGAGAGATCGGGTGAAGTTTTACTCACTGGAAAGTCAAATGCACCGATAGAGGTGAGCAGCAGAAAACCCCAGCACAAAGGCTGCAGCTGCTCCTAGCCCTACCCTGAAAATGGCCAGCACCTCTCACTGCCCAGAGCCCATTTCTGCTGAGGACAAGGCCAGGGGCTGCTCCTCACTCTGGCTCCTTCCAGTGACAGCCCCTCCTGATCCAAGAGCAGATTACTGCTGGAAACATCCTGTCTGTACTCGCCGAGCCTGGAAGGGGCTGGGGGCAAACCCAGCCACCTCCAGACACCAAGCAGGAGCTGCCAGACCTCCTCAGGGTCTTCCTGAAGGCCAGAACGAAATGTCATGCTTGAAAATCAGGTAGTGGGAGGCGAGATGCTAGCACGGGCTCTGCAATCCAGACAGCAGTCGTGGCATGACTGCGCTGTAGATGCAGGCACAGAACGCCCTGGGAGCTGTCTCTCCTGGCAAGTGAGTGCAGAATGATCCCTGTTAACGCTGCGAGTACATTAAACGCAGACATCTCTGCAGGGCCTCGGGTCATTCTGGAGCCGTGTGCTGCTTAAATGAGTTTTGATACCAGAACACTTCGGTCTGACATTTACATCCTGATGTTTCACTGCCTGCACACAACCTCCTCCCCTCCCCGAGGCCTCTGTGCTCAAGGAATCATGTTCAAATGCATGAAAATATCACCAAACAATGGGAAACAGCAATAAATGCTCTGGCTTTACTTCAGGACAATTTCTTTTAAATTCTGGAGTACCAGAATTCAAGGTGATATGGGATAGCCAGGTCTGGGAATGCCAGAGAAGCTCAGGAACAGCCCTGGAATGGGCATCAGGAATGTTCACAACAGGGAGAGGGTGAAGCATGAAGCCAAGATTCACAGGGAAAACAAAACCCAGAGGTAATCCAGTGCACAGCGAGCCCTTTGTCTTTCCAGTCTCCCTGAAAAACCATCCCTGGGCCAAAATCTGTTCCCGTTCGAGACGCCCTCAGTAGGTCAGACCAAATTAACCATTCCACAGCACAAGGAGGGCTGGCTGGAATTTGTGTTCCCAGCATTTCCATTTCCAATTTTATGTACAGCATTAGGGTGATGCTAAATTTATGCACTTTAAGGTCACACTCTTCTTTTGCCTCCCTCTGCAGTTTCATTGCTTTTTATGGCTGTAGCTAATATAGGACAGAATTTGAGCCTGAAAAAGGCTCTCTGATCATCAGTCAAAAATAAAACATGTCTGTCATGGAGAAAACAGGCACAACTCAGCCCATTTTTGTCAGACTTAAGGCATGTTTGCTGTGAGCACATGAAAACCAAGCCTCCAGTATCTACCAGGAACCCCCTGAAGAAACTTAGACCATTAAACCCAAAAATTATTTCCCCATCAGGAATATCAGGAACCTTTAAAGTTGAAATTCTTTCAATGGAAGAAGCTGTATTTGAGAAGGGCCTGTTCAAACCAGCTGTTCTAGAACTGAAGTGAATTTCACCTTTCTCAGCTCAGCAGGAAAGGCAGAGCACAAAAAACAGGTCATGAAGTAAAACACTTCATAGCAACCATCTGAATGTCTGGCTTTAATTCCGTAACTAATTTTGGCATGGCTCATAAAAGGTAGGATTTGGATGCTGTGATTTAATCTGCAGAGCTGGCTTCTGCAAGGTCTTTTTTGGTTCTGCTCTCCCCATTGAATACTCGATGTACAAACCAGTGTTGTCAGTTGTTTTCAGAGAAGATACCTCCAAGTTTCTCCAGATTACAGTAATAGTTCCACTGATTGAAAATCCACAGCAGAAGGGAATGGGGAGTCCCTGAGATGCTGATGGAGTTAGAATAATTTATGGAGAGCGGTCTAGCACAACAGAAGCTATTTAAAGCTGTATGATATACCCACAAACTCTTATTAAGGTCTGTGGTTTTCAGCCCTGTGAGACAGAAACCCGTTATCATTATGCATCGCCATGAAAGCAGATTAAAATTAAATCAATCTGTTTATCTATGGGCTTGCAATGCAGCTTTTCCAAAGCATAACATATTCTCCACCTAATTAACATTTCAGGAGGAAAACCCATTCCACACAGACACCGAGCCACCGTCATTCAAACGGAGATATTACAAAAACATAGCCCAGGTGGATTTATAATGAAATTTAATTAGTGAAAGGGCACAAGACCTATTTAGGCTTCAGAAGCTGAATTGTGCATACCAGGAGTTAAATCTAACAGATTTGTCTGTAATGTGTATCTCATGGGCTGCCAAAAAGTGCCTGTTGTGGTTGGAGTTTGTGTGCATGCACACGGGTGCAGATATCTGCATACATGCACACGACACACATTCTGATTTTATTCCTGCACCTGTCAAACAAAGTCCTTGTTAAAAACATGCTTTGCAAGATGTAAAACACACAAGTCTCTGGAGAGCCAAAAGGAAAGGATGCATACAAACCGTTTTAAAGCAGAAACAAATACAGAGTCTGCAGCTCTGACCTCTATTTGCTCACCAAACGAGGCATCGGAGGGCCTCACATCCTCCGTGGGAAGCAGAATTAGATCTTTTCTCAGAAAGACCCTGAACTAGATGAAGCTCAGGAAGCAGAGCTCCAGAGATATTCAGGCTAAGAATAGCAGCCTGTGCCCCCAGGGACCCAAGCAGGACTCATCCTGGGATTCCCAACGTGACAGAAAGGTCAGGGACAGGTTTGTTCACAAACCTCCTGGCGGCCCCATGCCTGCAGCCTGCTCCCTGCACCTCTGGGCTGCTTGGGATGCTGGAGGCAGGAGGAGGAGGGAGATGCCCTCCCCAGCACCCTCCCCTGCAGGACACAGCTCCCAGCACCACCAGCAACCAGAGCAGAGCAAATCATTTCTGCATTCAAGGCTGTGCAGGAAGGTGTTTGCTTACAAAAATGAAAGGCAAAGATAAATAGTGCTGCCTGCTGATTTAAAGTGGTTGGGAGCCCGTGGACTGCTTCAAAGTACTGCTTCCAAAATAAATGCAAAAAATATTATGTAGGGTCTGAAATCTTTCTAAATTGCTTGTAAGAAGGCAAACAATGCAGCACATCCCTTTTATTCCTGGCCAAACAGCAGCAAAGCTGCTAACAGCACAGCTTGTGCAACCAGCAATTTTTTAAAATTAGACTTAGATTTAAGAAAAGACAGGAAAAACAAAGCAGAGTACTGGGCACTCTGTGCAGTGAAAACAAAGTGCCATCTGCCCCGTTTCACAGGTGGAAAACGCTCTGAAGCAGCCAGCAGAGCACAAGCAGCACGGCAGTGAAGCTGGTGCTGGACAGCCCCAGAGAGCATGGATCACCCAGCCCTCACTGCAGATGGAGCAGCAAAGAGAACAGAACATTTCCAAAGAGCTCTAGGACACTCCTCTCTGTGTTTATGTGTACACATATACATTTGTGCTGAGTGGGGAAGCAGCAAGTGGGGGAATTCTTGTGATTCACTTCAACTGGCTGAGAATATCAAGCACAGAAAAAAGAAGAAAAAAACCTGGTGAATTGTGCACCACCAGTCTTCCAAAAAGTTGCAGAAGTAGGACTAAACCTTTATATCCTCTATCTAGACCAAGAAGCAGTGGGCTTGGTCAAACCAATTCTTTGGTTTCATCTGGAAACAGCGCCTGGTACAGGGCCTCTCGTTTTGAGGTCGCACAATAAGGCAATTTTCTGAGGGATGCAGATACTCCTTCAGAGCCATCACCTGGCCAATGACCTTTTCACAAGAATTGAATGGAGGATGTTGCTGGCAACCAAACTACAGGAATTTTGACCCCTCGGGCAGCCAGCACCCCAGCTGCCCAATGCAAGCACTTCTAGCTCAGCCTAAAATGTATCAGCAACCACAGATAGCATCGAGAGCCCCAAAAAAGTTCCTGTCCTGCACTGGAGGGACTGAACGCACCAAATGCTGTGTGAGCCCACGGCTCCTCCCAGGGCCCCACACTGAACCTGCCCTTCCAGACCCTCACGGGGCACCTGGAGCTCCCAGCACTCCTGATGAATGGGCTGCTGCTGGAGGTGAGCTGAAAAATGCTCTCTGCTAAAGAGTTCATTTCAAACTCCAGCAGCAGGGCAGTTCTGAGGCATTTCCAAGTCACATCCTAATGCAGAGCGAGGCAGCAGCGCCGCTGAGAGCGGAAGGAACATTGCTCCACGGCACTAACCAAGAGCCATCAGCAAAAACCAGTTAGCTCTGTTCCCTAGCAACTTCTCACAGCTGCAGATAAAATCATCTTCTGGACATCGCAGGAATTGTGAATACTCAGTTCTCTTTGGCAGGAATCCTCTCATCCATTGCTGTGGGCAGCTCCCTCCAGGAGGTGACACCGGAGCCCCTGACAGCAGCTTCTCTGTTACATTGTCTTGGCCGCACCTGTACAAACCCATGGATCCCGTGCTGGGCCTGTCCTTCACTCAATGACGTGTGTCAGATGTTCAAACAGCAGCAGCTGAGAGACAGAAATCCACGGAACAGCCTTTGCTGCGAAAATCCTGAGCCCGCACAGCCTTTTCTGCAAAGGCGCTCCTCCCTCTGGGAGCAGCTCCGCGGATTCCTCGTGACATTACTCAAGGTTTACAGCATCAGGGCCACGGCACAGAGAATGGAAAGGAAGTGCACAAATGGAGGGTGCAGATTCTTCAATGGAGACAAAAGCCTGCACTGCTCCAAAGAGTTGCTGTTGGCACAAAATAGATATTCACTGAGCAATTCAAATGGGAATTTTTGTTATAGACATAAAATCCAGGCTGAGCACTGTAGCTCTACAGTGCCACATTTAACCACCTTTCTGTCATCTGCACGAGTGGCCACCAAAGCAACATTTGCTAAATAGCAGCAAGGAGTTCTGCTGCAGGCAAAGCCTGACAGCTCAACAAAGCCACTGATGCAGAAGGGAGTTCAATTAATACAAAAATGACACTGCTCAGAATTATCCTGTGCCCTGAACGTAGGGCACACGCAGTGTTGTCAGCATCCAGCTGCAGCTGTTAACTCCAGTGCATGTCAGAGCACAGCTATGGTTATGGTTTTAATCCTCAGGAGCCATAGGAGAAGGCTTGGCTGATCCAAACAAGCAGAAGAGATCACTTGGAGTAACACAAAAACCTCCCTGCTGATTGCTCTCCAAGACAGAGCCACTGTGCAGGAACACAAAGGCAGCTGGTAATCCTCTCCACAGAAAAATCCTGAAAAAATAGGAACTACAGCTCCTCTCAGCCTCAAACATCATGCATATCCTTGGACTGCTTTATTCTATTTGTGCATTGCAATGTAAGGAAGATGAGAAGGAGTGAGAGGCTTCTTGTCCCAGCACACAGCTGTTCTGAGGATTCCAGTGGGTGAGAATCCTCACCATCCTTCACCAGTGCTCAGAGTTAAACACCATGAAACAGAATATGGGAACTTAAAACATGGACTGAGCAGAAATTCAAGTGCATGTGAATTTTTCTGCTCTTTTGCATTAAAACCTTGTAGCCTTAGACACCAGGTTTAATGCATCAAAATCTTAGGCACCAATTTGCTCTATTGAAAAGAGAAGGTTTTAAAAGTTTTAATGAGCAGACATGCAGGAACGTTACTGGTGGCAAGGACTGACATTTTTTACCTCTGCAGCAAAAGCCCAGCAGCAATCAGCCACAATCATTAACACTCTAAATCATCTGCTACTTTTTAAAGTTCTCTAGGAAGAAGCGACCACCAGACAGCTGCTTATGAAAGGAAGAAGTTTGCATCCCTGTCTGCCAGCTGGTAAAACAAAATCCAGTAGAGAATAAAAGCTGTGTTAGCAGGCGACTGAAACATGCCCACAATGGCTGGATGATGGAGTGATGAGTGATCAAACACAAGGCTGAGGAAACCACAACGGGGAGAGCAAAACTGAAGAAAAGGAGCCCAGGAAAATAACTTATGATTTAAGTTTATCAAACACTGACTCTCCCCTCGTTCTTTGAACTCCAAGAAATGAGAGCCAGGTTTCAGGAATTCCCATGCTCCTGTTAGCCAGGATTTTACAGCTCAGCATGACACATCCAGCTTGGGAGATCTGTCTGGGGATGGGAAGGAGGAACTGAAGTCTGCCCAGGGATTAAGGCATCACTCAGACCCAGCAAAATCCCAGCACCTGATTAATTAATTCCTGTGCTCCTGCCAAGGGGATGTGTGCTCACAAACCCCAGCCTGTTCATGGGGGTTTGCCAGACCAAGATGTGTGCTCAGAGGAGATCCTGCATTTCAGCAGTGCCCCCCTGGCTGAGCACTGCTCCTGGCTCTGCTCTTCTAGCTGCTGGAGGGCATTTGGGGGCCACAGCTTCTGGCTGAGCTTAACTGGGAAGGAATCCCACTCCTGCACTTCCCAAGTGCTCTGAACCACAAACTGAAGCACAGCAGAGCAAACGAGAGCCTCCCCTGGAGCTGTGCTGAGCACCAATGCTTGCCTGCCAGTGAAACTGTGACTGCAGAGGGAAAATCCCCTGCAAACCTGGGATGTGACCGAGTGTCCCCCATTACAGCCTCGCTTTCCCCACCTCTGGGACCCACCACAGCCTCTTCAGGCTGGCACAACACAAACCTGGCGGTGTTTTGATAACTGGGCTGGAACTCACAATACTGAAAAACCTACAAGACCGAGCTGAGCTTTCCAATACCACAGACAGAAGCTAACACCACGCTGATGTGGCTACCAACAGCACTCTCACCTGTTGGACTGTTTGAGTGGGTGTGGGGCTTTTAATGAGTTTAAAACACGGGAAAGGTAGACAAAGCCTCACAGAACATTTTCCCAGCCGTAGCTGGGATTTCTCCTGCACAAAACGTGCACAGGATGCTATCTGAAAATCACTGTTTTATTCCCAAATTGCAGAGGGGTGGAGGATGAATCAACAAACAGGGCAATGAAGAATTGAGCCCACAGTTCCCAGTGAATTCAGCACTTTGGGGTGTTTTGCACGCTGATTGTTTCCACCCTTTGAAGCCCCGATCCAAGAGCACACCAAAGGTGGCTCTGAGCTCGAGGCACTTTGGAGAGACACTAATTAAACAACAGCCCCTGTCAGCACAGCCCAGTGCCAGCAAACATGACACGAGCTCACAGCAAAGGGCAAAACCAGCACAAAAACAACCAGCCCTGGAAGGGGCTGGGGGAGGCACTGACAACTCACTGCAGTGCTTAAATCTGGGTTTAAATCCGTTCTTCACCAGCGTGCTGGGGTGGGGAGAAAGAGCCCCGAGCCTGGGGAGCCCGGGGTGACAATGCAGAGTTGCAGAAGGTCAGCGTGGGGCTGGGGGAACAAAGATTTTTAAAAGCACAGGCTATTCTAAATTGGAAAAAGCAAGTGTCAGTCTCTTCTGTGCGGCTATAAAGGTTCTCTTGGGAGTGTCTTTGTCAGGAAATACAGAAAACACAGTGTAATAAATGTTATTCAAAAGCCCCAGCCTTTCTCGTTGGCTTTAGTGCTGGCTGCTGATAAGAGACTGATGAAATACCTCTAGATTGCTGTCAATGTATTGTTTTCACTTAAGAGAGAGAAAACAAATGGATTAAAAAGGAAAGATGCCAGGGATAAATATTTTAGTAATCTCAGTCACAAACCTGTCGTATTACTAGGATTACAGTCCATTAGGATTGTATAAAATCCATGGCAAAGCTTGTAATTCAGCCTAGCTCAGTGACAAAAACCTCCTAACGTGTTTTAGGAATCCCTATTTGCTAATATTGGAAACATCTTTGAGAGCTACTTGTCCTAACAGGGCTAATTTGGGGAAAACCAGCTTAAACCCAGCAGTCACTGAAGTCTCATCCTACAACGTTCAGCCCATGGGGATGGGGAGTGTGGAAGCAGCTTCCTCTGGAGAGGCTTTTCCTGACACCTCATCCTCTGCTTTGGGAGCTCCCTGCTCTGGGGTGGGGAGCAGAGGTTGGGGCTGTCACAGGCACAGTGGCACACCTGAGACACACCCATGCCACCACACCATCCCCTGCACGGGGCACAGCCACCAAAAAACCACAGCAGGATTATCTGCAACAGCAGCAGGGCTGGAGCTACAAAGGGCAATAAATCAGCCCCAAGGTTTTCTGCTAAATAAAGAAATATTTCCTCTTCCAGAAATATCTGCCTGGTAGTCTGGGAGTGACTGCTAGAGGAGATTTACTAAAATGGTACACACTGAAAAAGAAAAATAGGAAAAAATCAATCTGACAGGCCCTCCTGAAGGCTAATTTGGAGCCCTTCCCTCCAGGAAGCTGAGTTTCTGACAGAGCCATCACTGTACATGTGCATGTTCCGCAGCAGCACAGGGCTGCACTCGTTAACTTTCCTTCCACCTGCCTGGGAAATCCACTCAGAGGGAAGAGACCACGGGCAGCGCTGGAGAATCCAACAGCAGGCAGAGCTCCTAGGGAATCCTATCAGCAGCCCTGGAATGAACTACCTGATGCCAAATGTTCATTAAGTTTGTCCTTGAAGCAAAGTTGACTGAGATCTGGAAAGTGGGTCACTGGGTGTGATTCTGCCTATCAGAGGCATTATCGTGTTTGGTTATGCACTGACTGATCAGTGCCACGGCACTGCCTTGAGATGTGCTCCACTCAGAACAGGGAATTAATTAAAACTGAAGCTGCTACTGATAGTGGTGATGCAAGAAAAGATGAGTACCTGCTGGAAACCAAAGATAGCTAAATGTAGCATTAGACAAAACTGAAATTTATAGCAAAACATCACTTAAATAAACAGAATGCAATTTAAAATAAGACCGTAGCTCATTATTTCAATAATTCATACATCTCTTTCAAAGTCAAAAGGAAACCTGGTCTTATTTGCAGCACATACTCAAACTAATGATAACACAGAGATATGGGAGAGTCACAATTTCAACTGTTCATCCATTTCCCAACACAGCTGCAAAGTGTGCCTACTTAGCCTGTGATATAATAGGATATTTTGGTTCTGAATAATTGGACTTGAGCAAACAAGAGAGTCAGAGGGAAAAAAAAAAAGAAGACTTAAAATTCAGAATTTCCTAGATTTTACCCATGATCAGAGACTGAGGACAAGAACTCCATGTGGATTTTAAAAAGCTCTTCTGCACAGTCTCTCCAAATTACTGTGTCTATGCAAATTGCCAGCTCTCATCTGCACTGTCTGATTTGAATGAAATTGGGTGTAAGTCAGCTCAGAATTAATTCCAGGAAGATACTTCAAATGTTCTTCTTACAAGTTTCATGTTCTGTGAAAGCCACTTTGAAAGCAAAGATCAGGACCCTGGACTTCCAAAGGTCACGGATGAGGCTTCACCAAGCCAATAGTGACAGGGAGGACTCATCAGCTGGGAGGGAATTTGAGAGCTGCTGGAATTCCTGCACTCACACCCTGGCTCTGCCCCTGGAACCCTCACCCTGCTCTCCTGACATTGTTGATCTTTTTGATGGCATCATAGCAGAGAATTTCTCCTCAGCTGGAACAGGAGGAGCAGAGAAAATGAGCTCTGCTATGCTCCAAATGCCCCGTTCTGTAACAACACCATCGCTCACTGTCGGGAGAGAAAGAGGCACTGGGATTGCTGTGCCGTGTCCCGTGCCAAGCAAGGGACAGGGATGGAAACAGGGTGCCAGCAAGGCTCTGAGGAAAAGGACACTGCTGTGCTGCTTCTTGAAAAGAAATATTTACAGGAAGAATAAATGATCTGTACCCTCCTGCAAGGGCAGTGCCCGAAGGTCTGGGTGAGGCCACGCACACAAACAGTCAGCTGCCCGCAGGTCTCTTGTCCTGGCACGGAGAAGCCAGGGATTAGATGGAATCCCTGCTCCCATGAGGTTTATTCACCTTTGTACCAATCCTCAAGTTCTGTAATGCATTCCTTCGTAGTTTTTCAGGGACTATCCAAATCCCATTTCCCTAACCACAGAAAACTCCCACTTTTGCACATTCTTCCCTGCCCAGAAATTTGTAAGCCTCATTCTCGTTTCTATCCCTGAAGAGCTCACCATTCTATCTCCAGTCCTTGATCATCATTTGTCTCTCCTTTCTGGTCTTTTCCCCTTAACATTCACCCAAGTAAAAACATATTTATTTATTATCACAGAACTTCTCGTCCATTAATTTCTTTCTGGCTTACTCAGAATTCCTATCAGAAATTCTGACTGTTGCCATTGGCACAAACGGGAGCTTCTTCAAACACTTGTGAGCTGATGTGAAAGCAGCACCTCCCAAAATCAGCTCCAGAACTGGAGGAACAGAACTGGAGAGCACTGCATTGCAAAGCTGCTATTGCTGGGAGCTGCCCCCAGATCTCACTCAGGACAGCTCAGGTTCATCACACAGAAGTGGATTTTGAGACCCTGGGGAATATTGTAAAGCTGTTTTAAACCACGTGGCTCTGCTCAACAAGAAGTGTTTGGAAATCAAAGGGTGCAATATAGATATTTGCTCCTGGTCTGCAACAATAAATTATTTATTATGCCTATGTCACAGTTCAGGATTCCTGGACAGGTGAAATGGTTTATTCGTGGTTAGGAACACCTTTAGCATCCATACTAGATCTCAAAATAAGCCATATTACTTCCACAATGTACTTTGTTTTCATAAAGCTTCTAAACAATTTAATAAATCCTCTCAAAACCAGAGGTTTATAATTGAGCTTATAAACTTCCCATGGAAACAGGTGGCACACTTTATTTTTAAACCCTGAGAGGCACCACATCTATTAGTTTTCTTAAGGGACTAAAGCTCCCCCAAATTCTCTCAACAAAATAAAACCTTTGTGCTGTGATCTGCTCTGTGGGCTCACCCACCGCGCACAGCTCTCTCGCTGTCACTGCTGTCCCCTCTCCCAGGCAGATCTGTCTCTGTTCCTGAGGGCTTTGTACTCCCTGAAAGGTTCCCTGGGCTGTCTGCAGCTGGCACGGCAGAGAAAAGGACCTGTCCAACCCTGCCTGCATTGGCACCAGATCATTAAAAACAGGGCTCTGCCATGTAGTTACTAATTAGTGCTTGGTAAAGATAAGTGCAACTTTTGACAGCGCAAGGTGGTTCATAATTTCCATAAGATAAAAAGCGGGGTGTACTCAGTGTACACAAAGGAACAGAGAGGAGATGGCACTCTGTCTATTATAGATAAACATTTTGTTATTCTGAAATTATTGTCACTTCACCAAATTAATCTTTCCCTTTATAAAGCTATTTCTAAATTCCCTATCACTAAGTAGAAGAACTCTAGACTTGTCCTTCAAAGACATGTATTAATATCAGAATACAAACAACAGCTTTGTGACTCATTTAATTCTGACATAAGTTGAAGGTTTTGTGGATTCCAGGGGTCTCTGGTATGGTATTTATTCGTGCCACTGTGATGTATTTGATCAATTCAGGCCCCACTTTGCCTAATTTGTTGTTGAGGTTTATATTGCAGACTGCAATTCTGAAGAAGAGCGCTATTATTGATAACATTTTCCAAGTTGTCTCTGTCAAACAGTAGGGTACACACTCATACATTTTTCTAAATGACTTTGGAATATTTGAAAGTATTTCTCATTTTAAAAAGGTGTATTGACACACTGAAAAGGAAAGCCTGTGCATCCAGTTCCTCACTTCCCACAAATGCTGGCTCTGCCAAGCAGAGCCATCAGCTCGTGGCCCTTCCACGGAGCACATTCAGCACCACGAAGTCCCCACGCAAATCCCACTCCCAACTCTGCAGCCTTCACCCTGAGATTTACCTTCCCCACAACCCAGCTCCAGGAGCTCCTCAATGCTGGAATTCTGGAAACTGAGATTTTAATATTTTGGTATATAGTAATATATGGGGCATTGTCTGGTTCCTTCTTCTTCACCTCCTTCTTCTTTGTTTTGGGTAGTTTTTTCTAATTATGTGAAAAAGGTCTGCATTGCGGGCCTCGGGTGGTCATTGTTGGGTCAAAAGCATCGTTGTCACCTCGTTATTGGGCGATTAGCGATTAAATAACCTTGGAAGGAGTCAGAGGTGTTCCATTTTACCTCCACTTTCTAACTTGCCAGTTAGAGCTCCATGCTCGTGAGGCTGCAGTGTAGATAAGAGGTGATAAACACCGAGTCTGAGCATGAACCGCGACTCGTGTGTGTCAATGCCAACCCTGGCAGCAAAGGAAGCCAGAACCATCACACCTCAGCACCAGGAGAGCGCAGCGCCACGAACAGCTGCGCCTGGCTGCAAGGTCAGGAGGTGCTGGAAAACGCTCTGGAAGCATCAGCCATGCGTTAGAAAGAAAGAGCAATCCCGATGCCCGCAAAACGCCCGCAGCTGCCCAGGCCAGGGCATGGGCGGGCTCCGCTGGCTCCATCGGCAGCGGCTGTGGGGGAGCCGCGCACCCCGAGCTCTCTCTACCCGCCCGCAGCCCCGCGCTCCTCTCCCTCGCTCTATTCGGATTTGAGGCAATCACTTCTGGCTTAACAGCTTCGGCTTTCAGCTCCAAAGGAGTGCAGAGCCATTGTGACGTGCACTGAACTCCAAGTGACTGGGATTGAAATATATACATTTGTCTCCTCTCTCTGTTCATGTCTGGTTTTTGACTCCAAGCCAGCCTTTCCCTAGGAACCACAAAGATTTAGTGGTCGCCGGCGGAGCTCTGTAAGGCACGTGGCCAGGTTTTAATTCCCCCAATCAGCTGATAACATTCTCCATTCTCCCCAGATTAAATGATTGTGGCACAGGGACCCAGCCTCTGCTTTTATGCTGGCCAAACCAAAGAGAAGCCCAACACCTGAACAACTCTTTCCCGTTTCATCTTGTAAGAAATATTGATTGCCAATGAGAGAGGAAAAAAAGAGACGGGTACATCAAACAATCTTCTCTAAATCTCAACTCTTTAAACTCTAATTGTTGTGAAGGAAGGGCAATGCACCTCTCAAGGACTGTGAATGCTGCCTCCTGTGCAGCATCACTGGACAAACCTGACTCTGAATGCCTGTTCTCGGAACACCCACGGGGCATGAATGGCCCAGCTGAGTTTACAGCAGCAATAAAGAACAGACTTCCAAACCGAGTGTGGACTGGTATACACAGCAGAGTGCAAAATAAACACACTAAAGCTGCTACATAATTCTGTCAAGCATATGGTTAAGTTGTGATTTTATTTAGAAAACAGATTGTGAGAGTGAAGTGATGACAGCTGAGTCTATATTGGTCAGTCATAAATAAGAGTATTCTAATAGAGCTGGGCTTGTTACTGATCACATGCTGCCACACAGATCCAGCGAGAGCTAATCACTCAGAAAAAAAGAGCTTTTTAAACACATTTTGCAGCTCATTTCCAACTTTACATCGCTCAGTTGAAAAATCCATGATTACTGCACCTCACTTTTAAGGGAGTGATGGGGGAGTTGCATTTACAGGCTCAATTAGGCTGTGTAGCTCCTTTTAGAGAAAATGAATCCCTGCTGCAGTACAAGGAGCTGCAGGGGAGCCTGCGGCTGCCCGAGCCGGGCTGACCCTGTCCCTCCGTGCACAGCCCTTCAGTGCCAAGGCTTCAACTGAACTCCGGGCTCGGACCTTTCTTTGGTGTTTTCAAAAGCCAGGGAGGAATTTCACACTTCTCAGACTGTCACTCATCCCCACTGCAGTCCCCAGAAGTGTCTACAAAACCAAAATGCAGTCTCTCTGTTCCTGAACCCCTTGTGGCTGGAGCCTCAAGGGGAGGAACCCTGACTTGGGAGCCTGGGCTTTGGTGTTTGAGCAGCACCTCAGCCATCGCGGGCAGGCAGTGCCACCAGGCAGACACGACCTGTGCTCCAGGGATGGCCTGAGCAGAGCCTGGTGACACCCTGGGACACTGCCCAGGAGCCAGCTGTGCCCGTGGGAGCCCAACGCTGCACTGCAGCCCTGCAAGGAGCCCGCACCCAGCATCCCTGAGCCCAAAGCTGCACTGCAGCCCTGCAAGGAGCCTGCACCCAGCATCCCTGAGCCCAAAGCTGCACTGCAGCCCTGCAAGGAGCCTGCACCCAGCATCCCTGAGCCCAAAGCTGCACTGCAGCCCTGCAAGGAGCCTGCACCCAGCATCCCTGAGCCCAAAGCTGCACTGCAGCCCTGCAAGGATCCCTCACCCAGCAACCCTGAGCCCAAAGCTGCACTGCAGCCCTGCAAGGAGCCTGCACCCAGCATCCCTGAGCCCAAAGCTGCACTGCAGCCCTGCAAGGATCCCTCACCCAGCATCCCTGAGCCCAAAGCTGCACTGCAGCCCTGCAAGGAGCCTGCACCCAGCATCCCTGAGCCCCCCCTTGCTGCATAGCCCCACTCTGTCCCTGCCCTGGGGACCCCAGCCCCAGGGAAAGCAGCTCATTACCCACACTCCCTGCAGGAGAACACAGCTGATTGGTAACAGCAGCTTATCAGGCCACATCCGAGCACTGCTGAAATATTTCTGCCCACAGAAGAGAAAAATCTCAGCAAAGGTTGGCACAACAGTGGCAGTCTTAATGAAATGTGTATTATGAAACACAACACAAGCTGCTGTGTTTATCCCCAGTCCAGCTCAGGCCACTGTTGTTTATTGGCTCCAACGTGCTGCATTTAGGGAGCAAGATGGCTCAACTACTACTTGGTCTGTTGATGTTCTATTAGCTTTCTCTATCTTTTATCACTGTTGTCAAATTTGAGAGTAATGAACCTTGAGCTGTTTTCATGCTTGCTTCTTTTCTGTACAGGATGGGGCTTGGCAGGGTCAAAAAGTGCAGGGTGAATCCTTTATCAGCCACAAAGCCCTGTGCTCTGTCAACATTCCTGCCTGTGTGGCACCTATGATATAAGAACTCTGTCACACGTTGGATCAAAGGTGGATTAAATGCTGAATTTTGATTATTAACCCACTATTCCAGTTGGTATTCACAGGGGACTGAAAATGGAACAAATACAATGGGTATGCTGCATTTTTTGTTTGTTTCCACTGTAAGAGCTCTGGAATCCATCCCTGGCCCACACCAAAATCTCAGTGTGTGGTGCTGCCTATTACAGAAAACCATTATACACGAGGAGACAAACAACTGATAATTAGCAGGCTTTACATGCCCATTAGGTTAAGTATTCTTGAAAGTATATTCGTCTGCCATCACATTTGCATTCTGATAGCAGATGAGAGAAACTGGATATTAAATCTATCGGCTCCCTCAGAGGGCAAACAGAGCAGAAGAGTCTATTAAATCACAAAAGGAGAGAAAATTCCTTGCTGCTCCCCTGTACTGCCTGAGTTATTTTCACAACCGGCAGTGTGTCACACAGCAAACGGGGCTGAAGGGAGATGATCAGCCCTTCTGGACACGGGACAATTCAGCCCCACTTTGCTTTCTTGCTTCAGCTCTCTTAACTGCAAAATGCAGTCAGATTTTTTTGTAAAAGACTATGAAAACCTAAAGATAAAAATCAATTTTCTAAGTGCAAAAGTCCTTTTTATCATGGTTTGGTTTTTTCTACCTTTGCATTTACTCATTTAAGGAACATTTAAGGAACACAAATCATCAGATAACCACACAGTAATAAATTCTAGTTTTTCCAAAGCTTCCTGGCACATTTAGCAGCATATTCATACAGTCCTCCAAAGAACATCACCTTTGACTACTGAAATTTCTTGTCAGCAGTGACGGTGTGAATGAATTCTACACTTCACACGTGCAGTTTTGTTTGATTTGTTGGGTTTTTTTTCCAAGTGACATGCAGAGGCATCGGGAGATGTCACTGGTCCCTGCAGCCAGCCATGGACACAGAGAGCACCAGGGAGGAGCTGTGATCCGCAGGGCTCCTCAGCCACCCCAGCTGGGACACGGATGCACAGGAGGACTCACGTTCCACCGGAGCTGTTTATTCCAGGCTGGAACTAACTGCCTCAGCAGAGCAGAGAGCTTTGCTCCAGCTGAGCTTCCCAGGCTCCAGCACATCCAGCTCAGCTTCCAGAAGAAGCCACATCTGCCACACCATGAAGATAATAATTGCCGTAACTGAAGTAAGATTTTGCCAGTACTGTCTTAAGTAACAAACGTACAAGTCAGGCTCTCGGTGCCTCTGAGAGAAATGAAAAAAGCACATTGCAGCCAGTCAGTTTCTGTCTGACAAGGCCAGAGCAATCTCTGCCAAGTGCCATCCTTACCAGCTTTTCCTAGGACAACGGAGGAAGAAAAACAAACAAACAAACAAACATCGACTCTGTTCAGAGCAGTTATTCCAAGAGTGCCTGGCTGGTCTGAAAACGCAACCAGAGGGGGCACAGGACACCATGCCTATTTCCATGCTCAAATGCACCCATCCCAGTGCAGAGGGAAAGTGAAAGACTGTCAGCTAGGCAATGACTTCATAAATTGCTTGTGGCTTTGAGTGGGCACCAAAACCATCCTTCAGTGCGTCTACATGCAGCTCTGAAAGAAAGCGCAGAGGGACTGAGCCCCTTGTCCTGCAGGAGTGGCTGCAGAGAACTCAGTGTGCAGTGCCCCCAAGCAGCCTCCAGCCACACACAGCCCTGCACACTCAGGCCAGCTCCCCACAGCTGCATCGACATCTGCACATCAACATCTCCAAGCACCGCATCAGAGCTCCGAGTGTCGAACCGGGCTGGGATTTTTAAACCAAACTGATAAATAATAACACAGCAAGAGAAAAGCACATGGAGTCCAGTGTAGGTGGGACACTGAAGGAGGATGAGATCAGCCTGCTGGCCTGTGTGAACGTCCATGTGATTATTATTTATCAGTACAGCCCTGGGTCCTGTACTCAAAGTGCCTGAGAACACTCAGTACAAAAGCTTTGGTAACTCACTCCTCAAAATTATTCTGAGCCGTTGGAGTCATAATTACACTGTCATAATGAAGAGGGGAAAAAACTCTTCTAACAAGTAAATTCTTGTGGCAAATTGCATTATGAAAGCGGTAATTCCCTCTGAAGTAGGCATCCTCATGTCTTACTGCCCACATCAGTTCATTACGGTGCCTCTGCTGTCCCAGAGGAGCCTTCTCTCGGTAAATGAATGTTTTGGGATGATATTGCCAACTCGGGACTTATTACTTAATTGAGTATGGAAACGCTTAAGCCATTAGCATACATTTAGAAGTGTCTTATTTCACAGATGTTAATTTATCTTGGGGAATGCCCTTCTTTCTTCCCTCCTCCTTTTTCTCTTTCAGTTCTTCCCCTGCAGCCACCTTATTTATTCTGTCAGGTCCTAGTTCAGCCATTTGCCAGCCCGTGGTGAGCAGCTTACTATTTTAAAACCTTCCCAAACTGAGATTTGAAGCCTATTTTCCAAAAAGTGCACAGCCAAGCACTTCCTATCTTCCCTCACAGCTGAAAAGTATCGCCAGCTCTGGGTGGCTAGGAAAGCCTAAACATCTCTAGCTAAATAAGGTAAATAAGATTTTCAGGCATTCCAAATTGTTTTATCCACCTAATTATTACAAGACCTCAAAGCCATGCATAGAGCTTCTCTCTGCAGGCATCTCATTTTGGGATTTTTTAACTAATAATATATTCCCTCTAACAAAAGGGTCAAGGAGCTAGAATTATACAACAAAGGAAATTCCCACCGTTCCTTCATTATTCAGAGATATTGGGAAACTTGCAGTAAACTCCTGGAACTTGCCAACCTGGACAGGACCCAAAGTAAGGGTCCTGCCACTGCAGAGATGTCAAGTCTAGAGCTTGATTTCCTTCTCAAGCTTCAGTGAGGGCTGAACATCTGTGCAGTCACAAAGAGGGCGGGTTTTGAAGAGGTTTTGAACATCTCTAAAATTACTCAAGAACAGTGCTGGAACTCACCCTGGTTCAACCTTGTGCTGCAGCCCAGCCCCCTCAGGCCCTCCCTGTTTATGTGAACACCTGTCTGAACTACAGGGGAACGCCCAAAATTGCCCTTCCCCTCCTGGGCTCAAATCTGCCCGCAAACAATGGATTCAGCTGGTGATGACTGATACTCTTCTTTCACGGTGTACAAATTGCTCCATCCGACAGACTGGCAAAGCAATTACTGTCTGCTAAATCTGGAGCACAGACATGGTTTAGAAAGGGTTTGTCAACATAGAATTAATTTATTTTTATTTGATAATTTAAACTCAATTAGCATTTCTAGCTGAAGAGGGAAAAAAGCTTCCATAGATGAACTCAAAGGTCAGGACCTAAATGCAGGAAATCCTATGCCAGAAATAAAATAACAAATAAAGCAAACAAGCAAGGAAAACCCAGCAGGCGAGTTAAAGCCATTCTCAGTATCTGTTAGCTTGAGCAATGAATACTGGCAATAGGCAATTCCTCACAAAGATGACAATCCTTAAACCCAAACCCTTCAGAGCTTTTAGGCATTAGATCTAAAGACTTATGAAGAGATATCTTTTTGTAGATAAGCCTTTACAAAGCACAGTGCACCAGAGTTCAGCAGGCACGGCTGAGGAAGGGATGTGGAGACCACAATTAAAAATAAGTAGGAAAAGGAAGCGTCCCTGCATTTCTTCAGAGCAGATGTCTGTCCTGCTTACTTCAGCCAATGCTCACAGAGGTCAGAGAGCCACTGAAGGGGCCACAGCAGATTTTTTGAGCTCGAATCTCTGATCTCAGCCCAGCCAAACACAGCCACTGCACAGGCTGAGGTTCCTGCATGGCACCAAACCCTTGTCAGAACACGGGGGAATTGTCCTTTTCTTCTGGAGAGCAGAAGGGAAATACCTTCACCCAAAGAGCACTCAAAAACAACTACTGCAAACAAAACAGTGCTCAGCTTTGGACACAGGCTCCACCCTGCACTCAGCGCTGTTCAGTGTATGACACACAAAGTGTCACTAATTCGGTGCTTCAGAAATGAGGCTCCCAAAGACATCCCCAGTGTGCATCAAGTGTCCCATCAGCTTGGGGAGTGATGCTCAGGCTGTGCAGTTCTAATATCCCAAAGGCAAAACTTCTGCCCTGGCAGCCAGGGTTTAGCTTCACCATTTGAAGTTGTTACAGATTTACATCAGATTCCATCTGCTATAATACAGATCAATTATTTTGTGCAATGAACTACCCACCCTGGGCTATTACTATTGGTATTCTTGGTGATGGCTTTGAAGAGCTCAACCAGCACAAACACTGATCCTGTAACAGCAGCTCCCTTCACTCCATTCCCGTTGGAATTCCAGGCAGCACCCTGGAACAAGAGCCACAGCAAACACCCTGCAGAGCAGCGAGCTGGGCAATGCCTCAAACACAGCCAGGGGAGGGTGCAGAGCCAGGACAGCCACAGCTGGGCAGGGAGGCAGGGCACAGGGCAGTCTGTGGGACACACCTGGGCACAGAGCTCAGAGCAGACTTTGGACACTCCTGTGATGTGGGCCCCTGCCCAGGACAGGACAGGCTCCAGGAGGGACCAGCAGGCAGCAGAGAAGAAACTTCGCTAAGTGACTGATGCTGTGCAGACTGACAGCCGATAAAGTGACAAGACAATTCATTACCATGTACACAGATGTTACAAGGATCTGTCAGATCTGTTCAAGTAATAACCTTAAAAATCTAACAGGGCTCAGATTTGCCATTAGAAGCAGAAAACTAATGTTCCAATTTTTTCGTGATCAAAAATGCACTTTGAGATTGGCTGATGCATTTCATATGAGTGTGCTCAACCTGGATAAATGTTACCCTTAAAAAATGCAAAAGCAACACTGAAAAGTCAAACTATTCCAATAATTTCAAATCAAAGACTGCTTTCCCTCCCATGAAATATCTTATTCCTCAATGTACTTAGCCTTTATTTTTAAAAGTGCTTTGGAAATAAGGATTTTTCCTATCTGGATAAGATTTCACATTTCACTAGAATATTAGAGGAAGAGTTCTTTGACCCAAAGTGTTACAGGAACATTCTACATATTCAGGCACCCAAATACAGCTAAAAAGAGAACTCCTAAATTTGTCAGCAGTAACTGGGAAGCACAAGGAGCTGGAGCAGGTGCATTATTCACGTCCTGGGTGTGTAACCCCGGGGCTGATGGACAGAGCCATCCCCAGATCGGGCAGCAGCAGGGCAGGGCGATGGTTTGCTGGATCCATCTCTCACTTTTCCGACACCTGCCCAGGTAACGTGAGTTGATTCTCAAGGCAGAGGATGTTAACTGGAGTAATTTTAACAGAAGGAACTATTTTCTTCTTAATATAATCCGCAAGTGCGACAGGAGGTAACAGAGTGCCCTAGAAGTCGATAGTTCTTAAGCACTTGTCTCCACAGTGCCACTGCCAATTTTGGGCCATTAGCAAGTCACTTAGCAGTGCAGGAAAGCTATTTTGCCATCCAGAAGATGGAGAGAATTATATTTGCTTGACTGGCTTATAAACAGGCCATGAAAGATATTTCCTACTTGCACAGTGTGCTGCTCGCAGCAGAAAAGCCCCCGAGGCTGCTGCAGGAGCTCCCCAGGCAGCAGCAGAGGGTGATCCCCCCCAGCCCTGCTGCTGAACCCCTCTGGAGCAGCTCTGTTGGGAAAGAACAGCTATTGCCGTGAGACAGAGACACGGGACTCTCACCTTCTCAGGTCACAGTGTCTAACTCCTGCCTGCCTCAGCCTCATTGTTACATCAGGGCTGAGCGGTGGAAAAGCTGAAATGCAGAGGTTGCATTCCAAAAGAGGAGAGAATTTAGGGTTTGTTTTGGCTTTTTTATTTCATTTTCTCTCATAGTTAGAAGAGAGGGAAGAAATTCAGTGATGAGAAGATCTTCGAAGCTGTTTAAAGCAGAATGTGGAAGGAGATGTGTTAACTGACAGAACCAGAGCTATGGAAGGAGGAGTGAACACTGTTCAACAGGATTCTTTTCCATCTGGCAGAGGAGGTACAAAGTCAGGACTGGGGTACTGTGAAATAGCCACATAAGCTAAGGCCTAGAGAAAAGCCCATCTCAAAGTTTGATGTGGCTGCTAACCTTCCTAATCACCACTTACTCCCTGATCGTTTCTGCTATTTAAATCCGATTCAGTTCAGCCCAAAGAATAGGATTTGATTGAGCCCAGCACTAGAAGAACACACAAGCAATTTGATAAAATGCCAGTCCTGTTCAGATTTTCTTGCTGTATAAATCGAGTGCTAATGATCTCGACTCTGCTCCCCTCATGCATTTATGCAGCCCTTTTCATGTTTGCTGGATTATTATTGATCAATTGTTAGATAAAACAGAATAAGAGAAGCTCATGTAACAAACTCTCTGGGCCTTTTGGGGAAAATCTTCCCAATTATCAATAAGCACAGCTTATTCACTGCCACAATTTCACACCAGTCCCTATATTCCCACAATCAGCATCATTAAAAATACCAGAGGGAAACCACAAAGCCTCTCAATAGTTTATAAACTTGTACCTACAGATGTCCAACCCCAACTCTTGGGTTTACAAATGCAGAAATAACATTGATAGTTTATAAAAAAATTTTTTACTGCTCCCAGTATTATTGGAGGTTTATGTGTTTCTATTACAACCTTCAGTCATTCGCTCACACTGGATTCACTAAGTATAATTAGAAATTGAATAACTGTATAAAGAAAAAAAAAACTGCTGCTTTTTTCACTCATGAATGTATCCAGGCCTGACACTCAGTAGCTTAAGGCAATTCTAGCTCTCTAATTTCTTTGCTGATTCATCTCAAGAAACAGGAGAACCAGTTTAAAAGGTCGCAAGCAGAAAGTATCAATCCTGTTGACTTGAAAATAAAACAGAAGGTTATGTTTATTAGGCAAAACAAAACAAAAGCTAATAAACAAAGAACTGTATCTACAGTGTGGATTCAGAAAATCCTGTTCCTAAATTTGGGAAGCTCTGGCATCCCTGCACACACTGATGCAGTGTAACAGCACTGAGTTAATTCCAGCAGGAACTGGAATGCTGCAAACAGGAATTGCAATTATGAACCACCAGAGCTTCAGGCTTTAATTGCTGACAGCATTTGGAAGGACTGACATGAAATTATACCTCATGTTCTCCTTTCTCAGCAAAAACACTTCAAATAGAGTTCTCACTTCAGTTCCAGTCTCCAATACATGGACCATGAAACTGCAGAAAAAGAGCAAAATGAGCCAGGCTGGAAGATTTTCTGTGACCATCAGGAAGCTCTCAGCACCCATGATGGGAAGGAGGAAGAGCCTCCAGCCTTCCCTGGCCACCAGCACTGCAAAGGTGAAAAGCAGGTGAAAAGGGGGAAGCAAGTGTTGAATAAAACTGAGAAATGCTTCAGTTTCCTAAGGCCCCATTGAACCTTCCAGGCTACAGCAATATTCTGTATTTACCCACCATCTGTATTTTATCTCCTTCCTTTCCTCTATCTCTCACACTCATACAGAGTCAAGACAAATATTTTTAATTTTCCTAGCTCATTAAAAAACAAAACCTAGGCCTTGGCTCTTGTGGTCCATCTCTTTCCCCAAATTAAAAACAGTCCATCAGTTCCACATGCGCTCCTCTAAGTCTTCCCTTGTGCTGAACAGCACGAGATAAAATCCAAAGGGATCTTTCCCTAAATCTTTTAGTATTCAGAAGTTTCCAGAAGGCTCCCCTTGAAGACAGTTTCCTATTAGAAAGGGGACAGGGTTTTACTCTAAGCACAAAAGTTCTGAAACAGAAAATATTTAGTAGCGATGAGTCATTTTTTACTTTTGGCTATTTTGCATGTCTGTTTCTTCATTTCTGACCTGTATATCCTATATTTTCCATCTGTTCAAACCACAGTTTCCAGTCCACTGGAGCAAAAGCAATGGTAAAAGCATTTTGCCAGCAGCCCTTGGCCTCACTTCATGAATACTGCTCCAAATCTTGCTTCCACTCAAGGCAGACCTTCAAAAAATAATGGACTGGTTCAAAATAAAAATTAGTACAATTTTTCTCATATCAGAGAGAAGATCAGAATGAGATCAGATAGATGGAGAACATGTTATGGAGGGATCAACACAGAAACCACAACTCTGACCAAAAAAACCCAACCAAAACACCCTGAGAGAGGCTGCAAGCAGAACAAAGACAGGAAGGGCTCTCTAGAAGCATAGTTAAAGGAAATTATAACTACTCTGACACCACAGCACATTACAGCCTGAAAGCCAGGTACTCCCAGAAAAGCAGGTCAAGAGAAATCAAAGCTCAAGAAAGCAACAGCAAGTTGTTACAAAAGTTTGTTTTCAAAAGGTAAGACCAAAGTGCTGGTTTTAAGACAAGAATGCCACGCTTTTCATTTTGAACTGATATTCACTCCCTATTTTTAGCTTATTTTTTGTTTTATGATACCTTAGATCTCAGAGTAAAAAGCTACAATTCAAACACATCTTTTCCTTTTTGTTCCAGAAAATTTATTTTAGAAGCATTCCTTTAAAAGTTCAGGTGCTGAGTTTTCATCCTAATTTAAACAAAACAAGGTTTTTGAAGATTTTATACACCTATATGTAACATAATTATCATGGCTGTAACCAGCTCCACTTTTAATGGATTACAGCTCATGGAAACAGGTGCTTTGAAGTGAGAACTCTAAGACTCTACACTTACAGAGTGAAAACAATAAACATTTTTTACCTTGTTTTTAATGTTTATATTTAAACCTATTTTCAAATGTAGTAGAAGTTTCCATGTCTGCTGATGTGATCCCTTTTAAGTCAGAGACTAAAGATAAAGACATCCCTGACCACTTGCTATGAGGAACTTGGATTGTCTGGCTTGAATCAGCACTCAGGAAATTTTAAATCCTAGATTGACTCAGAAGGTGAGAGACTGATATGGTGAGGAGAGGTGTTTGTCCTCCACCCAATGAAAAAGAAATAATTGCCCTTGAGTAAGCAACCAACTGCTCTGGTGGTTCACTTTATACACCACACACCTATACAAAGGGAAAATGTCCTGATTTTAGGGCAAACCACCTTCCCCAGAAACCCCCCACAAATCTCCCAGCGGGAACAGGAAAAAAAAAATTCCTGGGCTGAGCTCTTACTTGTGAGGCCAGCTGTGCAAAACCTGAGTTACTCCTCACGCCAGGCCAAGGCAGCCAGGTGAGCTCATGAACATTCCCTTTACGATTTCAGCCCTGGAATGGGAGATGTGGAAAGGAGCTTCATCTCAATCACAGCAGGGTGTGACGTCCTGGGCAGCTCCAAAGCATGGCCAGTGCTCAGCACAGCTGTTTCTGAACACAGTTCCCAGGCTGTGGTATTTGTACAAGAGGGGAGTTCACTGCTCCCTCCTATGATGCACCTGCTCTGCCAGAGGAACATTTCGGGAGCTCTGGCAACACCCACCATTTCTAGGACAAACACCTGAGACAAACCAGTCTCATCCCCAGAAGCCAGAGTGTGACATTTACCTTCAGCTCAGGAAGGGGTGGCACAAGTCATTGGTAAGGGATAAAAAATGGAATAATCTCTGCAAATACAGATTTCCCACACATCAGCCACACAGCCCTCACTCACAGTGCTGGAACACAGGGGCAAGCTTGGAAAGAAAAAAGAACAACTGAGTAGAGCCCAGACACCTGCTGGGTGCCCAGCCCAGTCCTTGCTGGTCTGCCTTGCTGGTCTGCCTTGCTGGTTTATACTGGTGGTGACAAGGAGCTGCCCCTGGAACACCCCCTGCCTGGACAGCGAGGTGACCCCACGTGGCACTTGATGTCACATTCAAACATCAAGCACCACCCCTCAGGCAGTTTCTTACTTTCAGAAATTGTGTTGGTAGATCAATAATACTTAGGAACCTCAAACATCCTATAATACAGAACTGGCTCACAACAAGCTGGGGAGAGATACTGAAACACATGAATCCTACTTAAATGCCCAATTCTTACTCATTTCCTGTAAATAACTCTGCGGATTTAAGCTTCATTAATCTCAACATGAGTCCATCGAGAGATTAGGAGAACTGCAAACTCCAGCTCTCAAGAATTTAGATGTTATCTCTTAATACATAGATATGTCCCAGCTCTACCATTTCAATTTTTGTAGCATTCCTCAAAGGACAACTTCAGGAAAAGGCCTCTCTCTCCAAGAGACCACATCTCAGACAATTCGTACAACATCAGACTGAACAACACGAGAAACGGTGAGTCAACCAAGCTATACAATTTTCAGAGAGCAGCAATTGATGGACTGTTAGGCAATTTACACAGAGCAAGTGACTCCCAAGAGCAGAGAAACAAAAAGTAAGGTACCAAAGAAACAGAAAGCAGCCTTACCTCAGCGTGAACTGATCTTCTGTCGAGTTCTTAGCAACAGAGACAAGGAAAGTCAGAATGTCTCCTTGCTTGACGGTCTTTGGTGCATACTGGATGACAATATTGTTATCCAACCTCATTTCAGTTAAAGAAGGGGCAGCACGTGTCTGGTAAAGGAAAACACTTCCAATCCTCTGCAGGGGCGGTCCCGACTCATCGATGTCATTGCGCCCCGAGCGGATCCCGTTGCTTTTCCTGACGTCCTCCTTGGCGCACTCCCCTCTCTCATCCCCTGCCTGGATGGAGTAGTACAGCTCCACGGGGCTCCCTTCGGACCTGTCCATCTGCCTCTTCCTGCCCGTGAGCACGGTGGGGGGGTTGAACCAGCTGGGCAGCAGCTCCAGCTGTGCCACGCACAGCCCCAGGTCCCCCCGGAGCCGGCAGCTGCCGCGCACCTCGCGCGTCTCGCGGAAGGCGAACACGCGCAGGCAGGGCAGCCGCTCCACGGGGCTGTACTCGTCCCAGTCCCTGCCCACGATGTAGAACAGCACCTGCACCCTGGGCTTGCTCAGGTAGATCTTGGTGCTCAGGATGTAGGCCTGAAGCTTCCAGTCAAAGGAGAACTTGTTCGTAGAGCCAAAGGGGTTTGAAGACAGCATTAAGTCCTGGGGCACTGCTTGTTCCACAGAGAAGGGGCCGTAGCTGGCGTTTAACACGGGCGGGCTCTTGGATTTGTAGATCAGAAAGGATTCCACCCGGGACTGCAGGCTGGAGTTCCTCATAATGTCCTGGTTGGCTTCCTTAAGAAAGAAGGAAACATCTGCATTGTGGATGCGATAGGTCACGGGCAGGTAAGTGGGCAGCAAGGAAAATCTCTGTATGCTCTCCAGGATCCCTCGGCTCTCGGTCACTGTTGGAAGGAAAGGAGAGTTTCAAAGATCACATCTTCGACTCATACTCAGATACAACCTCGCTGACTTTACTGAGGGGCTGGACAGTGCTGCAGCTGGGACTGGGGGCAACAAACCTCATCAGTGCATGCAGAGGTGGCCCAGCAGATGATGATTTTTACAGCTTGGAAAACAATGGTTTACGATACTTTCTGCATGACAGTCAGATTAAAACAAGTAGCTTGTGGAGGTTCACACATGCCAAAGGTCACACCTCCACTTGCAATAAACTTTTATCATCAGAGACAAAATGACCCAGTCAGCATCTGCAACCCCAGACCACTGCACAGGCACATTTAAAAATTCTGATCATTACGGCAAGCTCCACCTGGGCAGGAATCCAGTGCAACAATTTTACATTGAATGCTGCAAATGGACCACCCAGAGTTCACACCAACCTTCTCAGCACTCTCAAGCAATACATAGACTCTAAATTGTTTCCTGCACAAGGCTGAATTTCACTTTAAAAATATTTAGCACAATAGCCATGTACACAGCAGCTCCTTTACATCCCTCTGGTGATGATTTCAAGAGGAGCTGTACCCAATTTATAGTCCTTTCTATTTCACTTTATCCATGAACAGAGGGTTTTTTCTGTGAATCACCATCAGCACTCCTTGTCACCTAACCCTCCACTGTCCCCTCATCCAGCTGCATTACCTGGAGGCTGTACATCACTGCACACAAAGAACATTTCCAGTGGCACTAAGTCTCTCCCACTGCAGGGCTCATGTTTTAACTGTGCCAGCCAGAAATTACCTGAGGCAGGCTGTCATGCTGAAGAACAAGCTCTGCATCCTTTCTAGGAACTGGCAGCCCCAAAGAACAAACACAGAAACTTAAGAAGTACAGATGCAAATACAGTATCACTTTCCTGTTTGAACAGCTGACCTTTGTGCTCACATCTTCTACCCTAATTATGAAATAAATTGCCTTTTTTTCCCCCCACAGCAAATTCAAATCCTTACCCTTACTCAGAAAGGGGACAAAGGCTTACCACAGATGGCATTCAAAGACAACCCAGTTCCTCAAGCTCTAATTCACAAATGCTTTTAGTTGTCTTTATCTTTTTGTTTAGCATCTGACCTAAATATTTATTTGCCCACGGGTACCGTGGTGGCCTAAACTGATGCCAGTTACTCCCATTCAGGTGCTGCAATCCACTCTGTCCAGCCTCAGACAAGCCACTTTTCCTGTGCTGCTGTTCTATACCCAAAAAATCAAGGGTATTACTGTTTCTTTTCCTTTACCCTTTTTGTCTGTAGACTGCAAACATAACAGACTTTTCTTAGTATTTATGCAGGAACAGCACCTAAAATCCCAAAGCTGTGATCTTGGTTAGGGTCTCCAGGCCCTAACACAATGCAAAACAATAAAGTGAAGTTTAAAAAAGGGGGCAAAAGACTTTTCTAGATGTAAAAGCAAAAATATATTACTTGTTGAAAGAAGATAATCCATAAAATCACCTAAAACCCAGCAACAAACCAAAACTAACCCTAGATAAGGGTGGGCATCACTCAGCAGGAACCGATCTCAGTGTAAAAGAGGACAGAAGAAAAGCTTACACGAGAGTTTCAGAGCATCACAAAATCCTTCTCTACAGCTCGAGAAAGAGGAATTCCTCTTCCAATAAACAACTGCAATAAAACCTTACATTAGAAAACTTAATTAACCTCCACTGAAACCCCAAAGAACTGGAAATAAAGTCTATCTGAAGGAGCAGGAAACTGGCCCCAGCACACATCAACATTGAGACTGTAAACTGCAAAGGCACTGAAAGCCTGAAATCCTGTGCTCCCCCAGAGGTGGCAAATTCATCTGAAATCCAAAACGAAGCTCATTTTTAATCAAGAGTAAATTGCAGAGCTTTCTCACACACACAAATACCCTCCATTTTAGCCTTAGTCTTTTGAGCATTCAGCTCCCACTTTCTCTAGATGCTCACTGAGAGCAAATGAAGTTTCTCAAGACCTTTTTCGGGATAGTCCTCCAGCAGAGGTTTGTGCCAGCCCCTCTGGCTCTGCTGGTAGCAAGCTGCAAGGCTGGAGCCCTGCTCAGCTCACCCAGCCCACAGCATCCTTCCCCATCTAATGCCCCATTTATAAATTCCACACTCATTTCATTCTCCTCCCAACATCCTGGCAAAGCACAGCAAGGCATCAAAAAAGCACCTTGGTGAGAGGAAAAAAAAAACCTCTCGAGTATTCAATTTTTAATTCTCTTTATTTTGATGGCAGCTCCTCCTTTGTGTTCCACAGGGAAAAGTACATTATTTTTATATTAAAATTAACATAGTGTTTCACCTCATTATTTTTTAATCATTTATTTTATTGCTTATTTATCTGAGGGATTAAAAACCTTCCCCATCTCCACAAGACAATGTTCCTCAGATTTTGTAAATCAATGACTCTTCAGAACAGGAGAGCAACACAAATGGGAAAAAATAAAAGAGAAAGTGAAATGCCTGTGAAAATAGGAAACAACCTCACAGCTGGAAAAAGGTGCACTGGTTTTAAATTTCTGGGCAGTGCCAAACTGCTCCCCTCACTGGTGTCCTTCCCCCAGCACCAGCTGGGAATGTGCACTGAATTTGAACTGGTTTGTGCTGGAAGCTGACTGCAGCTTTCCAAACAGCCAAAGGCCAAAAATCCAAACAACTTTAAACTTTTTATCTGGGGAGAGTTATAATCAGCACAAACAACAACAACAACAAGTCTCAAAAACAACACTGAGCTCTGCTGTACCATCTGGATTTTGACCGTGAAAGTTTATTAAGGATTCTGAAGGATAGGAAATTAAAAACAAAAACAACTATCAGCATCCTTAATTACAACCATGACTATTTTTGTAAGAATTATGCATGTTTTTACAAAGGCAGAACTGCAGAAGATTACCATTTTGTGTGGTATTGAGTGAGGCTCAGCAGAAAAGTGGTGTTTTAAAGATTTAAATTATATCATCTATCCTAAATATTACATTCTATCCATACTGTCATAATCAAAGTTGCACTGGAATAACCCACCTGAGTAATTAAGGTAAGAGTGACACAGTGACGTCAAACAAAACAAAGGAGGGGAAACTGAAGTGCTCTTGAGGAAACAGCATCAAGACAAAAAATGAACGAGTTCCAGAAGTGCAGTTTATCTTTACTGCACCACTATGCCTGAAAACGCCTCCACATGGAGACCTTGGCAGCAGAATAAGCAGCACTTTCAGGAGATGCTCCCCAGCAGTGTGAAGGGAACCAAGAAAACCTGATTTTGATGCCAGGAGCAATTATTCCCCAGCCCCTTGCAGCAATGACTGTGTCTGACCCCTCATGCTGTAAGGTCGGTTGAGGATTTCAGTCCGTGGCCACCTGAGATCTTGTCACAGGATGGTTTTACCCCCTCTCTCCTTAGTAACCCTCCCTCTGCCTGACAGTGTTTTTTAAAAAAACATTTGTCTTTGATGGAAGACGCAAACAGTTCGTAGGTCAGGAAATGGGAAAGCCTCTGAGACCAAGGCAGCACGTTCACTTTGCTCCTGCGCAGCCAAAGCCTGCGCATGAACCCTCAACATGAGCTGCATTCACCTGCCAGAGCCATACTGCTCCCTCGTTAAGGCGTTAATTTTGTACTGCTCCCTCTTTAAGGCGTTAATTTTGTACTGCTCCCTGGCTAAAACCCCCATCTTTCTTTCCTGAGTATCGTGGAGCAGCAGCTTTCAGTCAGTGACAAAACCTCCTCATGGCTCAGTTTTACTGCAAAGTTATTGACCGTGGCTTCAGAAAATTGAAGGAATCTGCCAGACCACTAACTCCATTCTGTACTGCCAGATCCTTGGGATTTCAGCACTCACAGTTACTTTCTTTTTAAAACAGTTCAATCCACAGTCATCCAGCATTCATGGGATATAAAACTCTTCCAATCAATTATATAATGCTACTATTAAAAAAAGTAAATTGTCTTTTTCTTGTAGATTGAAGGGAACAACTTCTTAGGGGAATTTTCCTCCCAGCTGCTGGCTCAGGCTGGAAATGCAATAGATGGAATTTGTTGCTATATCTTGGGGATTGAGATAAGTGCTTCTTTTCAGCAGGCCAGAAATTTTACCTTTTTCATTCATTTCAGCTGCTCTCCTTGAATCTTTTGAACACTTCTGCTCTTCTAGGTTTGCTGTGAATTGAAATAATTTCAGCAAAAATATCTAGAAAAAGAAATCTGCTGGCATGATATATTTTCAGCTCTGGAACGCAATGTCACGGGAGAGGTCTGTTCCCATGAAACTTCACACTTACTTCTGAAAAATTCAGATACTTCAGCTTTAACCTAGTTAAGTGGCTGAATCTGCTAATGCTCAAAAGGGAGGCATTTGAAAGCCAGGCTATAAGCAGAGCGAGTCCCTTCCCCAGGTGTAGCTAGGGCAGTTTTTAACAGAGTGATGATCTGCTCTGCCACTCAGTCACTTACAGCAGACAGGGAGCATTCAGACTGTGCTATGTGAAGATCTGATGGGATCATTTCCATCCTGGAGGGTTTGTATGCTGCTTGTCCTGTTCCTTCCTCAGGCTCCAGCATCCTGCACAGCCCATAAACACAAATAAAGCAAACTAGAGCTTCCCAAGGATGACTCCCTGTGCTCCTCCTTTTGCCAGCTTCAGCTTCCTCAGAGCCATCAGCACTGCACTTTTAAACTGGATTGAGGCTGGCTTTGCTTCACTGCCAGCAGCTTCCTGACACAGTGGTAAGACATAAGGGGAGGCTGAGGACTGCACCAGTCAGATTTTCCTCTAGACTTCCACTACTTCGCCATATAAAATAAAAAAAAAAAGAAAAACCCACAAGAAATAAACAAAACCCAGCCAACCCCAACACCCATCACAAAAAGATGAGAGGAAGGTGAGCCATCCATCTCCAGCAAGTGCTTTTCCCAATCCCAATGAGCATTTCCTTCTGAGTGCACTATTGTATTTAAAATCTCCAGTGATCCCATTATCCCCTACACAGCTGTGCAACACAAGGCAATTGATCACTATCAATTAACTGTCACTGCTCATGCTGGAGCACTGATTTCCCGTCATTCTTCACCTGCTTGCATGGAAGAAGAAAATCAGCATAATCAGAAATTAAGGAATCCAGCCTATCTGCAGCTAGAACCCCAATCTTTACTCCCTGTGCTGTCACACCATTAAAGAATGGTTCCCAAAAAATCCTCCTGCTTTTGGTAAGCAGCAGCATTCTAAAGGCCAAGTACCCAGAGAGCAGCGACAAGGCCAAATTGATGTGTCACAAAGAAGAAAGCAAAAATAGAACCCTGCAACCCAAGAGTCATGCATTCCTCTGTAACAAATTAAAAAGAAAAATGGCTTCAAGGCCCAAAATCACCAGTTTCTTTTTAAGTCCTCTCCTTATTAGCATTTCAGACTGCTCTGCCTGCTTCACTTTGTAACATTCCCTGTGACCGTTTCATCCTTGGGAAATGATCATTCTTCTCCAAGAGCAGTGCTGTTCCCAGCCTGCCAACTTCCCCCAGTTATTACAACTCTCATCCCAGCCTGCACGTCCCTGCAGACCTTGTTAGAAAGTCAGGGAAAGATGGTTTGGACATCAAGGGGGTTAGGGGGTACAGACCACACAGAAAAGCCTCCTGGTGAAAAGGTGATTCCTCATTGGTGGTAAGAGAATTTTAAACAAGTTGGAATATTTTAAAGAGTGCAACATGCACTTAACAACAGCAGATGCTGAATAAAGCAAATTAAATTCCACCAAGATGCAGACAAATCACCTGCACCACATTTTCAAATCATTCTTTTTGTGAAAACTATCAAGCATCACTACTACAGCGAACAACCAAGAATCTGTAAGTGTTGAGTCAGGCAAAGAAGGAAATGCTCTGAGCCAAGATGCTTAAACCTCGTGAGGCTCTCCTGATCAGACAGACAAGTCCATTATTGATGTGTTTAAACACACTGCCTGCCCAGCAAAGCACTGAGCCACTGCTCCAAACATTCAGGAGAAAGCTCTCTGCAAAGGGAGCTCCTGCTCCACCAGAGGCAGAACCAGCGCCACAAAACAATCCCTTAGCATGAAGCGCTCTCTGATGCTTCCAAGGCAGGGAAGTAAACCCAAACCAAAATGAATGCACCATTTTCACAAGCCTGACCATCAGCAGCTCCTGGTGGGCTGCCTGAACGCCAATCCTGGAAGTTTAACTCAACACCAAAGGATTTCCAGGCGTGCAGTGAGAGCAGGCACTGATCCCGGCGTGCTGAGCACAGCCCCCAGGATCACTGCAGGTCACTGCCGCTCCTCCTGCACCTCCCAGCCCTGCCCTGCTGCCCAGGGGCTCACCTGCTGCAGACACAGGCTGAGCTCCAGCTGCCTTCACAGGCCTGAGCAACCGGCAGGTAAAGCCTTTCTGACAACAGCACTGAGCTCTGATGACACAATATTTTCTTTCAATATCCCATTTCACTAAAGTTTGAAGAAACTTTTGTAAATTAATCACTGATATTAGAACAGATGACACCTGATCATTCATTAGGAGATGAACAATCCTGAAGTAGTTGTATTATTCACACTGACAGATAAAGAAATCATTTAAATAAAAGGGCCTCAGAGGAACACATACCCCTTTATATTATCAAGTGATACAAAAATGATCAAAGATCAGATAAAAAAGGCAAGCTCCCACCTGAAAAGGCAGCAAAGCAATAATTACAGGGAGAAGTACTTAGATAAAAGGATATGGCACTGTTTCACAAAATGATGTCAGCCTGAACATGAAAGGGCAAAGCAGTGATGGGCGCCACAAAGTTTACAGTGAGAAAAATCAGAAGAAAAAAAAAAAAGCAAACAACAAAGAAACCAAACTCACAGGCACAGTAACTGCTGGGGGATGATGGGGAACAAGAGAATGACTCTGACAGCCCAGGCACAGAGCATCAGTGAGCACAGGGCTGTCCCCAGCCCACCGGCAGCAGGTGAGTGGGGGAGGTACCAGACGGGCGAGATCCATCATCCCTGGGTGTGACAGAGCTCCGCTCTCCCCCTCACCTGCTGACACACCCAGTGCTGGCCTCCTGCAGTCCTGGGGCAGGAATTTAACAAACCTGGGAGAAGGATGCAGTGCAAGAAGCACCAGCACAGGAGAGATCCACTTCAAGCTCAAGAACTCTCAGCAAAAGGACAGAGATGAGAGCTGCTGTGTCCAACAGACTGAAATACTCCAGGCTCGCAAGAGCAAAGCTTTGTGTCTCCACTTCTGCCCTGACCCTCCACTTACAGCTCTGCTTGCAGAGAAAGCAATAAATGAAGATCTCAAAGATTTAAAGAACAAAACAAAAGTCAAACACACAAGCAAAAAAACCACCCCCCCCAAACAAAAAACAAAACAAAACAAAACAAAAAAAAAACCACACCCCAACACCCACCAAAAAACAACCCACAAAATTAGAAAGCTGAAATACTTGCCAGGAATATCTTGACTAAAACACAGTTTCTTAATGTGCTTATGTTTGGGAACCAATGGAAAGAAGAGGAAGGCTGAGTGACAGGGGAATGGAGAATGACAGGAGTCCAACATCAGCTGTCCAATTCCTCATGACAGAGACAAACATAGGCCTGGCAGGGAACAGCCTTACACTGTTTATCACTCTCCTCACACAATCAGAAGCTGATCAGATCCTGCCCCACGTGTCTGCAAAGCTCCCTCTTCATTTCCTGCAGGGATCCCAGGGCTGTGCAGAGGCTACAGTTCTGCTACCAGGCCATTATTGATTGGAGGAAAAAAGAATTCTAAGCACTAAATGAACACCTGAGTCAGCAAAGAGCAGCTCCTGAGCTGACCCCGCCTAGGACACCCCTGTCTATGCACCCTAATCCAACCCCACTGCTTTGGGAACTGCAGCACAGAGTGCTTGTGGCTGCTGGCTGAGCATTCTTCCCCACCAGAGTACAGGGGGTTTTTTTTCTTAATTAATTTTAATTTTATTAATCCATATCATGACTACATCTTGCTGCAGGCTCCATGCCTAATACTGAATTCATACAACCAACAATTACAATATTGATCTTCAATGGCTACATTCACTAACAAGATAAAAAGAAGTAAGAAAATCTTTTAAAGTCTTATTTAAATAACACCACAGTGCTAGGATATGCAGTAAATATCCAGGAGTTTTGATAAACCCAGCAACATTTCACTAAATACATTATTATCACCCATTTTACATTCAATAATAAAAGTGCAGCTTCAAAATACTTGGGTGTGTTCTCAGAAAGAACTGAAGATAGAAATGGGCACCTGTTCAAGTACCCTTCTACCTGAAAAGTTTGGAAATCAGAGCACACCAGAGAAGACAAATACATCCAAACAGGTGGGGGTTTTTTGCAGGACAGCTCCTCCTGGAGAGTGTGGAGGATGTTTGATACTCAGCAGCAACAGGGACTGCAGGGGAGCTGTGCAAGAACCACCGGGAGCTCACGGTTATTTTCCCCTACCCTGCAATTAGCTTGGATACTTATAAAATCCCTGCTCCTTGGAAGTGAATAGTTTGGCATTCTAGTCCCACTGAGCAGCTTTCAACAGGAGCTTCCGGAAGCAGTGGTGAAAAACACACAATAGAAAGCTCAGAAAAAATTAGGGTACGTTTAAAACAAATTACAGACACGCTTTCTGCCAAGCTGCTCTTCACCCTTGCAGAAATCCCTGTCCCAGCCAGCTCTCAAAGGCTGGTTCTCTCACATTCCAACCAGTTATCCTCACCCATGGCTCGGGGAGTATTTGCATGTGTGAGTCCACGTGCACGTCTGAAACAGTTCAATTCACATTTCCTGTCGCTGTTTGTGTAGCTGAGTGCAAATCCTGCTCCAAGCAAACATATTAAGTTGTATGAATTAAATCTGCACCAAACTGATTCTGCAGTTGTGTAATTGACTGGGGCTTCACATCACTGCTTGTAAATAAGAGATGAAAAGCTGAGGTTCTCTAATTGAATGTCTCCAGAATAAAGAGCGGTGCCTGCCAGGTGGAGCAAGACAGACGCTGGGATTCGTGTGCGAGGCATTTCCCCATCTCAGTTCCTCTTGGAACCTGCACTGGCCACTGCAGCTTGTTCAGCAGGGTTAATTTACACAACCGCTGCTGCACTTTCAGATATTCCACTCCAAGGCTGTGTGAATAACTGATTTTTCAGCTGCCAAGCTGAACTAATCAAAACCTAAAAACAATTCTCTCAGGTCAATCCAAAGTGAAATACCTTTCAGCACCCCAGCACTACAAAAGGGAATGAAAAACTCCTAATAAAACCATAGGAAAGGATAACATTACCCTTTAAAAAATGAAAAAACCCTCCCCCCAACAAAAAAAAAAAAAAAAAACAAACCACAAAAACACCACCACAAAGTTAAAGGCTCCAACCTTTCTTCTCAAGTTCCAGCTTACTTTTTGAAAATTACTTTCTCACGAAAGCTACTCCACATCTCCATTTTAATCCACAGCCTTTCTACTACACTGGCATGTGTAAGAGCTACTGGATTTTTTTTTTTAATTTAGTATATTCATAATAAAGGCAGTTCCTTTAAAGCTTGGCACTGCTTCCCTGTGAACGGCTGTTCTGAACATACCAGCTACCTCTCATTGTCCCAGCTGGATAAAATCAAATCACTGGATAAATGGAATAAACAGTTGAGCAAATATTCCAATGTCTAGTTATCATAATCTACAAATCACTACCAACTGTTGTTTTATTACATAACAAAGAAGGATTAAACCTGTATTTGGAAGACAACAAATATATAATTAAGACCAAACAGAAAAGTACTGATTACTTAACCTAATTTACATGACTATCTCTTGTTTTACAAATTAAGATAAGCTTCTTTACATATCCATGCACACAGTCTGCAAGTACTTCAGATCCCTTTCCCCATCCCTGAAAAATGGGTTGACTTGATGGAACAAATCACAGAATGTACAGACATTTACTGCCTGGCACTTTAGGAAATACCCAGGAATAAATCAACCAAGACAAACCACTAAACGTGAAGGAAAGCAAAAGCATTAAAATGACATATTAAAAGCGTTCTGCCAAATTACATATGGTTCACAGAGGTGCCACATAAAATTTAAGACTGGAGCGCTTTAAATTGTACACATAGCAAGGAGCATTACTGATCCCCCGGTCACTGAAAGCGAGGAACGCCTCGCTTGCGAAGGAAGTTGGGTGCCTGACTGCTCCGCCTGAAGGAGGCAGACGGAGCAGGTCCACTGCAGGACCTGGGGAGGAAACACCTGTGATAGGTGAAGAGTCCCGCAGTAATATACAGAAAGAGGAGGAACGCTCCAGTGCAGAGGCTCCTGAGATGAAGGGCACACGGTGCCCGTGAGAACTCCCCGTGCCAGCCCTGTGTGCTGGTGAAGCCGCAGAGGGGGTGCTCAGGGTGGGGGGACACACCCAGTGCTGTCTCTCCCTTACTGAACACAGCCTCAACTGTTGCTGTTTCACACCCGCAGTACTGCTGAGATTCTGTCAGCGTTTCCCTGCCTGCTGCTGCCCCGCGTCACCCAAAAATCTGCTCCCACCTGGTGCTGTGAGCGCATCGGGATTGCAGCTCGATGCTGGAGCAGAGCTGAGCCTGTGCCCAGCAGCACTGCCTCCCTCCTGCTCCATGCAGGCACCCCAAAACCCGGCTGAAACAAACCCCTCTGTCCCAGGGGCATGAGGAGCTCAGGCCCTTTACCTGCACTGCATCCCAAACCTGTGTGAAACAAACCCCTCTGTCCCAGGGGCATGAGGAGCTCAGACCCTTTACCTGCACTGCATCCCAAACCTGTGTGAAACAAACCCCTCTGTCCCAGGGGCATGAGGAGCTCAGACCCTTTACCTGCACTGCATCCCAAACCTGTGTGAAACAAACCCCTCTGTCCCAGGGGCATGAGGAGCTCAGACCCTTTACCGGCCCGGAGTTTGCACGGAGAGAGGGCAGTTGTTTTCCTGCTCTGTAAAAGGGAGGGGGTGCTGGCTCAGGGGAGCACACTGCGGTTGAGGTTAGGAACAGGCAATCTCAGTGGCTGGGGAAGCCAAGGCAGCGCTGCGGGGCCGCTCGCACACCCCAGAGCAGCGGAGCCCCGCAGGACCCGTGGCCCCCGGCTCCCCACGGCGTGCTCAAAGGCCACACGCTGACATTTCCCGAGTGTTACGAGTCATTGTGTTCCCCGCTATGTGCCATCCTTACGAGTCATTGTGTTCCCCGCTATGTGCCATCCTTACGAGTCATTGTGTTCCCCGCTATGTGCCATCCCTGCTCAAGCGCACTCCCTTCAGCCGCTAGGCTCAAGGCAACAAATTACTCCTCGTGAGCGCACCGGAGCTGGGAACTGCTCCGGAGACTGGAAACAAGGCAGGGCAGCTCCGCAGAAATAACGCGGGGTAGAAAGGGGTGACGCATAAAACCAACAACACACAGGAAACACCAGACTAAAAGAGAAACTGCATCCTTACTTTCTTTAGAAACAGGATCTGCAGGCTTTGTGCAACACACTGTCCTTCCAAAACTGTACCAGCTCAGGGAAGCGAGCAGGAGCTGCTCTTTAAATGAAGGGAGTGAGGGAGGCACTTTTAATTACGAGGCACACCTGGGGATGGTTTGGCTCATTGCATGACTTAGCAAAACCCCACAGCTCCTCCGAGTTAAATCAGTTTGTGAGAGCCTTCTACAGCTTTTATGCTCTTCAGTACACAGAACGGCACTTCTCCAGCAGTGCTTCTCCTGACATCGCTGCATGACCTGAGTTATTCATGGGGAAATTTCACTGGGACACCTCCAGCAGCCCTGAGCAGCCACAAAGTCCACGAGTCACTTGGCCAAGTTCTTCTGGAAGCATTTTAAGAGTCTTATCAGGGAAGAGTTAAGAGTTGCAGGGGGTTTATTGCTTTTTTAATATTTTGATTGAAGGAAGAATTGCAGAAAGGTTGTTGTCTGAAAATTTCTGCAGCTGCAATTAGAGAGTGTTCCAAATGTGTTGCCAATTAGCTTAATTGGTGTGCAGGCTGATTGAGACCTGAGCAGGAAAGGTTCCTTATTACTTAAGAGGGGGGAAAGAAAGAAGCAAAGACCAAAACTTCTCATAAACTTGCTAAGAGGAGGACCAGAGGAAGTACTTGACTTCATGAGCTCACGATGCAGTAACAGCTCTCCAAGTATAGAGAATGAGCCCTTTGAAGATTGGTTTCAGGTGTAGCTCGCTAAATCCCAGACTGAGTGCTAGACTAATTACGATGTTCAGCTGTCTCTGTGATTTCATTAGATCAGTCTGAAGATGGAATGTGGTCCAGTTGGTGTTAGCTGAAGCTCTGCTCCGAACTGTGAAGGTGTTCAGCTCCGTAAGGACAGATGAGGAGCTGCAGTACCAGGCACAGTTTGCCTTCCAGCAGTCCAGGACCACAGGAGCTCTAACAGTGCCCTGTGCTTGTTAATGCTGGAGTGACAGGCAATTAAAAGGCTCTGCTGAGGTAGAGGAGAAGCTTTTCTCCTGCCTTTGAAACAAATTTCATAGGTTCACCAACAAGGCAAACATCAGACACGTTTGTCCCTGCAGTGAGCAGTGCAGATGTGCTGAGCGCCTGCTCCTGGGGTGTGCAGACACAAATCCACACAGACACTCCCACCCCACACCTGCTAACCCACAGAACCCAATCACTGCGCACACCACCCCAGGATTCTGCACAGAAAACAAAATCCAAGCCTGCTGCCGTAATTCTGTCCTACCTACGTGAACAGCAAATCTGCTTTTTGTCAGAATAGCGCTGAAAGTAAAGCAAAGCACAATTCCTTTAATTGTACAGCTTTTGAGGCTCCGTGTCCTGCCTGGGACTTCAGTAACAAGAAATTTCAGTGCCATGCAACTTGGCTGTGGTTAAATTATTCCAAGAAAGTCAAGAGTGAATCCACTAAACAAAGGCTTAGTTGGCATAAGGGAAGCTCAAAATCAGACAAGCAGAACGTTAGAGCTGACAGGGCTCCATGGTCATACTCAATTTCTCTGCATCTTAAACGACTGTTTAATTTGTTCTGGTTTAAGTGCAGCTCCAAACAAAGGAATTCTTCTAGGACTGCCCATGATTGATCTTAGCTTCTCAAGAGAATATGAGAGATTTAATCTCAAACCAAATCTGCTTTTTTTTAATCTCAAACCTTGAACCATGGCCAAGCACAGTCAAGATCCAGAAACAACCCCCTCTCTTCTTCAGCCCTAACTGGGGTGGTCTCTTGGCATTAGTATTTCACATTCATATGAAGTCAGTGAACTAACAGGAAACGATGTCTGAAGACCAAGAACCAAATCAAAGTACAAACCATAAGGACTTTGTCTCGTGGGTAGTGCCGGTTGACCAAAACACAGCTCAGTTCACATCACTGCCTCGAGTAGCAAAGATTTTCAGTCTTTATAGTGCAGCTCAAGTAGGTCATTGTGGTTCCATGCTGAGGTCAGGCTCAAGTAAAGCTTGTGTGAGGGCTAAGCCAGCGCAGAGGTCACGTACACCCCACACGAGCACCACAGTGCTCACCTGACACAGGTGTGCAAATGGTGCTGTCAGAGGCACAGCAGCACCCTTCTGTCTGCCAGTAACACCGAAAGGAGAAGAGCCAAAGGAGGTAAATGTATTACAATTAGGTGAAATAATAATAAATGTCCTCCTTATATTATTTTAATACTTTTCTCAAAACTTTGCATCACCCAATTCAGCCAGACATTTCAGGAGGCTGCTGGAATTTTGACTGTTCTCGAAGAGCTACTTTCCTGATCAAGGTGTGAGCATTAACTGGTAACTACTCCCATTCATATGAATAATGTCCATTTTACAGTTTCAGCTGCAGTGCAACACCCAGTTTGAACTGCTGCCTGTGCAAAGAGTAGATTCAGCCCATCTCATTTATGTGCTTATCTAAACTGGAGGCAGCCACGCAATATAATTTAGTGTATACAGCACTTTGCTAATAGAGAAACTGTGCACTGAGTAGCTTTTATTCAGAAGGTTTCTTTAGCTTGGAATCCAAGCACTTAATACAGCAGAAGAATTTCATTTTCTGGGGCATGGTTTCTCACTGACACAGGTGCTCTTATGGCAGAATTTACAGAGTCCATTATCTTCTCAAATAGGAAACACCAGAAGTGATCATGCAAGAAAAGACATTATAAAAGACTTCACTTAATCTGAGATTTGTGGGACTTGGGCTCCAGTTTAAACATCAAAAGCCAAGTTCAAAGTCCTGCTGCAGGAGGATGTGCAGATGATGGTGTGTAACTCCAGGAGCTGCCCTGCCCACCTGCACAAAGCCTGACTGGAATTCTTACACACTCCTTACACAGCACCGTTTATCTTGCTTAGTGTCTCTGAGTAATGGAGAGGACACGGACAATGACAGACCACGGAGATTCACGGCCTGAGGAGGGAGGAAAGAACAAGCAACAACTTCTCATCTGGCACTGGCAGCGTGGCAGGGGACTGAGTAATCCCTGGGAGTGAGTAAACCCTGGGAATGAGTAAACCCTGGGAGTGAGTAAACCCCAGGAATGAGTAAACCCTGGAAGTAAGTAAACCATGGTAATGAGTAAACCCCAGGAGTGAGTAAACCCTGGGAATGAGTAAACCCCAGGAATGAGTAAACCCTGGGAGTGAGTAAACCCCGGTAATGAGTAAACCTCGGGAATGAGTAAACCCTGGGAATGAGTAAACCCTGGGAATGCCTGGCTGTGCTGTGCCATGCTGTGCTGGAGGGATGGGGAGCACACACGCCCGAGGCTGGAGGGGCAGGCTTGACCTGCAATCATCTTGTGAGCACTGTACTGGAGAGGGAACTCCCAGAACCCCTGCTTTGGGAGGAGATGCTGCTTGAGAAGGAAGAGACCGGTCTCTCCTGATTTCTTCACAGTTCAGTGGTGTTCTGCTCTCTTTTGGGCACTGGGAACCTTTCCACCTGGAGCACAGGGGTGAAGAGTGCCAGTCTGACGCAAGCCCAGGAGCACGCGTGTCACGAGCAATCAACGCAAACTCCTCCGTGACAAGCTCAGCAATGGCTTTCACCTTTGGAACAGGAGCATGAGTCAGGGCTCTCTGTGAGACATTCCTCAGGAGGCCTTCAGTCATCACTGGGATGTGCCTGTTCCTGAACAGTTCAAGGCTGTCACTTCCCATCTGCTGTTTTATGATGGGAAGAGTTATCAGGACACAAACGATGCAAACTGAGGCGCAGACTCTGTGTAAAGGACGTACAACCTGAAGGAGTTCCAGTTCATGATGTTGGGGCTCACGTTAATAAATGACAGCAAGGTAAAAGATGGCTGAATTTCATTGCATTAAAAGGTGGGATTCAGGCCAAACTGACCCAAGAAACAACAGGATAAGGAAAAAGCTTTAACTGAGGTTTCTTCCGTTAACAAAGGGCTACCAAGGCCAGGTTGGACAGGGCTCTGGTACAGTGGAAGGTTCCCTGTCTATGGCTGGGAGTTGGAACTGGCTGATCTCTAAGCTCCCTCCCAACCCAGACTGTCCCACGGTTCTGTGACACCACGATGCGATGGGCACCCAGGGTAAGCCATGGTCCATGCCAGCTGCACAAATCTGCACACGATGGTGCCATACAGACCATTTCCAAGCACACCCAGCAACAGACCCGAGAGAAACACCCAGGTCTAGAAAGGAACGCTTCAATCCAAAGCTAAGCTCGCTGTTAAAGCCCTCATTGGAAGCATCCTTGCAACAGCAGATTCAGAGATGAAAACAGCAGCAGCCGGGGCGTTAACGAGGCGCTAAGCAAAGATGCTCCTGGATGCTGGTGAATGCCAGCCTGGCTGGGGACACTGTCCCTGGCTGCTTGAAACAGGACAAATTACTCTGCTGGCTGTGTGCAGTGCTTAGGAAGTTTGAGTCCCCGTCACAGATTCTGCTGTTGCTAGCACTCTGCCGTGGAAACCGGGGCTAATTAACACAGAAGGCAAGAGCTGGATCATATTTAAAGATGTACAGGTAGATAAATATACTTTCTACCTGCTGGATAGATTCAGGAGATGAAAAGGATAAAACCCAGCAGAAGCCAGCATGCAGTGGCACTCTGTCAAAGGTGCTCTGAGTTCATTATCACCTCCAAAGGACAGTTCTCCCCGGTGCTCCAGCCATGAACATAGCACAGGGAGATTTCAAAGCAGGTTACATAAAACCTTTTCCTGGCAAAGATCCACAGTTTTATGCTCTGAACCATCTTTTATGTTATGTTTGGTTTCATTGTTCCATTCTGATTCCAACAATACCATGGATAATAAATGAGTATGTTTCACAACTTGGTAAGATAGCCAAAATGCCACTACCTACCTAATGAGCCTTATAATTGAGTTGTAATGAATTTTATGTAGTGCTGTGTAACTTGATGCAAGAGACACTGGGAAGATATTTAAGAGGGAAGAATTCTAATACAGTTTTCAAAAGAAGGGATAAAAATAATCACTAGTTTACTCACACAGTTGTTACTCCTGACAATTTAAGCCAATGAGATTACTCATGTGAGTAAATCTGTCACAGGAATAAGGCTGCAGAAACAAGCCCTGGGATGTAAAGGTGATGATGTTTAGAAGGCTTTTCTTTATGCAGTATCCAGCTAAAACTGTGCAATGCATTCCTGTGAAGAAATGGTTTGACAGAACATGAAAGCCTGCGAGTTCTGAAGAAGTTAATACCTGCTTTTAAAAATATTTTATACTGATCATGATTCAAGCATAAAAGCCAAGAAGTCTCTATTCTTTTGCTTGTTTTGTCTTTCTATTTGATGAATATTACCTTATTCAGATATCAACTGAAAAAGCAATTAAAAATGAAATTAGGTCAATAAAATCAAAGACATACTTTCAGATCTCCTAACTTGCTGACAAACTTTTTAAAAAGTGGAATAGATGACAACTAGCAAAATAACATGCTTTCACACAAAACAGTCCTTGAAGCAAAACACAGGAAATTCAAACACCTGACAGCACTTGCGTGAGTTTCCAGAACATTCTGAAGTACATGCAAGATTAAATACAAATAGAAAGAAACAAAAACCCTCCTGTTTTTCATGATGTTTTGCCCAAGAAGTACATAAAGCCATTTGCCAAAACAAATGGTCTGAAGCCAAGATTTTCAGCTTCTAAACCCCCACAGCTAGAGACACATCTGCAGGAAAACAGCTTGTATTTGAAACGTTTCAAAAATGTTTGAAAGCTTTGAGCTTTCTGTGTAATGTTTCTTGCATTAAAAGGTTGGTACAAGACCTGGACAGAACCCATTGCACTTCACAGGCATTTGCATCAATATCTGCATCAATATCTTATCTGGGTTTACACTGCCGTGGGAATTTCATGTTATCAAATGATTTCAAAGAAACTCTGGGTGCAACTTCATTTTATCCAACCATATGTGGTGTTGACACATGCCATCAAAAGAACACAGTCTGATCCAAATCTCCACACAGCCAATTACACTGTGCTCCAAAGGCCTTCATCATCCTCAGATCAGCTTATTTGTCCAGACTTTGGGCCATGACACCAGCCCAGGCACCACCTGACTGCCATAGCAGCACTCTGGATATTCTCTTTTTCCAGAGGCGTTCCTCACAATCCCAAAGCTCTGCTGGGTCAGAACCAGAGAGGCAAACCCAGCTCTCAGCTCTGCTGGGATTCCATCTGAAATAAAGGCTTTTTGTGTGGCTTTGTCTAAGGAATGATTTGAGCCTTACTACCAGGAGCCTCATTTTATAAAAGCAAAATATTCCAATAATCAAGTGAAACACAGCTCCTGAGTATCCCAGCACACTGGGAGATGAAATCCCACATCTTCCCAGTGCCACTACCTGCTCTGTTATCAGGAGGTTCCATTCCTGCAGTTTATGAATACAACACCACTGCCTTTACTCAGCTCTCCTATTTTTTTATGAGCCTGATGCTCGTGCAACCTGGCAGCTTTTTAGCTCAATCATATAAATGTCTTAATACCCTGCATTGATCTGGAATCAACACAGTTGCCAACACGTGGATAAAAAGCATCTAGAGAATTTGTTGGTTGTTATTTCAAGCTGTTTATTATTCCTGGAGGACTCATATGAACACTCAGAACTATCATGCCTGCATTAATACTGCTCCCCTGCACCTCTGGGTACAGTAACACTGTACATTAAAGATGCTTTAGAAAATTGTTTGCGAGTTGATATTGCACTGGGATTACTCTGTACAGGCTGCAGCTTTCACTAAATAAATACTGGAGAAGGGCTGGCTGTGAAGGCAGGCAGTTTGGACTCCTCAGCTGGCCTTTGGAACACGGTCAGGAATAAAATCAAAGCACTGATATTTACCAAGTTGATTTCAAACCTTGGATTTGGCAGGCCTGTGATGAACAGAGACTCAGGGTACATTTGTAATGCCATGCTTGCAGACTGGCACTGGAAAACAATCCTTCACAAGCGATGGAGGAGCATTTTGAGAGCTGCTCTTGTTGCACATAGGGAAGCAGAGATCCCCATTTTATCACAATGGTGCAGTTTGACAAAGAACTATGAAAAAAGCTACCACAAAGAAAGAGAGGAAAATGAGATGCAAACATCAGAGGACAGTGGGAGAGAGAGCATCTGAAAACTCGTTACTGAACTACTCCATCAGCCGCTGCTACACGAGTAGGCTCAAGCCATGCAATCATGCACTAAGAAAAATCCTATTAAGTGAAACAGGTTCTGTTGCCATTAGGAAAAACAAGAGCAAAGGTGGGAGCAGAAGTGAATCAAAAGGTCCAAATGCAGATGTACAAATCTGCAATAATTCCATTATTACCACTGAAAATCATACCATGCTGAAATGTGGCTGTAAGGCAAATCTATTAAAAGAGATTTTCGAGACAAATCAGCACCATCATAAAACGGCCTGCATTCTGTACAGAAGTATTGAGTACTACACAAACTTGAATAAGCACTGCTTTACAGCTCTGCTGATGGGTATTTATATGATGGATATAAATTTCCACAAGAGACCTGACTGAGCACAATCAGCTCCCCTTGGTCAAGTGAGTGTTCACCCCAGCCCTCTGTCTCAAAAGACTCCCACTCGTTCAGGGTGAACATCAGGAGGAATTTCTTTAGTGTCAGGGCTGGAGTGGAGACCCCATCCCTGGGGTGTTAGACCAGGACATGGCACTGGGAGTTGTGCTTCAGCTGACCTGGTGGTGTGATTAACTGAAACGCAAATATTCAGAACTGAGCTCACGTGCCAATCCCAGAATATTTCATTCAAAGTTTTCTGACTGCCCAGATCAGAGTTTTTTACTATAATCCATTACACTGTTGCTTAATTTCTATATCCATCCCATCTCCGTATTACATTATATATGCATGAACTCACATAGTAAGTAAAGGGTATATCTACATATCTATCTAGACCATTATTAATCATATGAGAGGGAAAATGAAAATGATTTGCCAGATGTTATTAAAATGTTCAAGTCATTTTATCCCCTAGCACAGAATAAAAATGTTACTATGTGATTGTTAATGTACAGTAGAAGGGAAATTTCTGCTTCACATACAGAAAATATTGTAGCTCCAAGCCCTTAGAAATTCAGTTTGCCAATAAAAATGTTGGAGAACTGAATATTAAGGGTCACATCCAGCATTTCTTCCATATTTCACCTGACCAGGTTTATTAACAGGAAAACTCAGTGCCTTAAGGGAGCAGATGGAGTAAAGAACACAGCAATGATCTGGTACAATAGTGTCACTGCAGAATTACAACACTTAACATCAGGCATTTCAAAGGCTGTGGCAGGAGCAGTTTTCTCTGAAATCACCAAGTTTTAGATCCAGTGCTACGATCAGGAGGCAAAGCAGGCACCTGTGTTATAAGCCAGGTATGGAGTGTGGTAATTCCTGGGTTTACAGTAGATCTCTGTCTAATGCAAGGGTCAAATCTTACTTGACTTTGTTTCCAAGGAGAGTTCTGAGTGCCCGTCAATCCATCTGCCCTGGAAGCAAGCCTGGAGCCTGGAGAAGTTTTCCACAGAGGTGTCTGGAGGAGTGGTTCTGTGTTAGCTGTCGCTTCCTGGCCATAGATTACATTTTAAAAATCTCCAGTGTATCTGTTTGACAACAGCTTTCCCATTCCCCATTCACAGCTGGATGTTTTACACCCCTAATACAGATGACATCCATGCATTTTACATTTCAGTCTGCTGTTGGAGAGAGTCCTCAGCAAGGGACAATCAAATTAGCTTCAACTGTCTGCAGGACCTACTGCAGAGAAGCTGTAAAAGAAATCAGTAATTTCAACCTCAGTACAGACGTACATCATCACCGTGCTCCAGAAACCCAAAGAGAGACATACCAAAAAATGAATGAAAAATAGGCATGTAAATGAAAAGAAGCTTTTATTCTCCCCCCTCCACAAGGGATGATATTTTTGCATTTATTTATAGTACTTAGAGAGCTGAAGTCACAACTGGGTTAGTAATAAATTGAATGAAAAAATTCTGGGAAGCCAAGGTACGGCCTCCAGGAAGCATGAGGGAAAACAGGCTGCAGAATGACACCGAAGTTTCTGTATTCACACAGACAGCAGCAAAACCAAAAAACCTGAAGTGCTCTTCCCAGGCCCCAGCAGATCATTTTCACAGGCTGAAATTAAACACTGAGCAATCAGTTAGAGAGCACATCCCTGTTTGTCTTTGATACTCTGAAGCACCATCACTCTTTTGCACCCCTGTAATTTCTTCATTTTTCTGCCAAAGCTTCTCTCCTAACTTTTTGTATCTGCTCAGAGCACAGAGGGCTGATCCTGCTGCTCCCAGCTCTACACAAACCTGGGCTGACAGGCTGTTACCAGAGCTCCCACTCTTCTTATTCCTCCTCAACATCTCCCTTTCCTTTTGCTAATACCTCCGTAACTTCTGCAGCCATTTTTAACTGTGCGTGTTTCACTCCAACTGCAAATTCCTAAAGTTCTGGAAAACCTCATCTGTGTTTGCAGAGCACAGCCTGAATCAGCAGTATTGTATGTATATAGCTAATAACAGTTAATATTTACCAAGATGAGCACAAGCTCACAGACAACATTCAGTTCTGGAGAAGTCCTGCTGCTTTACCAGAATCCCAAGGGTTGACTCGAGGGCCCCTGTGCCAGCAAATTAGCTCAGGATCCTAAGAGGAGCAGTGCTTTGGTCCAGATGAAATCCCAGCCTGCTCCCAGCTCTGGATGATGGATCTCTCCCTCAGGATACTAAAATAGCCTCGCAGGACTGTGGTGGGCTGACCACAACCGGCTGCCAGACACCCACTCAGCCACTCTCTCACTTCCTCTCCTCAACAGGATGGGGGAAAAAATAAGATGAAAATCTCATGGATTCAGATAAAGACAGGGAGGTCATTTACTCATCAGCATCTCCAGCAGAACAGACTCGAGATGGGGGAAAACAATTTCATTTGTTGGCAATTTAAATAGATCGGGACAGTGAGAAACAGAGAAAAGTAGAACAGGTTCCCTCCCTCCCTGTTTCAGGCACAATGTCACACGTTGTTCATACAACCAAGTTTTTGTGTTTCTACTCTTCCCCTTCATCACTGCCCACACCACCCAGGTGGATATTGCAGCACTCGATCTTGGTGACTAAGGGGAACATTTGAAGTCGCAGTTAATAGAACGAACTTGTGCCTCCCCTCGTTCTCCCAAAAGGTGATCATACTGCCATTCAGAGTGGAGGATAATTTCTAACTGTTCAAGGAAAAAGAAAGAAATAAAGACAGTATTTCAGTAGTCAGAGTTATCTAGCAAAGAAAACAAATGGAAAAATTACTTTTTGTGTTGACTTCTTCAACACTGCATTTTTCAGCTCAGCCTTACAAAGGAGAACAGAGATTTGTGGTGAGGTTTACTCCACAGAAACCACAGATTACAACAACATGCATTGAAGGAAGCTGGGTAAATTGCCTCAATGCTTCAGATGAAGTAAGAAAAAACATGGCAGGACTGGAACAGCTTTTCTGCCTCAGAGATCACTCCTCCAAGCACGCCTTGCTACGGAGAAAGATGTCTTCCAGACAAAGTTACTCAGAAGCAAAATATGTTCATTGCAAAAATGCTGTACAGCTCATCTCCAGCCAGCCATCCGTCAGCCCTGGTGCAGGAGTTCTTTTCTCAGGAGGAAAAAATTGGAATTAGAGGAAAACTCCAGTTTCATCATTTTTTTCATAACCTTGGAAGTAATAGGCACCAAGAGAATAAATTTTCCCCATTCTGTCAGAAAATGCTTTTGCATTGTTAGAAAAGCTAAAAAATAACTGCTGGAATTAAGAAGTGAGCCTGAAGTGTAAACTTCAGTGAGTGTAACTGAGCAGCTGCAACCCACTTGGAAGCTGTGTGTAAAATCCATTTATCCAGTGGCATTTGGGTATTCCATTGCCTGTTTGTCAGAGACAGACTGGCCTCCCACTGAAGCTTTGTGGAGGAAGGAGAATCCATATTTATGCAAGACCTATATGAAATACGTGGTCTGTGGGTCTCGGTTCTCCCCCAGCTCACTTGGAGTCACGCAGCTTTATTCTGATCTGCAGCAGCGATGGAAGAATGATCCAAATGCTGCTAAAGCCCCAATTCAGGGAAGCAGCAGAAGGGAAGATATTAGGGTCAAGTCCCCAGCATGACTCCAGAGATTTTGTTGACTTTACCAGCAGCAGAGCATTCTAAATATACTGGGAAGCTTTATTAGTTGAGCCTGAGATGGAAATGCATACATGTCTGTAATTTCAAGTTTGCAGCTATATTTCACCTGTTTTCTCATCTACACGGACCAGAAATAAAGTCAGTAACTAACCAATATAACCTGACTTTGCGTTCTTGTAACACCCCTTACTTAAGGATGCTGAAGGCATAATAATAAATGTTATCATTCCAATAAACTTTGCAAAAATATAAACAACAAGGATTTAAACAAACAACATTGATTTTTATTGCCCTGCTTGAATTTCTCCTTCCACTCAAATCACCAAAGAAAAAAACAACACACCAAACAATTGCAGTTCTAATCTTTCAGCTTGCACTTACAGGATTAAGAGTTAATACTTCTCATAACCAGAGTCCCAGTCTGTTTTCTGGTGTCTCAGAAAGAAGTAATTGCAATAACCTGCACAGAAATTTTATGGATTTCTTTTGTTTGTCTTTAGATATAAACCTTAAAGACTCAAATATGTTCAAGGTTTCCTCCAAAACCACAGAAACGTGAAGTTTTTGTAATAAATGAGAGGTTTATAGCTAAATCCTCAAAACTTCTCAAAAAATGCCATGGGAGTGATTAATCTCCCAGAGCAACAACCCTTGCAATGCAGAACACAACCATCCACTGAAGCTCACCCGCTGCTATCGATGCCCAGCAGTTTCTAGGCTTTGCGAGTGGGGTATTCCTGATAGCCTTTGGTAAAAGGGGCAGAAATGCTGTGGTTTTGCCTCATAATCCTCTTCCTAACTGATCTGGAGTGACCAGAGGAGAACCACAGGTGAATTTCTCCGTATTTACACACGCACACCTGGAAACAGAACACTTCTGCCAAGACAAACCTGTGTGGAAGCGTTCACCACATCCCGCCCGTGACTCAAAGGCAATCTTCATGGAGAAGTTTATGTTTATGTTTGTTTATGTGAATGTCAGTGACTGCTGACTGATGACAGATGTGTGACAGCCCGTTCTCAGTAAGATGCAGTGTGCAGAGGAAAGCCTGGTTTCAGCCAGGCTCAGAGCAGGCACATGGATGATGGTGGCACTGATCACCGATCACTGCAGTGATGGCACAGCAGATGGAAGGACACAGAGGATCACAGGGTGCTGCTCAAGCCCTAAAATCTGGCAACTCCCAGTGTTTGAAGCCTACAGATGCAAACCAGGCAGTTGCTTTCTCAGCAAACATGCTTTCCATGGCATGTTTTCTGGAAGCTTTACACCTTCAAGGCTTTGCACAGTGCAGCAGGTCAGTCCTCTGGGCTGGCAGATGGTGATGAAGCCTCCACAGAAGGGTGAGTGACCATGACCAGTTTGTCCCTCACCTCCCAGGGACACAACTCAAACATGTCCTTGTGCATCCCCGGCTTCACCTCTCTAATGCTGTTTCTGTGTTCTGTCACTGTGTTGTTTGTCACTGCCGAGACATGGATGTCACTCTGCAAGCACTGAGTTCTTGCCTCTCCCCTGGGCAGCCTGTTCTGAGCTTGACATTTTGGTGAGGAAAATTTCCGCAATATCCCACCTAAACCTCCCCTGGCACAATGTGAGGCTGTTTCCTCATGTCCTGTAATGTTCCCGTAATGTGCTCTGGAAGGAGAAGCAAATCTGCACAGGCACAGACTTTCAGAAGCCAGGACAGTCTGGCTGCTCCCTTCTGCACTTCTGGTGCCCCTCTGCCTTAAAAATCCACATCTGAATGGGAAAGATCATCATCTACCATTCTTCAGGGCTTAGACCACTGACCCATAAATTTACTCCTGCCGCTTGGACAGGCTTTAGTGAAGACTCAACAGGAGAGAACTCCTTTAACAACCAAACTTAGAAAATTCTTAGCAAAGAACTCTCTCTGTGTAATTAATTCCTTGACCGCTACCCAAGGATACTGTGAGTGCAAACACACTCCCAGCCTGTAATGACTATGCTAATCCAGAGAAGAGAAAAGATGTGTTGTGTATTAATCAAAGTCACGAGCTCAATTTCTCACTGTTCTTGGACTAAGTGATCAATACAGCAACACTCACTTGCTACAAGTACAGAGGGGCTCTAGGAGGAATTTCCATTTATCTTGTCCCCGTGAAGGAAGTGCAGCTGAGGAAGGTCCATCATGGCAGAAAGTTAAAAGGAGCATTATTCACCAATATTTAGGAAATGCTGCTTTGTCAGAAGGTTCAGAGTACACAGTCAAACTCTCACCTCCACTCTCTCCAGGGTATCAGGTACTCTTAAAACCACAAGAGATTAATCAGGTGTCTTTGGGGAAGGTTTTCTCTTCATCTCCCAAAGAGCAGCTGGATGCCATTCCCATAAACAAAGACAGATATTCCCTTTCTCCTGTCTACCACAGCCTGTATCCTCAGAATGGCAGAGCTATTTCTGCACTGCCTGAGGGGAACACACAGCACCGAGCCTGTCTTCCAGCATCCCCCCATGGCCTCTGGGCCCTGTTTCTGCCCCACAGGGCATTGCCCCGTGCTCAGCTGCCACAGCCTGCTGCCAGGAAAGCCAGGCACGCTGATCTGCAGCATCCTATCAAAGGACAGCCAGGATCCCACAGCCAGCTGGGACTCAGTAATGGGCTCAGGGCTGTGTGTGTGCTGTGACACAGAGAATCCATGAAAGTTAGGGAGAAATCCCAGCCACCTGGAAAGCTTGTTTGACTCCATGGAAAAAAAAAAAGAAAAAAAAGAAAAAAAAAAAAAAAAAAGAAGGAACACTGAAACTTTCTTCTGCCAGAACAGACTGCTGAACAGTTGTGAGGAATAATTTTCAGCTGCTGTCTCCAGTCTGCATGGAAAAAAGGACTTTATTCTAAAATCATGTTCTAGGTAATTCAAAATCTAAGAAGCCAATGGAAGGTCTTGCAGAAGTCACCATTTCCCCATTGGGGCTGTCATTGGAACACAAACTGCCTCATCGGAGCAGCTTACACACACACACTGCAGCTCTCTGGAAACTGTCCCAGTTCACACAAAGCTCTACTGCATCACTGAGCCCCACAGCCCAGAGGAAACTCAGTGTGACAGAGCAGAACGCATTTCAGTGGGGACTGGTGCCCTTGCACAACGGGTCCTTGCTCTCAGGCTCAGGCTGAGCGTCTCCAGCCCTTCCCCAGCAGAATCTCCATCCCCACAGGGTTCCTGCTGTGCCTGCCCTCAGCCCCTGAAGGACCAGGACTGCTGGATCTACCCCCAGCCTGTCCAAAGGGCACAGCCAGGGAGGCTTTCACACCCCCCAGGCCGGGCTGTGCAGGTGAACTCCTCATTCTGCCTCCCCAGGTACCTGGGACTGCCACGGGTGCCAAGAGCTCATCAGGAACAGACAAACACCTTCCAAAACTCTCAGGGAGCGATCTCCTTTTGTTAGCAGGGAATGTGAATGCATTTTCCCAGTACAGTGTAAAGATCAATAAGTATTATACTCTAATCAGCAGGTAATAGGACTAAAGCAACCAGTCTTGTAAATAGAGCCATTAGCTAACTAATTAAAGGGACCATTAATAAATGCATCCGAATTGATTTCAACTTTTCTAAAGAGTAAGAAGATCATACAAAAGAAAATTCTGCTTTGAACATTGTGCCAGCTTGCAGGGCAGCTGAGTGAACAGCGGAAAATGAATTTTCTTGTTACAAGCTGCCGGTACAAGTTAAGCTGCTTGTTACCTGGTACAGTTATTTCCTTCATATATAAATATATATATATCTCCTGAAAATAAATTTTTCAAATATTTGCTTTTTTTTTAATGAGTCACAGATACATTAGCTCAACAAGTTCTTTTCCGCCAAATATGAATTTGAAATTCTTTCTCTTTTTTGATACACCAGAAGGGCAAACCATAAAACAAGGAGCTCAAATGCAAAGTCTTCCTAAGGTAATTTTAAAACCAAAACAGATGTCAATTTTTAAAGATCCCATAAAGGCTTGCCATGTTAGGGAATAAGATCAGGAAAAGCACATGTACCAAATATATGTGCTGGGAAAGCACAAATGACTGTAATTAGAAAGTTTCTCCTCCTGCTGAAATCTAAAGAGATAAAATCTGTTCCCTTTGAAAGGAAAATCCAGAGTAATACCCAGAAACGGCTCCACCGTTACATCAAGGTAACGAGCAGCTGAATTTAGTCAGGGTTCTTGAAGATCAGATTAAAATCAAGCCCTGCAGTGCTGCCTTACGCACAGAGAGCATCCCATTTGTAGGGCAGGTTCCTCATGCTTTACTCAGCAGAGGATGATGATGGGCTGAGATGAAGGCTGGGTGTCGTTAATGAACCTTTCCAAGTGTCTGGTTCATTAAACACCCCCAGAGTGCCCTGGTGCTCCCAGGGGCAGTGGCACACACTGGGACATTAACCTGGACACCGTTCTGTTTCTGCATCTGGGAAAATCAAAAGCACATGCAAGATTTATTTCTAAGGGCTCTTCCCTTTCATCCTCTCATGCTACAGTCTGAGGCTTCTGATTTATTTTCATAAATCCCAGAGAATTTGTCTTTTACCCACATGGATGGAGCTGTGATTTTACAGCCAACCTGGAATACTTTGTCCTATCAGAGAAACATGAAACATGCACCCAATGTTCCCATGGCACCTGCAGGGAGAAAAGTCAAGTAAAATTTACAGTTCAGAGAGGCAAACACCAAAAGCTTTGGGAAAGGCTAATTTAATACATCTGTCACACTCAATTACAGAGTCTGCATAATCCAACACATCCATTGTTTTTCCCTCTTCAGACAGAAAAGAGCCAATTGCCCAGGCTCAGAATTAAACATCTGTTTCACCAAACAAAGATACTAACCTCCAAGTTTTGGTATGAACCAATAAAATCCAGTCATTCACCACTACTCAGAAGCAGGTGTTTTCTCCATCATACAAATTGTTACAGCCAAATCCTCAACTTAAGCCACTGCAGTGATTGAATTTTGAAGGTACTGTGTGGGCTGTTATTAATGCAGGGATACAGATGCTTCATCTACTAATACAATACATTTATTTTAAAATGTTCTGCTGTGGTTTCTGTCGCTGGTTAAATAGATGTAACTAAATATTTAGACATAGCACAATCAAGTATTGTGAAAGAAAAAAAATAACTGGCAGGTGTACATACTGGAAAACATCAAACTATGTTTCCATATTAATCACAAAGCTTTTGAACAGCGTAACAATTATTTCATTGTTTGAATTGTTATCCATCCTTAGTACATACAAACCAATCACAAATAAAATAGGAAGCAGTCCCAACCATGAGTTTTTACTTTCAAGTAAACCCTACAGAGTTTTGGAGATAAAACAATCCCTACTGAGTAGGGTTTACTCAGGCTCCTCAGGAGCAAAACGAACGGTGAAATTCCTCCGAGTGAGGCAAATTCTGCCCCCAGCACTGCGATGTAAATCCAAAGTGACCAAACGTCATCCGGAGCACGAGTCACTCTGCGTGAGCTGAGCACTCCCTTCTCCTTCCAAATTCCCCCCGACACCAAAGTAATGAAGTACAAAGAGCTGCGATGTGTTCTCCAACAACGCAGCCCAGCATGAGCAGCAAGCAAAGGGCGCACTAATGGAACAGCAGCAAACATGAGAACTGCAAATGAGCTTTAACACGAGCTGCAACCAGCATAAATCAAACTCTTTTGAACTTGGGCTTTCTTGTAGGCTGCAGATCTGAAGTCGTTCTAATTTAAGAATATTAGAAATAAAATTCTGTGAAAAGGAAACATAACTCACACTGGTTTAACCTTGTGACACACCATGGCACCAGCAATTGCTTGCCAAGCAATGTTTTAGCAATGCTTTCCCTGCAGGCTTTGCCTCAGATGTGCACAGCACCTTGGTTGGTATTTTCACTGAAATTGGATAGTAAAAGCACATCTTTAGCTTCTCAGCCTTTCAGGGGTTACATGAACATAGATTTACACTGAAATGGCAAAGAACACTGGCACTGGAAACTGTTCTGCAATGTCACTGGGTCACTCCCAAACCCTCCCCCTGGGAACAGAATTTCCCTGGCCTAGGTCTGTTTATCGCAGAGTATTGGGGGAATTTTGAAGTCTGACAACTTGAAGTAAATGAGAAGATGGAAAGACTGGAATGACTGGTGAATGATCAAAATTAATCTGTGTCAGTCTCTAAGCACAAATAGCATTTTGCTTCTCCAAAGGGTCAAGAATTAATTCCATTTCAAAGCACATAATTACAACTCTCTTCCGTTTCTTGAGGACATTCAAAATGTAGTAGAGATTTTCCAAAAATATTATCTGGCATTTCTAAAACTGCGCCTATAATGTATTTTAAAAAGCCTTATGTTAGCTATCTCTAAACATATCTCTACATCTTTTTATATTCATGCCTTAATAGGCAACTGCAAAGTGAGTACCAATCAGCTCCTCAAAAGTATATAAGGATTAACAGTCCTTAAACTAGATGCATATTCCAGAAATCAAAACTGCAGGAAAGCCATTTAACACAACAGAAACGGAACAGAGGCACAGAACCTGGCCAAAATTTGAACCTTCATCAGGAAAAAATACAGAACAGGCCTCCTGAAAGTCTGTATTTATTAAAAGGACCATGAGAAGGTTTTCTCCTCAGATTTTCCTAAGCAAAGTTATCAAAAGGTTACAATTCGAGGCCAAATTCCCTTGAGAAGAAAAACAAATCTACCAAAATAGCTGCAAACACATCCCATGGATTAAAGGTTATATAAAAAGCCAACAGGTCAGAAATACCTCTCTTCCTCCTCTCCCTCCACAATTCTATCTAATTAGATTGAATGCCTTTTTATTTTGTTCAGTGCAGAGAATTCCTGAAATCCCAGTTTAATCAAGCCTGAGTCCTACTACTCCTCTGAGGCAAGATTTTCTTCAAAGCCATAAACTTCAGCTGAGGTTGTGTTAATTTCGGAGTATTTCCCCCCGCCCCCCTTGAAATAATAATAACAAAAATCTAATAGTATCCCAGTGTCTCACTTACGCTTTATTAAAGCACTTAATTTCTGATCCTTTAAATATTCTCCTTTATGCCAAGACCTCTCTGATTTGTTACTGACTGAGACATTTAGAGCAGATGAGCATCAGGAGGATGCAGAGGCTGCCAGGCCCTGGGGATGGGTGTGATACCAATCCAAAGGATCCCAGGAAGCACACAAAAACAGACATTGGCTGTCCCCTCAAACTGAGGGCCAACCTAGGATTGCACAACCCCAAAGACAGGGGCTGAAATCTGACTTTTTATATTTGATTGGAATGCTACCAACGTTACAGCTGTTTCCATCAGAGCTGCCTCTGGCCAGGAGAGGCACTGGGCTGTATAAGGTTATAAAGTCCTTTTTCAGTGTCACACAAGGGCTCAGACAGGAGCTGACTGTGGTGCATTAAAATACTGGGCACTAGAGATGTCCTTAACCTAAGCAGAGAGAGACCCTTATCAAGGTAAAACAGGACCTGCTTGACAGAGAACCCAAAACCTCAAACTGGAAAGCAGCAGCTTTTAATTACCAAGGTGACAATCAACAGGAACAGGCTTTGCCCTTTTAAAGGTGATCAAAATAAGGAGAATGTTCCTTTTTTAATGTGCAATCCTAGACTCAGTACAAAGATGAAACGATGAATAAAGGTCTAATTGCATGTCTGACATATAAATGGAGAGACCAGAGGGCCTTACGAGCTGTAAAAACTGTAAATTTGGTTACAAATTTACAAAAACTGTACAATTTGGTTAGTGCCTTCAAGACCTGAACTCTGGACAGCAGTGTCACCTCCCTGAGTGTGTCCAGGGCAGGGAAACCAAGGCAGGAACCAGCAAAGCCACAGCCAGCTCCATCCACGCCCTGCCAGGAGGCTGCCAGGGTGTCCTGTTGTATTCCAAAAGCAATGGCCAAGCTCAGCTCCCTCGGGATTACTTTCTTCTCCCACTCTTCTGCTGCTCCTGCCTTCCCCTCCCAGGTAAATCAATAAAAGAGGTCTTTGTCATGGTAACTGTGGAGTTCCTCAGACAGGCAGCCTTCCAAGGAGAATTGCCTCTGAACACAATGCCCACCAGATATTCCAAGGAGAGCCTCAAGGGAAATGAATATTGAATTACTCTGATGCTTTAACTCAAGTCTCAGTAGCCCTTGTCCCTAAAATGATACACAATCAGTTCACCTGCCCGAAGCTTGCAAGAACACGTGAAAAAAACAGCTGCATGTAAACTTCTTAATGTATGAAAAGGGATTGTTTTCTAAAAAAGGGAAGTTTGGTGTGCTTGGAGTATGTCTGATTTACCAGAATGCCCCGCCTATCATCTTCTGGGGCCACCAGCTGTGGAGAGTGATGTATTGTAGAGCAGGATAATATTATCCAGCTCTGAAACAATGTAAGAGGAATTTAATTTTAGAAGGCAGATATGGATTATTCTGTGTATACAGGAAGCATGAAAGCATAATTTGGGAATGATAAAAAACTGTCTTGCAAGACAGCACTCCCCTGTGCAGTCTTGGGGAAGGGAGAATGCAGCTCAATGCTGTGATCAATGAAAATCTTAACAACAATGCAATCAATGCGAAACTCTCAGGAATGGACATCAGGACTGCTAATGTTCATTTGCCTCAGGGAAAGGCTGGGCTGATTTGGCTGCTTCTGCACGAACCCCTGAAATTCCTGATGCTCTAATCCAATCTTGGCCTTCTGACACTAACCTCCTGCTGCACACAGGACTGCCACCGTATTTCCCAGGATCTTATGGGGTTTCTTTGCTCTTTCAAGAAAATTCAGGCTTGGCTCTAACATACAAAAATGTAAAAGAACCTGGTATCTGTAAAACTATTTCAAGGTAGTTCTAAAGCAATCTTAAGTTCTGTATCATGGACATGGTTTTGGAGTGAATGATGAACTTTCAGATATTCATGACTAATCTGAAAGTGACTTCAAATTTCAAGACAAAGAAGTTCTGCATCAGAAGATAACACAGGGAAATTGAATATATACAGGGGAACAGAAATTCTGAATTCATCCGTTTTTTCCATTTCTGTTGTAATAGTAACAGTTCTTACACCACATCAGCATTCCCGAACTGCAGACAAGATTCTATCCACTGAGCTGAGAGCATTTTGGTTCTTAAATTTAAAACTAGATGCTTCTGAAAATCTAGCCTTCATCTACAGAGGGAAGAAATGTGTTGTTAAACAGATGTATTAATGCAATGTTATCTTAAAAGCAGGAAAGTAATCAACCAAGATAAGGACGTTCCTACATCCCATATCCACTAAGCATTACATGCTTCCGTGTTTTATTTAATTACAGGGAAACAAAAGCTATTTTAATTAAAGAGAAGGCAGCTACACAAGCTAGAACTGGAAAGTGAAATGCCTTAAGCAGTTCTTTGGAGGACTTCACAATGTCTGACAATTTCAATCTATTAGCTATCCCTCTCTCCACAGAGATCACGATTAGCCAGCAAACTTGCCCTTTCAATTCACTCAAAGCTTCAATCTATTCCATCTGTGCTCTCTGAACCTTTCATTTCCAATAGGTTCGGGGTAATTCAGAGCAGCCAGGGAGGCTGACAAGCTCAGCCTTTCTTTCACATCCTCAGGGCTACATGCTGACATCTTCGAATGAACTTAGAAATAAATACAATATCACTGCTTTCACACAACAGCATCATTTATTTGAATTCCATTAAGGAAGCACACAGGTGTAATTAGGAATCCGGCCATGACTCAAACAGCCACTTGCCCTCATGCTGGTCTCACCACTCCACTGTAATGGAATAAAACCCTCCTGTGAGCTCCCAGTTTGACCTAAAGGCCGAATGCCTTAAGAATCCAGATGGACAAAAAAGGTAACTCTGATGCAGATCAGTGAGCATTTGTAAGAGTCCTTGCATCTTACTACACACACGCTGCAGAGCAGCGGTACCTTGGACAGATCTGCAGTTCCCACATGGAATCTGTCTGCTCCTGAGTCATTCTGGAGGTGGGAGAGAGGCAGGAAGCCCACACAAGATGCGTTGAGCATTAGGACTTCACCAGTTCAGTCACAGCACCAGCCGACGAGGAAGGAAACAACCAGGTCCTGAAGGACTGGAAGTGTCTGGGTGACAGGCAGGTGTGAGATCCCACCCAAGAGCACTCTGTAATGTGAACACAGCACTGAGAGACAAGGAGAAAGCACCAGTCTGGTCTAGATCCATGATTATGGGATCTTAAGGAGGCCTGGAATGGAATCCATGACTATGGAATCATAAATCCCATGAAAGAGGGATGCTCAGCTTTTTGAAAATGGTCGCAACATCAGCCACGGGTGATGGCAGAAAGTGACCACAGCTCTGTGATTGGGGCAAAGACACAAAACCTGAGGGAAACTCCCGTGTCTCCCATCTTCATTTCCACCCTGCAGCCCCGGTCATCACTGCTATAGAATTCAGCTCCTAAGAATTACTTTGGCTGGATTAAGAATAAAAAGATTATTTCCAAAATCTTTCAACTCACCCCCATCAAAATGCTCAGCATACAGCCAAGTAGTGCCCATTTGGGGTTGGAATACTTCAGCTGCATCCAAAATTATAAAGTGTGGTGATCACACATTATCAACGACAGAGGGAAGCTTTCCCTCCCTGTCAAAAATTTCAACTATCCCATGAAAAGCAATTAATGAAGAAGAAGGGACGGATAATATTTTTTATATAGAATTACCTTACTTTCATGGCTTTATCTATTATTAAAATCATTACCATTCTCTTGTTTAAGTGTCTCTGTTTCGTAGCTGCAATGGTATGCTAGTTTGCCAAGGCCTATCAGCTGAAATGGCAATTACAAATACACCAAGTGATCACTGTCGAGCTTTCTTTCATTTTGCCTGGTTTCCATGCTTGAACATCAGCTAAGGTTGAACACCACCTGGTTCTATAATCATGATTTTTCTGCAAGGGAATGACAATGAAAAGGCCTGGGAACAGATTACTGGATGTACAGTTTGATGCTACAAAAAGAAAGCATTAACTGCAGCCTACAAGTTTTTCTCTTTGGTCCCTTAGTTTTCCATCAGATCAAGGAGCTCAGCCAGCTCAGTAGGCAACTGCAGCATTACTGGAGCTGGTGCTGCAAAGAAAAACCCCAACCTCTATAAATGAGGGAAAAATATTAGTTTTCAGCTGTGTGTGTGAGCTCTCTGCATGGCTCATTACTCCACTGCAGAAATGCCAATGCCACACAGGAAAGAGATTGCAGCAGCCCCAGCTGAGGCTGACTCTGCTATGAACAGCTCTACCACCCATGCTCCTTTTCAGATCAGAGTCAGCCCAGTAAAGAATTATAATTTTTTTTTTTTTTCTGTTTACAGCTTACAGTCTAGATTTAAGTGAACAAAATCCAACACACAAACTGCAGGAAAGCATCACTGGTCAACCACTGCACCTGCACCATCCCTGTAAAGTGGGAAGTTTTAATTTCCAGGAAAGGTCTGTCAGAACCATTTTCTACAGCCAAATTACAAAACTTCTGAACATTGTTCCCGTAAAGTTAGACCTTGACTCCTGAAGGCTTATTGTTTCCAGCTGTGTTTTCACAGCACTTAGCAGAGTTTTCACAGCAATGCTGTGTGGTTTCATTATTTCCTTCTCTCGAGCTGCGTGGCATCTCCAGGAACACACAATGCAGCGTTTCTCTGGTCCCAGCTGATGCCTACTCGTGCAGGGCAGAAGGCAAGTTCTATTGCGAGAGCTGAGAACGAAACAAAAACCTCCCTGGTATCACTCTTGGCCAGCAGGTCAAGGGAAGACACTGAGAGTATTTGGAAAGTGTGAGAGCTTCCATTATGCAAAGGCTAGAATGTGCAGAGAGACTTTTTACTACTGGAAAAAAGAGGTGAAAATGATGAAGCTTGCATGCATGTGAGAATATTTTACTGCAAAACAAAAAGGAGTTATTTTCAACCACTGAATGCAAAGAAGTAACTGAGCCACTTGTTCTGAGTTTCCTTTCAGGCAGGTGAAATAAAGTACAAACCATTTCAGAAGAGATTATCAAGAAAATAAGCAAAATTCTATTTTGGCTGCTGCAACTTGCATTCAGCAAAAGCAAAATTAAGATTTATTTATTCCATGAAAATTTATGATAGTTTAATATTTGCCTTATTTGAAACTGAAGTGTAAGGAAGGGATTGTGTCTTCTTAATTTAAATTGCTTTCATTAATGTGAGGGCAACTGCAGTTTGGTGGTGTACAAGTCTCACTGGAGAAGAGCAAGTGTTTGTGTAACTGAACCCATCAGACCTCCTGGGATGGCTCTGGTGAGGGGCTGTGCGCACCCTGTCTGCCTGGAGCAGCCACAGAGCAGAGCTAGTCTGATTTTGTCATGCAACTTTCACAATCCCATCTTCACTATCAGTTCTTACTCTGCAGAGTAGTAGCACAACGGAGTTTGATCTTTATTTCTTCTTCTTGTCTTCCAGCTTCCATAAATTTCTTCTTGCTTGCCCTCAATCTTAATTTTCTGGGCTCCCAGCCTAGAGTTTCAATTCTTTTCTGATAACTTGTATAGGTCAGTACTAAAGTTCAATGTCATCTCTAAATCTAACATTATATATGATCTGTTTTGCTCTGTGATTCCTTCTGTTCATCCCATTGCTGAAAACAAGACTTGCTGTTGGAAGGAGAACAGTAGCAGCACTGACCTATAAAGAAGGGGGCAAGACAAAGTGCAGGAATTATGGAGGGATTCACTTGCTGAGTGTCTGAGAGAAACATTTATTCAGAAATTGGAGAAGAAAATGACGAGGTACTGGAAGTAACATTTGCTGAGGCCCGGTCAGGTTTAGACTAGAAGGAACACAATGATCAGTTCTTCCTAAGAGAGATGTCAAAGAAGGATGAAAGATAACTGAAACTGCCACAACAATTCCACAGGCTCCAGAGCAGATTTTGGTAGAGCCTGTTTGTAGGAAGAAGATAGAACAAGTGGGAGGATGTGTAGTTCTTGTGACAGTTGATCAGAGTGGCAGCAAACATCTGCAGCAAGTCAAAGAGAGGTCCCAAAGGGGCTGAGGGAAGAGTGCAGTCACCACAGACGTGAGGATCAGAGGGCTGCTCTTCTCAGGCGGGAAACAAATGAGAATGTACTTCTTATGGAAAGAAGGAGGGCTTTAGCACTTCACAGGATGAACTGAGACACCAGAAAAGCCCTCTTACACCAAATAACATCCTGCAGGACTCCTTTAGCATTTGGGGGAGACTTTTCTTCGTCCCTTGATCTTCACTGTCTCCCAACAGCATTCCAGACAAGTTGTAGGCCATAAATACCCAAGGGCTGGAAGAGTTAACTACCTGAGAAATTATCATCTGACCTACTGCAGCAGCTAAAATCCTACAAGGTCTGGGAATGCTCCCCTTGCACTTAAATCTGAATTCAGTGCTCCTCACTTGGGCTGCCAAAGCCCAGAGCTGGCAGCAGTGCGGATGGCCTGCCAAAGTCATCGTTCTTTTCTGGAGCTGCTGAAAGGAGAACAGTTGAAGAGAATCTCTTCATGAACCATCATTTTATTATTATTGATGCATTTTGATTATTTGATGAGAACCTATAATGCACAAGCAGACATTCTAAGCACCAAACTATAAATACAGAAACAAAGGTCCGCTATATTTAGCACTCTCCAGTTACAAGCAATTCTCTTTCTTCAGGGTCTGATCCAAACCAAACTCACAGTTCTGATAGGAATAGATGAAAGGATGAAAGGAGCACATGACTGCATAGAAATAGAATGAAAACAAACAAATACATGCTTCACCAGTGATTATTGTACCATTACTCTGATCTACTGCTGCTCAGATAAAGAGGCTAAATAAAAAGGCAGGCAAAGACCCAGCTGATGCTGATATTTGTATTGTAAACTGCTGCAGCTAAAACAGCAGGGAACATCTTCAGCGATATCCAAAGTTATGACAGGAAAAATGGGGAAAAAAGGTAACAGCAGCACCAAACACCTGTGGAAGACCACAGATCTTAAGTATTTTAGTTAGCTTTAGACAAATTAATAATTAACAACAACAAAGGAGCACTGAGATACCACTCAAAACATCAGCCTGGTGGACAGCGTTTGGGAAATGCCATCTTCTTTGTCAAGGGAATTCACAGATATTTTCTTTGTATTTTTTCTAACCTGAAACTGGATCCAGGTCAGACTCCACGTAATTTAGAATAAAATAAACTAAAGGCTAACAAACAGGTCTGTGTCTGAGTCTCTGAGTGTTCATACAAGTTAGCTCAGAAGATCAGAAGAATCCGTTTGACTCTTTCAATTTCCATGTCCCATCAATAACACAGGGAGCAGCCAACATTTTCCTTCACCACCTCATTACCACCACTGCCCACTATGTTCACAACTTACCAAACTGAAGGAGCTTCAAATAAACCCCAAAGACTTGAAGGGGCAAAGAAGGAATGAAATAGCACTAAGATCTCTACCACCTGTCAAAAACCCCATTTTTTCATAAGTGGTTTGTTGCATTGTTAATACAGACATTGAATTTTTTTTCTTTAATAGTTTATTAACACAGATTATAACAGAAATAAATACAAAAACATCATTATGACATCTTATAAAAAGCTTTTTATGTTCTCTTTATCATGCTGCTGTTTGAAAAGGTTTGGATAGCATATTGATTGTAACATCAGGGGATTGCATCTACTCAATCTCTTAGAATATTTTAATCAGATGCTTTCATCATATCTTTATTTTTTTTCCTTATCCCACTCTTCTTTTCTCTGAGCAGTTCATATTGTCCAGCAATCAGAATGTCACATTCCAATTTTTAACACAGATGCTAGAAATTAATTATTTCCATGTGGTAAAATGTACAGCAGATGCTGTATAGCTGCAAGTAAACCAGATCTGCTCTCAACACCTTGTATTCTGAGCAGATAAGACAGTTTAATAAAAGGGAAAGCAGGGAACTGGAGTGATTTTTCAAAGGTTACAGAAAGCCAGTGGGTACCCTCACTCCTAAATCACCATCATGAACCACTACACTCCTCTGCTCTCATAAAGATGAGAACTCTAACAAGGTAAAATGACTGCATTTTTGTAAAAGGAGAATAATACCTGACTTTAAAAATGGGATGGAAAATAATGCTTTATAAGGTCATTTAAAAAAATAAACCAGTACTATTAGAAGGCCATTCCAAGCTATCAGTCATTTTCCCACTTTAGAGCCTATCAAACAGAGATATTTCTACTCCACAAAATACCAAACAGTATGAAATCCTCAATTGTTGGCAACACCAGTGTTCGTGTGTGGCTTGTCTGAAGAGATTTTGTTTATTTTTAAAACTCCCGAGCATGCTGCCAGGGCTGTACTACAGCCTGGCTCAGTGGAAACCCATTAAAGCCACTTTGCTGGGCAGATGGTGTCAAAGAGTCAGGAGCACGGAACAGAATCCCACCGTGCACAGGTGTTCAGCATGCAAGAACTCATCTCCCAGCAGACAGTGCTGCAGGGGACACAGGCAGCCACCGAGGACAGAGCCGAGCACAGCAAAGGCAGAAATACGGAAAAGGATTGGGAACAAGGGAGCATGAAGTGAGGAACCCCACGTGAGCAAGGGCAGACCTGTGCAGAGCTCCAGACCGAGCTTTAGAAACGACACCTTGCTTTTGTCCACTAAAGGGGTAACCACTCTTTGTCATTAGCAGGGACAACACAACACAAAAACTGAAATAAGATTTTGAGAAGTGTCCACTACATTTTGGACCCCCATCTTTCACACCCTGGTTCACAGGCTTGCTGGGCAGTTGGCACTGCAGTAGAATTCTGGGAATGGGTACAAAGAAACTCAGCAGTGACATCTGGGAATGGCCTTGCCATGACAGAACATGACAAAACTCGTAAGCCATGTACCAGACTGCGCTAACACAGCAGCACATTGCAAGGCTCCTTTTACTTATGTTCCTTTCCCACTCCTCTAGAGAAGGAAGCACAAGTATGTTCAGTGTTTTCAGATGAGTGGCTAATTCCGTAGGTGAGCACAGCACCTAACAAAGCCCCTAACCCTGGGTTAAACAGATCCGAAACAGAACAAACATGGGGAAAAGGAGTGTAAAAGCATTCCCTGCACTCTGCACCACGTGTGGCAATAAACATCCAGTATGTGTGCACCTTTCTCCTCTGCTGGGCACAATCAGCTGCTCAGTTCTGCCCCAAGTCCTGTATTGTGGACTACATAAAGAGATCCTTCCTCATCTTCAGAGCGGCAGACTTGTGACCCTGAGCAAACCGGATCCTATTTTTATTTCTGAGAACAAGGTAAGGATGACAGGAGTGTAACTGCAGGTACACGCTGTATTTACAGATTTGTCACACTGCAAAGTTTTGCAGAGCTGAATAGTTCTTTCAATAGTAGCTCAAAACACAATCTACAGAAACAACATCAAGCTCTCCTTCAGAGCAGGAAAACCAGACAATGTACCCCACTGCTAGCAGCAAAGCAGCAAGTTAAATGCAGGAATCTGACAGACACAGACAAGAAAGGTAACTACCCATGTGTACCAGCAAATCAAAATTAACCAAGCAAGGCTGATTACATTAGGACAGAGATGCAACACTAAAGGATAAATACGGATATTTCAAATAAAAGCAGATGCAAATCACCATTATTTTCATGAAGATAAGCAGAATGAGTCACCATGGCTCAGCAGAAAATGGAGGATACAATTATGTGCTAATCCAGAATCTTTGGCGAGTGAGTGGACTGACTGGAATTGTTTCCTTCCCTATACTGTGGATTAGACCAATATTCAGAGACACCACTGACATAGTTACCTCTGCCAGCTTTGGGTTCCTCCTCTTGCACAACGAATTTACATAATGTATACTGAAGACATAAAACTACACTTATAAAATGCAAGTGAGGTTGAGGGCCTGCAAAATTCAAGGGTTTGAGCCCATTTAGCATTAGATGAAACTACACTCTGTGACTTGGAGGATTTTTTTAGCATGCAGGACATGCAGACTCATCTGGTGATTATCTGGACATCTGCCTTGCTCCTCAGCAAGAGATTTGCAGACTGCTCAACAGTCTGCCTCTCTTAAAAGCAAATACATCAAAAGACAAGATGAGGAGCATCCTGGTTCAGCTGGAGAGGAACTCCTGTTGCTCCTTGGTCCCTCTCAAAGCTGTGTTTCCCAAGGGTAAAGAGTGTGTTGCCATCTTTCCACACCTCTGCTTGTGGCACTTGTTATTATTACCTCTGCTGCTTTTTTATACATACACAGGAACTGATTTCTTTTGTTGTTTTTATAAGAGCTACATTATTCAGTATCCTTCCCTTTCCCACAGTTTAGAATCCACATGGTCATTTTCAGATGTGGGTCTGTTTCGCTTACCAACCATTACCATAGCAAATTTCTGAAACACTTTAGCCAAAACATCCTTGTGGCAAAGTCTTTATTTGCAAATAAAACCCCAAATAACTAAACAAACCAAACCAATTCAAAGTAACTTTAAAAGCAGAGCCAGATGGGCCTATGAGAAGGTGAAGTGACTACAGGAGGAGGGAAGAAGCCTTCTGTTTCGTAAATCTGAGGAAATGTGGCAACCTTGATGAGACCACTACCAACCTCTTATACACTGTTTGTACAAGAAACAAAAAAGCGTTTTGCTGAGCCACTTCCAGGGAGACAATTGTCTGCAGCACAGAAAACTCCCCGAAGGAAGCTGTCTGGAAACCTTGATTAAAAACTCCCAGCAGTGAGGGTGTGAGAACAAACAAGCATCCTGTGTGTGCAGAGCAGAAGCTCTGAGGCAGTCAACTGACCCTGGGGGTGCAGATGCCACAAGTGACTGGCAGGGTTCTCCTGCTCTGCTGCACTGAGTGGTGATTTAAACCAACCTCTGCTGCACTGGATCACACACCAGCAGTGCCTGTGTCTGAAGCACCGGGGCAACCCCAAACAGCTCACAGCAACACTTCCAACTACCACGGTTAGTCTCACTACAGTGGTTTTTCTCAGCCCTTTCAAGGAAAAGAGCCATCTAACCTTCTGAAAGAAATCCAGATCATCTTGCACAGTGCCCTGGTTTTGGTATTGTCACAACGGTCTTTGTTTACAAGCAGACACAAATTGAGATGCAGTCTGAAAGCAGCCTTGTTACTTCCATTTCCTCCCCTGGCTTTTTCCTCGCTTGCATGCAGAAGGTTTCTGGCACTGGCTTCACAACACTGCTCAGATGTTCTATGAATCACCACTGCTGTGTGGGTTACCGGCAGAAAAATACCACTCCAGAAAACTCTGTCTACTCTGAATTAGAGCCTGCTGAAGGCACTGAAATCCCCTGTGCTGACTGCGAGGGGCTCAGGATCACACCTGCTGCAGATCGATAGCTGCGTGTAACTCCTGGGGCAGAGCTGTGAGATACTTACACCCTCCTCTGGCTCCCGTTTAGCTCTGAAGCAGGAGATGGAAGTTTGCATTGATACCACACAGGCTGTGCTTTGGAAGATGAAGAGTTTCAATCCCTTGGCTCTGTGGGGCCATCAGACCAACACCTTACACTGGAATTAAGTCTGTTCAATAAAAGAAGAAATCCAGGGACACGAAGAGACCAATTCTCATTCTACAGTTAACTGTGCCCACATTTCAGCCTGGGGGTGAAGTAGCCGACCATCCTCAAATATGTACTTTAAACTGCTCATGATAATTAGTGTTATCTACGTGTCTCAGAACTACTTAAAATCCACTTCATTTGGTGCTGCCATTAATAATGCAGCAGGCAATACTACAAAGACTGGTGAAAATCAAGTAATTTAATGCACCACTTTATAAACCAAACTTGTGATGAATCTCAGCTGCCTCTTCAGCTTCCCTGCAATCAATCTGTCTGCAGTCATGTTTATGTATCGTAGGACCAGTGATAGACTGCCACTAGACTTGGCATCCACAACCACCTCAGGAGCTTGATTTAATGTGAATGCAGCATGAAAAATCAGATTATCTTTTGATTCTCTCCTTTATTAAATAAAACTGATCTTTATTGAATAAAGCTGCTTTTATTAATATCTAAAACATTGGTTGGTGTCACAGAGCCTGCCAGTCCTAAGGAACTAATAAAAGAAAAGACAGAAGTAAAAAATGAGAACATTACAGGGAAATATTAGAAACCAAATCACATTAAGACAGTATTGCAGCTGACAAATAAAACATGGGTCTAGCTGTGGAATTTTTTGTTTAGCTTGAATTTATTATTTTTACTGAAAGAAAAGGAATCAGAATGGGGCTTTTCCCACAAGTACTCCATGGCAAGAAACATGGCAAGAGCAAAAAGGCAGAAGTTACGTTCCCCTTCCTTTTTTTAGTGTCCCAAACAACTTCAAGTTCAATGAAGCTGGGACAAAGCACAAAAACTTTGGGTTTAAGAAAACTGCTTGAGCTTAAAGCTGGAGAGATTTAATTTATTTGGGGGGATTTTATAGAAAACTTCTGGTGGTTTTGCCAGCAGACAGAGCTCACAGGAGAAGTTTCTACTGGCCACATGTGTGCTTTATGCTCATGTGAAAGCAGCAAGCACCACGTTTTCCATATTCACCAAATGCACAGCTGGAGCAACAGATGCTGGGGATGGGTCTGTCCACAAGCAACACCAGCACTGTTACTTTGAGAAAAAGAATGAGTCCCTCATCATCCCCATCACAATCTGCCAATATGAATTGTAATTCAACCCTGAACTCCTGTCTAGCCACCACCAAGGAGTGGAAAAAAATACATCTCATAAATCAAATAAAACAATCTTTGATTTTAATCCCATGTAGAAAATGTATCCCTTTACTAATATACTACCACTTTTCTAGAGGGATGAACCAAAACTGGGCATCTGGGGGTTTGGTTTCCTTGTTTCCTCACGATTGCTTTGCTCTAACAGGAGATTTGCATCACTGCACAAGTGCTCTGCTCATCTCTAGCTATGGGAAACACCCTGAGGGGATACAAGGAAATCCTGCCTACTACACTTGCCAAGCCTCCATTTCAGTAAAATTGAGAGAAAAAGAAAATCAAACCAGCAGCTCTATTGCCTGAGACATCATTAGAGAGCAACCTGCAGGAAGATTTCTGCCCAGGATGACACAGAAGAACACAAAATGCTCAGCAGAATAAAAGCAGAACAAGTTACTAAAATATTCACTTGGTTTTTTTACCGCCAGCTTAAACTTGGAATTTGAAATCAATGAAATCCGGTTTTATCTCAAGACATTCATAATGAAAAAGGCTCCTCAATCTTTAGTCTCACAATATACATCTCAAAAGTCTTTGGCATCTTATGGGAGATGCTGTTTTCATTCTAGATTTAAGCCAGGCATGGAACCTGGAGCTCAAATACAGTATAGAAGTTTTTATTGTACGCCAGTGGAGCTGATGACTTTCCATTTAAACAAGAGAACAAAAGGCCCACATTATTGTGCCTGTTGTACATAGCCTGTTTTCATTAACGTCAGCTGGACATGGTTGACAGAAGATTTCCCAAGAACTTCTTCTCGCCTTTGATAACAAAGAGCAAAATGCTGAACTGACGGAGGGCAAGCATTGGCCTCCTAGGACTGACTGGAACAAACTGCTGAAGACAAAGCTGAAATGCCCCAGAACTACAGTTACAGAGTATCATCACCTCTGCCCTTACGCATCCATGGATTGTTAGACTGACAGGGCATTAACGCACCTGGATTATATCATCACTGACAAGGTGCCCTGGTAGGATCTTTAGCTCATTATTGAAAACAACATTTCATTTCTGAGGCTGGAGCTCTGCGTTTTACAAGATAAAAGCAAAGCAAAATCACAACAGTCTTCTCAAGTCTTCAACATCATTACCTGAAAGATTTGGAAACTGTGCAGTACAAGGTGTGTTGCCATGGTTCTGAGTAATAAGCAGCAGCCCTATACACAATAGACAGCTGATTGCTGTTGCACATTAAAAGCTTTATATTTCTTTAGGAAAACTTTGTCATCATGTCATAAATGAGGGATTTTTTCTATTAGCAACAGAAAAGCATCAAAGAAACGTGCCCTGTAGTAGTAATCATGCCTGATTTATTTTTTGTCTGTTCATCTTACTACATGGAGCAGGGTGGGCACCATCCTTTAACACTGTGAAGTTCACACTATGAATCTCTGGAACACTCTCCTGGTCCTCCCAGTGTATTAGGGCATAGCAGTGCAGATGGAGTCTGTCACCAAAGAAAAAATAAAGATGTACTACTGTACATCTCTAATACATCTGTATCACTAAACAGCAGAGTCCTGGCACTCACACAGCAGCAGTGTCTTGGATATCTGAAGTGCAGGATCAATAGCACAGCTAACCCCAGTGATTCTGCTGGGATCTCGTGTGTCTGGTTTCATGGAACCACAGAATTCTTTAGGCTGGAAGGACCCTGAGACCATCGAATGCCTCTGCTAACCCAGCACTGTCCCGTTCACCCCTGAGCACATCCCCAGGCACCACATCTACACCGCATCTACAGTCTCTTAAATCCCTCCAGGGATGGGGACTCCACCACTTCCATGGGCGGCTGTGCCAGGGCTTGAAAACCTCTTTGCTGAAGCAGTTTTTCCTAATACATCTTTCAAAAGAGATGTCAGTAACATTTTAGAATGAAATCACATCTGAACACTGTAATTGCTGAGATGGCAATGGAAGAAGCGCTGCATTCTGTAACACTGAAATGCCATTTATTCCAATCCTGGAATAAACTGCAATCTCAGTCCAACACTATGTTAATGCAGTGCTAGGGCAGCAAACCGAAACACAGCAAAAGCCAGGGAATGAAGAAGTTCATGCTCTCACTGCACTGAGAGCCTATCCAAGGTACTGATGATACTGCTTACAATAAAATACATCATTTACAACCTGGCTGGGCAATCACAAGCTACTGGTGTGCAATGTGAATGGAGTAATCTCTTGAAAAGACTCTGACTTCTAATCCCTGCTGCTAATGCATTTCCAATTGCAACTTTAGAACAGGACTTATGTAGGCACTACATTTAGGGAACATTTGAGAAGACTTATAATTTTGTTCCTTTCTTTACCTGTTCTAAGGAAAAATGGAGGAGAATAGAATTTGACATGGGAAGCCACCACAGAAATACACAGCTATGTATTCCGCCTGCTATCAGTAAGTTCAGTTCTGGATACCAACTAATTAGTAAAAATAACTCACTTAATGAAAAAGGAAAGTGCTGATCTCTGGAAGTGAAAAAGGGTGTTAGGAATAACTAATACCCTTTTTAATAGGGATATTTATAAGCAGGACTATTTACCAGTATGTTTGCAAAACCACAGATTAATGCCTATGCTCTTATTTCCCTCTGAAGACTAAACCACATGAAAACTTTGTTTTCCTGCCAAAATATAACTGCTGATGCACAGTGTCTGCTCAGTAGAAATGTATACTTCTCCTAATTTATATTTCACAGGAATGCTCAGAATCATCTAAATTAAGGATTGCAGAAGTGCATTCACCTTTTGGCTGAGGCATCGATGAAAACTTTTAAGCTCCAAGGAAGCTTTAAACGCACACAAAAATACGTGCACTGTCTGTGTGCTGGCTGAGTCGAACTGTAAACAAGCTCGAGGGCTCCAAGAAGGAATCACTGAGTTGTCTGAAGTGATGCCATCAGGACATTCAAACTCTATTCATCATGCAGGGTATCAGACACCTGCTACAGCATCTCATCAAAGCTTTTAAACGTTTCACTAAGTGCCTGTTTCTCTGGTCCAGTAAAACACTGCCAGTCAGTCGGAGATACAGGATTTTCAATCTGAAAAACAGCACGGAAGACAACGGTGGGGCTGCCAGCTCCAACAGCTTCTACCCCTGGGGATTTCAGATCTCTGTATCACAAAGCCTTCGTAATCCAAAGCAGAGCTACCAGCTAAACTCAGCAGCAGCATCTTCTGCCCGATCAGAAGTACAGTAAGGAGGTAACAAATGCCTCAGGAAACTGCCAGGCTGTTTGTCGTGGTCAACCAAGGAAAGCTCCTTCCACTCAGGCTCTCCAGTCATATCCTCCGTGGTTCTGACTAGCACATGGCTCCCCCCAAGTCTTTCCGTCTTGAGCTATGGGTATCAGCACTGAAGGCATTACAGAGAGGGCACAAAGGCTGGCTATGCAAAATAAGAACCACGATGCAGTGAAACAGAAGAGATTTGAGACTTACCTTTGGAAAAAACTGCTGCCAGGCTCAAGAGGAGAGGCGACAACAGATGCCCCATATTGCTAATCCCGGAACCACACATCCTACGGTTTGTACAGCACTATGGATCAGTTTCACACACTTTGTACTCAAAATCAAACCCGGACATCTGGAGAGGCTACATTTTCAGAAAAGGTCATCTGGAAAGCGCAAAAAGCATTTCCTTCGCAGAGAAGACTTACTTTAGCATTAACCCTCCCCCCCTTTCTCCCTCCTTTCTTCAAAACAGATGATGCTGTGGAAAACCCCCCCCTCTCCTCGCAGGAAATAAAAAGGAGTCAGTTTTGATTCAGATCTCGGCGAGGCAGGCGAGCAGCGCCTTGCCCGGCAGCCCGTGTCCGTGTCCGTGTCGGTGCCGTGCCGGGCCGGGCCGGGGCAGCGCTGCCCTCCCGCCCGCCGGGATGCGCTTCACGCGGCCAGCGCCCGCATCCCGGGCAGCAGCGCGGCGGCTCCCGGGGCGGCACCAAAGTTTTCCTTTAGGTGATGCTGCTCAGCCCTGAAACCATCCACGCACGCAGGGCTCGCTGTCGCGCGCTCTTTTTTCCTTTCGTTTTTTTCAAATTTTTTTTCAAGTTCTCGATCTCCTCATCGACCTGTGTGACTCTCCGCACAGAGCGCGATCTCGGGGAGCAGGTGAGGGCCGGCGAGGCGTTCAGGGCTGCCGGGGCGGGCGCGCACCTCCCGCCCCCGCGGCCCGGCCCCCCGCCCGCGCCGGCCCCGCCGCATGCCGCGGGCCGCTCGGGGAACCGGCCGGAGCCACCGCCGCCAGCAACGCCACGGCGCCGCCAAACAAATAAATAACAACGCCGAGCCAAGCCCCGCCTCGGCCCCGGCGGCCCGGCAGCCCCAATCCCCGGGCAGCGCGGCGAGCAGCGGGCGGAGCGGGGCGGGGCGGGCCGGGGATGCGCGGAGCGGCGCCGCTGCCCGGCCCCCGCTGCCCGGCCCCCGCTGCCCGGCCCCCGCTGCCCGGCCCCCGCTGCCCGGCCCCCGCTGCCCGGCCCCCGCTGCCCGGCCCCTGCCCCGTTCCTGCCCGGCCCCCGCTGCCCACCCCCTGCCCGGTTCCTGCCCAGTCCCCCCGGGCGCGCCGGGAGGTGGCAGCGGCGCCGCTCCCCGGGCTGGAACCCGGCTCATCCTCAGCGGGCAGGGCTCGGGGCAGGGCACGGGGCAGGGCACAGGGCTCGGGGCAGGGCATGGTGCAGGGCGTACAGGACACAGGGCAGGGCAGAAGCGGCTCCGCGGGAGCACGGGCAGGCAGAGCATCCCCGCGCCGCTCCAGCAGCATCCCCGAGCCGCCCGCACGGACGGACACGCATCCAAACACCGCATCCCTGCGGCTGCCGGGAGGGACGCGCTGGCATGAGCCTGCTGCTGCACGTGGCGAGGCTTTGGCTCGTTCCTTCACCCCAATTTGTCGTGTTTTCAGCTCTCCCCAAGCCACTGCAACAGTCGTGAGCCAAATCAAGGGCGGTGCAGGCATGATAGGGAAATAATGTGAGGGCTGTGTAATGGACTACTTAATACATGTTGCAAAAACAGCAGCAAAAATACTGACATTTGGTTTAAAATAGTCTCCAGAAGTGCTAGGGGGAAATAACTGACCTCAGATTTTCCATTACAGAAGGTATCAATACTAACCCAAACATATGGTCAAACTTAATAATGAGATTTATATATCCTTGGCAGATAGAATTGCAGCAAAATGCAATTTACCACAGCCAAAACAAAACAAAAACAAGAAATAGCCACAAGAATTTATAGTAATTTTCTTCCTCCATGGAGTGAAGGAACACGTTTGGGAACAATAAAAATATTCGTCTGTATATCAACATCCACAACACTGAAGCTGTAAATAGTCTATCAAAATAAACTTTGCACACTTGCTGTTTGCCAACACTGAGAAGTACATGATTACCCATGCAGTGAGAAAAGGCTGCTTTTTGTGCGATGGTGTGAATTCATTTTAGAAGTTCATGTCAGCTTTGGAAGGATTTCCAGCTCCTGAGAGGATCCCCAGAGCTGAAATGAAGCACATCTCTAGAACTGGCATGGCGCTGCAAACACAAATGTACCAGCTCAGAACATCCCCCACCTGACAGAGGATAGATGACTGTTATTGGCAGATGTTGTGGCCTCTCAGTGCTGTACAACATAGAATTATTGTTAAACAACACTATCCCAGACACAAGAGTCATGCTCTGGAGGAGGAAGTCAGTGTCCAGCTTCATTCAGTGGCAGGGTGGAATGTGCCAGTTAATCTGTGTTCTGGAGAAGAAGCTTCAAAAAGAAGTCTCTGCAAAGTATGAAAAGTGCAAAGGAAGTGCTTTCTCTCCAGGTACAGGTGTGGGCAGATTAGTCACCAAAGTGATTTGAGAAAAAAAGATACTGGAATGATAAGAAAACCAAACCAAGATTCACTTCTCCTTTTACTTCTACAGTTTCTGCCTCTATGCTTTTACATTCAGTTATTTTGTGCACCATCTGGAGATGTGTTGTGCACGGGCTTTTAAGGCCTTGCAGTCATTCAGGGTAACTAGAATGAAAGAAGGGCAGAAGTTGTTACGGAAATGCAGAGTGAGAGAGAGTTTAATGCCAGCCATATTATGTTTGCAAAATTAACTTCTTTTCCTTCTCTTCATATTTTGCAACATCATTGAAATGATATACTTAGAAGCACTTAATTTATTTTTCAGCCCAAATATGGATACCATGGAACCTAGGATCCTTCATCTAGGATGCTGCTACACACTGAACAGATTAATTTTTAAGTTTGGTCTTGTGAGAGGAAAAAAAATAATCTAAGCTAGTATTTTTTCCTTAGTATTTTTAAAGTAGCTCTGAAAGATCACTAACTAATTATTAAATTTTATGCATCAATACCCTTCCCCTCCAGAGCACTGCAGACCTTTTACACTTAGTAAGTAGTAATGGATGCTTAATATTTCATCAATATCCTCCTCATCTTCCACTATCCTGTTATCCCACAAACCAGGTTTGGGTCTCGAGTCTCTCTCAAAGCCAAGGAACTTTTGAATAAACTGTTGTCTTCAGTCCCTTAGAAATGAGCAAGTGCACCCATTTCTTGCCCTGCTCAGAAATAATCGTACTTTTGGTTGGGTGAGCATTTTACTGAAGTGCCAGCTGAAGGTCAGGCCAGTGAAATTTCCCCCAGCAGAGTGGGTGTCCCAGTTTGTGCCCACGAGTGCAGGGGACAGCGCATCAGCTGTGCTGGCCAATGCTTCTGGGATGAAAACCTTTCCTGTGCACTGCTCACGGAAATCACAGCCATTCATGCAACTCATAATGAGAAAACATCTTCCTGTTTCGTTAGCAATGTGTTATTTTGGCAAGAATGCCTCATCTTTTCTGGGTGATTAACACAACTAATTGTGAAGGAAGAACTGGCATTAGGAAAACATGAGAGAGAGTGGGGAGACCTAAAAACCCACAACCTAATGGAAAAGGTAGCAAACTTATTATTCCACACCCAACAAGATAATGAAAAGATCCATCCTCACCCTGAGACTTCTTGGTTCATCTGCAGCATGATACATCAACTTTATGTCATTAAAATTACTAATTGTTCTGATCAGTTTATCAGTTCCCTTTTTTGTTTGAGGTTGGGGGTTTTTTAAGCAGTAATGTCCCCTCTGTGACAGGCTAAAGGGTCTGGGGGAAGCCCCACTGATAAGGCAAAGAAATGCAGACAAGGGAAAACTGGAGCCAGGTACATGAGCCAAAATACTCCTCTGCCCAGTATTTCACATCTAGATAGATAGATAGATATACAGATATCTCAAAAAATAAGTCTATAGAGATAGATAAAAAGATATGGAAATACAGAATATGCCTAGTGATCCGAAAGAAAACAATTCATTCCGAAAGCCAGTTGCAGTTAAAAATTGTCATTCAGTGCCCACAGACCTGGAAGAACCAGGCGTGTTATTGAGTCTTTTAACCTGAGCAGTTATACATTTTTATCCAAAAATATTTTTCACTTTCAATTAAACTCTGAGGGAAAAATCTTGGTGCTGCTGAAGTCAGTGCATGCCTTGCATTGATTTTTACAGAAAGAGATTTTACTCCTTTTTTTTTTTTTTTTTTTCTCCTTGCTTGGGATTGCACAGAGGGCATTGAAATGGATTATCTGGGTTTGAAACTGCACAACATTCAAAGAGAGAAGCAATTAGAGTCAGAGATTCAGAAGATGAAAAGGCATCAGCATGATCAGCTTGACCTCCCAGCAATTTTGTACAATTTCATGTGTTGTCTTCAAAACATTTAGCAGCGATGACGCAGCAGGTGTACTGTGACTGCCATTCAGAATGCACAGCCTAAGCTGGCCCATTATTATTTCATGTTTCTATCTCTTATTTCCTCATCACATCGCTATGTGATTGTCTCTCTGTGCAATGCAGAGTATTGGGGAAGAGACTTCCTTTGGATACTCATGTACCCCGCATCTTGGCCAGCTGTGCCACAGCCACAACTGAGTCTCTTTGTGATGCTCCCACAGAAATTCACTGAAAATCAGAACAGCTTAATGGGAGATGCCACAAAGACCACACTGAGTCACACGCTTCAGTTGCCTCTTAATTTCTGCATTTTGTGCCTTTTTGACATTAACCAGCACTTAGATTTTTGTTTCAGTGACAGCAGGATGAAGCATTAAATCTTCATTAATTCTCATCTGTTCACTCAAACCACGTAGGGAAATAATAAATGAAATCACTTGATTTCCTTATAAAGCTTCTGCTTTATGAGAAAAGCAGAGTCACAAAAGAACCTTGCCAGGCTCAAAGCAAGGTCTGTTTGACAGCTTGTATTTCTGCTGTCCATGGCAGTGCCCCTTGAGTGCCATCTCCTTAATGATCGGACACCAGCCTCAGTGGGGAACAGCATTCCTACAGCTCTGCTTTGTGGTGCTGGCCTTGCTGGCAGTTCACAACCGCTGCAAAAGGAGATGATGCCAGAATTCCCACTCCCCTTTACTTGTTTCCAATGAAAACTCAGAAATATCTCAGTTCCAAATGGTTTCCTTTGTCATTCTAAAAGTGACAAAGGGCCTTATCACAACACAGCTAGGCTCTTATCAGCCGAATCAGCAGCACTCTAATAGGCAAAGGTGTATCTATGGGGGCTTTTTGATTTGAATTAATGAACTAATATATTAACCTGCTTCATCTGACAGTAGGATTTTAAAAGCTGCTGTGGCTGCAAGTTACTGTACTCATATCGCAGTAAAGTGCAGTGATTTATAAGGACCAAATCACACAAGATGCAGAGGCCAGCTCAGAGAAAACTCAATAAATAAACAAACCAATATGTGTGCACCTCAGGGAAAAGTCAGTATGAGAAGAAATACCTATATATTGTGAGAAAATGAACAGGCACGAAAGCACCAATACCTGCCAAGTTACCACAGGCAGAGCGATGCGAGTGGCTGGAATGTCAATGCTCACAGGCAGCGTGTCCAACTGGAAATCTGATAACATTCCCGGTGGAGCAGTTGGAAACTCACTGGTTTGTAAGAGCAGATAACGTGAAACAGCAGAACAGAAGATGTTGTTACCCTGCCTGACCCGAGATGTAACTAAAGACAAGTTGATGTGATGCAAGCAAGGAAGGCAAAGCCCATTTAAAATTACTCCGGAGATAAGAAAACATTTGCCTGCATGTACTGCCAGCTTCCTTTTCTGGAAAACCAAGACAGAGATTCCTTAATTCATCATTTGGACCTTGCTTTTCAATGTGAAAAAAATACTGAAAATACAGCAATTCTATTAACAGGATTAAAATTACAACTTTTATGCCTAATTAAGTGACTTTTTTTGGTAGAAGGGTCATTAAATACACGAATTTCAATTTGTAAGACAATAGTGTGAGTAGAGGTCTGATCTTCAGTGATTAGAATTTTTTTCTGAGAACCAGCTAATGTTCTGCGCTCAACATCTCTTGGAAAGAAGGAGTGCTGCAAAAACCTCGCAGGGAGAGCATTTTAGTGCCCCAGGTTGATTCCTGTGACCTGGATCCAAAGGTTTGGAGTTTCCCAGCCCCCATGGAACACGGGTTGAGCAGTTTACAGCTGACTGTAGGTTAGGCTGAAACACACAAAGAAACGGCACAGCCCAAGAACGTGGGAGGAACGAGGAGCCCAAAGAAATCCCGGAACACATGTGGTGGCGACTTGTGTGCAAGACCTTAAAGCAGTCGCCTGTTTGGCAGCACCAATATTCCTGAAATTCACGAGAAAATGGGCTCGTTGCTGCGACAAAACCCAACCTTGTTTGTCACCAGACGCCAGCTACTGATGGAGTGCCAGTGACCCCTAGTGCTTTAGTTACTCGCTGAGGCTCCAGACATCATCCTGACACCAAAGCACAACGTATTTTCTCATAATGAGACGAGGATTGGCACCTGAACTACATATTTATTATAAATGTATAGACTATAGTGAAATAAATGACACCGGGAAACAGGAAACCGAGGGCATTAGAAGAAAAAGCAAAACTTCTAGTTTTTAAAGTTTTCCATTTCTAGATATCAAAGAATAGTTAGCTGAGTCCCTTAAAGCACACTGACTGATTGTCTTGCTTAATATGGTTTCAGAAAGAATGGGTTACTTAAACTAGTGAATCATACAGAAGATATTTGTCTGGTTCCCTTCTTGGAACTCTGTTGGCTACTGAAGAATTGTTGCCCAAAATATTTGCTGTGTTTTTCTGCAAGATTTTGTCTGCGTACCAAATTCTGTGTGTTTTAGATCACGCTAAAACATTTTTTAGGGTTAGTCTATAATGTGTAAGGCTAATCAATTTTTAATGGGGGACAGATGATTGTTATGTCTATTATTTGCTTATAGGTAATACCCAACAGTAACGTGATTACTACATTTTTTACTATTATATCCATGTTGTAATGCTATTAGAGGTTAATAATTTATTGACTCTTTATAAAATGTTTATGAATGGAAGATCCATTGTAGCGAAATGAGTAGTTCCATAGAGCCAAATTCAAACCTACTCTAGAAGACAGTGAATCTTTTACCTCCAAATCCAGATTTGCTAACTCCATTGCAGAGTGATGAGATATCAGACATGGCAGGAGGAAAGATCTTTGCAATACAGAAACTTGTGAGATTTAAATGTGACTTTTATAAAGACATTTTAAATTTAACAGTTCATCTTTCTGCCTTCTCCTGTTTTTTGCTTGTTTGGGGGGTGTTTAAGCTGCCTGGTACAGCCCATAGATCTCTTCACTTCCATTGGAAATACCAGAGGTAACCAGGGCAGGCAGGTTCCACAAAAGCTCTCAGAGGAGTTACAGGGACACTTGTGTGTAAGTTTAACATCTGTACAGCAAAGCTCTACCTGCCCTCTCCAAAGTGCCAGTCAGCACTGAAGGGCTAGAAGTCACTGTAAGCAATTAAAGTGTCTGCAAACTGATTAGTGAACTAAGCTCCTGAGGTTTATTCAGTTCCACTCATTCTCAGAGATCTTAGCCACTGTTTTTTACACAGAAAATGCCTGATCAGCAATGGGAAATGAACAGGAGGCAGAGGAATTAATGACATGTATAATGTTCATATTTACTTTTCAAGATTTCCTCAAAGCAGGCATGCATGCAGTTCAACTCCAGTCACACTGAAATTTCTGCCTTTTTTTCCAAAGCCCTCATTCTTATCACAGATGGGAGAGCATATGGTAGGAAGCCCTTACACTATATTGCAAACAGCTTCCACGCTATAGTAGATTTCGTATTGAAACTGCAGAGTCAGTAAACGGGAGGAAGCAACGGAAGATATCCAGAATATTTTAACCTTCTCGCTATAAACACTGGCTGTCCTTGCAGTTGGAGCTGCTGGAGAAGAAATTGGGGAGGGGAAAACTACACTAGCTCTGTGAATGTGTGACCAAAAAACAAACAAACAAAAAAAAAACCCCAAACAAAAACAAGCAACCCAAACCAACAACTCTGAAAACAAGACCCTGTGAAAAAGAAACAAATTTGCATGCAACATTGGAAAGCTGAGGGATTAGAATGCACAGTAGCAAAACAGGAAGAAAAAATAAAGGGAGAGAACAAGATGGTTTGGGAGTTTAAGAAGAAGATTGATTTTTATTTTTTTCTTCTTTTTATGGATTAATTTTAAACCAGGTTTACCAGGAACTACCTATGATGCTTAAAATTCCACTGATGGGAGCTGCTAGCATTTAGTCCCACAGGACTGTTGTTGTAATTATCTGTCCCCAAGCCACAGAAGAGGCTCAGGCATGTTGGCTGTTACATTTGCCTTGTGAATAAAAGCTACCCAGGAAACCCAAGAGCCCACTAAAACCCACGTGGAGGAAATGAAAGTTTGGATTTCTCTCTCAGTTTCTCCCAGAAAATGGAATGCAAACGTTTAAATGCACAGCACAGAGTTCAGAGTGCACTGCAGTGGCACAGGAGGGGTCCTGCACGGGTTCTGCTGAGAGCAGGGGCAGAGGAGAGTCACACCTGGCACTTCTGCCGCCCCCAGAACACACATCAGTGACACACCGCTGCGTCAGGGAAGGGGCTTCACCTCTGTCCTCCTCAACAGTCTGCTTGCATCATTCCCCAGCGCAAGAAATCCCGTAAGACAGAGGCCTTTCCCAGGGACAATTTTTCCTATATAAGCCATAAGTTTCCAAATAATCAATTAAGCATCAATCCAGAGGTATCTTATTGGAAGCAGTTTGTTGTTTGTAAGGAGAGGCCTCCCCACAGCAGCCGTTCAGATGCAGTGCTTTGGGGGAATGGGGAATGTTCCTTCCCTGGGCTGAGCAGTGCTACTCCCACCCCAGACTCGGACCTGCACATTCCCTTCCTACACTTAGCTGGTGTTTTTCTGACCTGGGCTGTCACTCAGGCTGCTGCTCATGCACGTACACTGGCCTGAAAACTGGAACATTTGCTGTCGTGCTAACTACAAACAAACAAACAAACAAACAAATTGCCACTAGCTCAGAAACTTGAAAGACAGGTGTTAGAGTGGTTATAAATATTTTTAGATGAAAAGCTGAAGGAGTAGAAATAAAATATTGTCTTTCTGAAGTGCTGTATTTTCTAAAATCATTATTCTATAGTATTATGAAGAAATAATTTGGTGGGTTTTTATGAGAGAATTCTTTCATTACTTGGTTTTAAGCACTTCACTTGATTCTCATCTAACTCATATTGGTACATATCATTAAGCCATGATTAACTTCAAAAGTCTGGCTTGTGATTTGCACAAGGAGAAAAATGCAATCTTTTACATCTTTGGATGAGCATCAAAAGACTTTATTTGGCCGAGAGAATTCCCCAAAAAAGAGACTTGCTATTAATTGATCATCCTCAGTTTTTAAGAATACCTGCGGATAGATCTTGTCACAGAGTTTGTTTTCAAGGATCTCCAAAAATATGCAAGGATTATCCCAGGATTAGAGCAAATCTTTATCACAAAATCACATAAATCTAGATTTAACACTGAATTACATAACTGGCAATGTGCAGTAAACATCAAGGTCTCTCCTGAGCAGGTCTGGAGTGATCTTCAATGGCAATGCAAAGTCACATTTTCCTGTTGAGGTCTCTGCCAGGAGTATGACACTGCAGTGACATTTGAACCTGGTGGTGAGGATGTTCACCTGGGAGGGAACAGGGAGTGATTTTCCCAGTTCAGTTTTATATTCAACACTCACCAGAATTAGACCAGCAGGATTCTCAGGTTGTCCAAACACTCCAGGACAGTGCAGCTCTATTTTGTCTCCCTCCAGACTCAAATGCTTTCCATTCTTTGTTGTGCTATGACTCAGCTTCAAGAGGAAAAGCAGCAGATGCAGGTGTCAGACCCCTCAAAGCTCAGCAAAATCAGGCTCTTTATGGGGTCTGAGCCACAAAACCTGCCTGGGAAAACCCAGGAAATGCTTTTTCTATCCCACAGAATTCTGTTTCACCCACAAGGTTAACAGCTGACTGCAAATTGCTGACACGCTCAATTTCTATCACGCATATGATCTTCTTGCTCATGGGCATCAGCTTCACTTTCTTTCCTAAAAGAAACCTAAGCTTTGGGCATGCTCTTAGCATTTGTTTAAGGATTAAGGAGTTATTCTTTTTCTGCAGCACTGAAACCTTCTAACCCTGGTTGGAAGGTCAAAAACCTGAGCTCTCTTCTATGATGAACATCCGCTCATAGACTTGGTTAAAACAGGTCAGCAAGACTTTCCGTGCACAGCTGATCATCAGTGGCAGGATGTTCATGATCTGGCACTCATTGATTCAGACAGCAAATTAAAACCTCAGTTTTGTTTGGCATCATCTAAAGTTTTTATGTTTGGCATAATTTTTTTTTTTTTTTTTTTTTTTTTTTTTTTTTTTTTTTTTTTTTTTTTTTTTTTTTTTTTTTTTTTTTTTTTTGTCTAGCATCATTTCAAGTTGTTTTGTACTCAGAAAATTAAAATGACAATTGCCAGGTTAGTGACACCATTACAGAGTGAGTAATACCCTCAGCAATGCATGTTGAGATGATTTAATTAAACAGCATCAATTAATACCATGGAATTGATGCAATTCAGATTATTTTACCTGAAGCGCTGATATATAGGAATGAACACAATTTTTCCTTGCATTCTGTACTGCTGAGAATCTCACAGTCATGTTGTCCAAGTCAAGTGCAGCTTTGCTTATTGGACTATTTATAAAAAGTAATAGCTATTCTGTCGCTACCTCATTTTTTTAAGTTTACACAGCCTAACAATCCTGTCCCAGTACCCATTTCATGTGTAGAAATAAAGCTCTCTTCCTGGAACATTATTGCTCTCTTTTAATAGCCACATTTAATCTTTGTTTAACAAGAAGTATTCCAGAAAAATTTACAAGTACTTGTCAGAAAACATTGCGGGATCTTGTTACATTAGTAGAGTTTTATATTGATTAAACACATGGTCTGTAAAAGGTGTAATAAACCAGCTGTCATTATGAAATGGAGCTCACAAGGTAAGCTACATCCTTCTGCAATTCTTATTTTATTTAAGAGCAGCTGATTTCATTTTCATTTATTTGTTGTGCTCTCTCCTTGTGAGCTTGGCACAACATTTGAGCTGAAGAATGTGCTGTGGTGCTGTCGTAACTCTGCTGCTGCTGCAGGACGGGAGGAGTCACTGTGCTCAGCCAGAGTTACAGCCCGGGAGGGACAAGGACTGGGAGAAACATTGCTGCATTCAATTTTAGAGCACAGCAGAGTAGTTCAGATTAAGCTAAACTTTGCATATAGTCTCATCAGGGAAAAAAAAAAAAAAAAGTGATTTCTCTCTAATGTGCCTGTAGTTAATGATAGAAAAGAAAGCCATGCACTTCTCAGCAAAGTGGGTTATTGGCCGATCCAAAAACGAGGCAAAGCAAACAGCATGAGCAGTTAAAGACACATCCATTCCAGCCAGTGAAAACGACTACAGTGAAGGAATTATTTGCCATTTAAGAAGGACACAAACAACGCGCTCTGCACACACTACTCAGCAAAACGGTTCAATTAAATGTGCCATTAATAAGTAAATTACTTGCCTGTGTTAGATAAACAATGCTTGCATTATAGGCATTAACAACCTTCACATAAGCCAAAGAAAAAATAATTTTAATCCCAGGCTGTGCAAGAAAGTTGTTTTAGAGGTAAAGGTGATGGCATGAGAGGCGCCTCAATTCCTGTTTTGTAAAGAGTTGAGTGGTAAAATACAAGACACTGGTAAAAGAGGGGAAATACACAGAATTTTCCAAGCTGAATTCAACTCTACAATCACAAAGAGGCTACAGCTCATTCATTTAATTTAAGGGGTGCAGTCACATTTTCTAAAAGAGTTGTTTCTTTTCCCTTGACACCACTGATACCCCAACAAAATCAGTTGTGGAAAGAAAACGGGACTGCTTTTCAGTCTAGTTTCTTTAGTGTTTAGAAAATACCTCAAGCTTCTATAATTGCCAGCAACTTAAAATACCAACCAAATAAAAAATCCAAACTGTTAGAGGGTTCCTGCAATACAATATCATGTTCTTTCCTTAAAAATAAAGCAAAACAAAACAAAACAACGTATCCAGTATGGGGGGTTTTGCCTTTTAAAATGTAAGAATACATTCTTGCCTTATGTGAAATATCACGGCAGGTGCATGCACACCCCTTCTCCTCTAAGATGGGCTAGGTGTGCCTTGTTTCATAGAAAGTTTCATTGGGTATAAACAGGAGTTGTAACACAACTGCTCAACATCCTACCCTGTCTGTATTTTTGAAATGCAATTCTGCTTTTAAAAAAAAAAAAAAAAAAAAGAAAAGCACAACAACAACAAAACCATAGACTGCAACAGTTTGTTGTCAGTAAATTCTTTTTCCAAGCCCAGGACAAGGAATTATGAGATTTTCATCTCCACTCCAGTGAGCATTTGCCGAGGCTTGTCCGTATGCCTGGGACTGCATGTCACAAAAGGGTTGGGGCAGACTGGGGGTGTTTTCCTTCCCCTTCTGCTCCTGCCAGAGCTGCCCCCTCTCACAGCAGCCAGAGCAGAGCTCTGCCTTATTGCCCCTTTTGTTTCTTCATTAACTCCATCCAATGACCCCTGAAGTGCTATAAAAGCTGATCACCTCTTTCCTGATTGAATCAAAGTGCAGCTGCTGCACACAGGAACTTGGGCACATCCTCGATCCTTCCCAAACAAAGCAACTTTCAGCACTCCAGGAACTGGCTCTGTGTTGAGACTAAAGGTACCAATTTGATTGTCTGCCCCATGGTTGATGGGAGCAAGAGTTTCTAGTTAGTGCTGCTGGGAAAAGCTACAACAAATGTAATATTCCTTGCCAAGGCCTTCCCCTCTGGCATTAGGTATCCTCAAGAATCCTCCTATCACAGATATTTTGTTCTATTGTTTTAAAGATAAGCACTGCCCCTCTCCCCTAGCACTTAGAAAAGTAGTCGAAATCTCATGAGTTCATGTGTCTGTGAAGACCTACTCTAAAACAAACCTTCCATTCATTTAGAAATCTGAGGGGCGTTTACTGAAAGAATGAGTTTCAAAGAATTTGAAATGTACATGAGGGACTGCATAAAAATCAGTCTTTTGATAAATAACCCACACTGACAACTGCTTATGATCAACCATGCTTTGGAACTGATTGTTATTCCAGGATTACACACAAATGGCCAGGGATAGAATCTGGTCACAGAAGATATCATGTTCCACTTCTTTGAGATAGTGATCTTAAAAAGAAAGATATAAATGGAAGCAGTTTTTGGCCTGTAGCACATACTTGCATGCAGATATAACTGCTTAGGATGAGTTGCTGGACTGGATGATGAAAATGTATTTCCTTAACAGAACTGGAAACAATACAGTGTGCATAAAGTAGCTATTTATAGATTCTAATTCCTTTTCAAGTTCGTTTGGTGGCATTTTTAATTTACAGAAACTATAACATTAACTGTAAATAGAAATTAGAGCAATGTTGTTATCATAACAAGCCTGCCTGGCCTGTAACTCGCACATTCTCTCATGGCTCTGCAGAGAATGAAGCATTTCTTTTCCAGCTATTTGTTTTGAATTCTTAATCCTCAGTATGCTTGGCAGAAAAACCAAGAGAACAGAACAGAAAGGGCCTGGAAGGTTGCAGTTAATCCAAATATGAGCGGGATTGGTTTTGTTATTTATTGTTTATTGCATTAATCAAACTTTGTAAAGTTAGAATAGAAACAATTATTTCTGCTGCAAACCTTTTGTCTTCTAAATATTATAGAAGCAAAAATGAAAAACCACTTAACATGTGGTAGATTGTAAACATTTTCTTTGAGTAAAGAATTCAAAGTTTATAGGTTCAGATATAGATAGCATGGGTAAATTTGCAGTGAATCCTGTATCATGTGAAAAAGTTGGGGCTCTAATGAATTTATTTCTTTGATTTCATAGAACTTGTGTTTCTTAAATTAAATGGAACATCATCTGCAAAAATTGTCCTGCAACAGATATTAGTTGTAGAGTCATGTTTTACTGTGCTCCTCTGTCATGAATAACTGATGCAGTACATTTCATCTGCAGTATCTGTAATTGGGTGAAAAGTAGCCATTTTCTGCACAGGTTGGAGAAGAATCCGGTAACACTCTAATAAATCAAGTAAGAGATCCTTGTGACACTGTCATCTTCATAACAATCCATTTCTTTTACAGTATTTTAAATTATTTTGATAGTAGAGATCCTATGTTTGGGCTAATGCTGTAACTTACTGCAGCTACTGTTCCTTTTGCATGTACATCAGGGAGGAATCATGAAGATGACTTTTTCAGCTTTATATTTACAGTTTTCAGAATTATAATTAATTTTTACCTCGAGGCAGCACTGATGTAATAAAATGGCTCTCACAGAATAACCTTATTTGTTACATGAAAATTCGGTGCAATCAAGAAGCCAAAGCCCCTGGTGATATGAAAAGCTTGGTTGTGCTGTTTTTCAAGCATGGGAAGAGGATCAATCAAAATCCATCCTTGCTGGCAAAAACACAACTTGCAACTGGCAAAAGAAATCTGAAGAATAACCAGGATCTGTACAGCGCTTCCGAGCTGCATGTAGCTACTACCAGGAGGAAGATAATCCATCACGATAAAAGACAACCATCCATTTTAAACTTGCTCGGCAATGAGGATGTTCTTATTTGCATAATGATGGTTATTTGAATATGATGAGAATTTGCCTGAGTGAGACTCAAGCTCAAACACATTCAAATGTGATACAGTCTGTACAATTTTCTCAAGGATTGCAATTTAATACTATTTATCTAATGAAAGAAAAATAAATATTGGCTGTAACATCCCATTATGCTTGAGAGCTGGTTTTAAATTACACTTGAATAAAGTAACTGACTGTGGGGTGTTTGCATTTCCTCAGGGATCAGTAACACTTCCCAAAATGGTGAGAAATATCCGTCTTTTCCAAGTATCCTGCATCTCAATAACAGGACTGCAGAGAGAACTCTGACAAAGTGGGGCCTGTTGGACTTCCAGCGTTCCCAGCCACAGCAGCAGTGAACCTGACAGCACTGTGCCAATATGGAATCATATCAAGGAATCGTAAAGCCAAGTTCCAGGGGAAAAAATACTCAGAGAGTTTAGAGACTGGCAAATAACTGTTGGCAATATTTATACTGGAAATGACACAGACATTTTATCAGAGAGAAGCATCGCTCATTTTAACCATTTCATAAGGAGACCATGGCTGGGACATTATCTGGTGTGTTCAGAGTATTCCTTCCAGCTCCCACAGGTGACCAGAAGGGAGAAATTCCTGTCACTTTTATGTGAAAAAAGATCTGTCCATAGAGAGGGAAATAACACGACACTTACAAATATCTACATTTTGCACTTCGTCTGACACAGCCTCTATTACAGGACAGACTGATTTTATTTCTGAGCACTCCTAAAACTGTGGTGAGTTACGGTTCCAAATGAGAACTGAGAACTTTGCCATTCACACTCCATAAAAAGCACAAGAATTTTTGCTGTTTTATTATGGGAAAACCTCCACATTTTCTCACCATATTGGATGCCACCTCTAGCAAGAAATAAAAGACTTTTGATATTTTGAAGAACATAATGCAATGGGAAGCGCAGCTATGAATGGTGATGAATGTGCAGTCACCCTGCAATACGTTTTTACCTACATGGAAAGCCACCAACTCGGGCCAGCCCCTGGCTCTTGGTGATTCCAGATGTCAGTGATTCTGGCAAGGATGCAGCTTTCTGACTGCAGAGCAATATATTTGTCTTGCCAAACCTCAAATGGCCCAAGACTGGATTCTGTGCTGCAGATGCTGTGGGTAATTAACCAGCAAATCCAGCCATGTAAGAGAGATTATTTTATTTGTGTCTTCAAAGGCATAAGGAAAAATCATGTCTAAGCTTAGTTCAAAGCCAGTCCTCCTTCTGTTAAAGTCTATGGGGTTCTTTGCTGCTGAAGTTAACCTAAAATGACTTAATTGTTCTAATTACGTCTTGAACAAGACTGTCAAAAAGCTCTGTCCCTGTAAAACAAAAAGTGTTCTTGAGGAACAATTGAACCACCTGAAACTGTGATCTTGAGAAGCTAATAATGCATCTCTAAGGCAGAAGAGGATGCAAGCTGGTGGTTTTTTTTGCAATGCAACCAGAGTGTCATTTATAGAGTTAGGCAAATCACCAAGTGGATTTTTTACAGTTTGTTTTGGGATTTTTTTGTGATGGCTTGCTCTTGTCCATTTGAGCTTCATGAATTTCCACTCTCATCTTCCACTGTGAATCCACCACATCACAGAAACATCTCCAGCTCTGATTAAAATCCTCAAAATTTTAATGGAAAGTTGCCACTTATTTCAACATGTCCTGATGGAGGCTGCCTCTGCAGCAAACCATCTCAAAAGGGGCTCTCACTTCAGTCCTGTTGCCACAACCTCTGGCTCCTGTCCTCAAAGCTATTTTTGTGTTAACCCAAGTCATCAAGTTCAGCAAGCAGGTCATTAATAAAGACAATAACAATTTTACCATTCTCCTGAATGGGGAAAAAAAATGCTTTCCAGTCTGGAGCTTGAGTGACATTGCAAAACAATATCAACCTGATTTTAGATTTTTATTTAGAATATTCTACAAAAATGCTTTCTTGCTTTCCAAACAGGAAAATGTTTTGATATTTCAAATTGTAAGGCATTGAGAGTGGTGAGGAAGTGATCACAGCAACATTTCCACATAATGAAGCAAAGTGTAAGAGTTTGACTCTCTGGGGTTATTATTCACTGAAGCAGCATAGATATAAAAATACCGGGCATTCTGTGGTAGCTTTTCCTTTCCTCACACTGGTTTATTTTTGCTCTGGGAATGCAGTATATTGGTGGCAATTTATATGCTAATGACAAAAGTGGTATATAAATTGTATAACTGCATATTAATGAAGAATCAGGGGGTGTAAGTTATGATGCCTTTATGCAGTGCACAGAGAAGCATTTTCCCATCAATTGTTGATATTGAGTTCTTGGACTGGTCTCTAAATCAAAATTCCCACAAGTTGAGTAGAATTCAAGGAAACTGTGGAAGAACGACAGGTATAAACTTAAACTGAACTGAGTTCTTGATGACTAAAACCTGACTAGAAATGCTTATTGAAAAAAAAAAAATTAGGAGATGGGCTTGGCCTCAGAATTATCAAAGCAGATCTCAGGCCTAAATCCAGACTTGGTGCTCCTCAGTTCCACTGCCACATACTAATGCACAGCTCAATGTCCCTTTCATTGATTCACACAGTGCATCTGCAAACATCCTGCACAGAAGTATTTCAGGCCCACCTTTGAGGGCAAGAGCCCAAATCACACCTCTGTGACAATTCAGGCCTGAGCTGGAGTGTCCTGCACAGAGAACAGTTCTGCACGTGCTGGGCTGCCCTTCCTGGGAGTAACTGAAATCCCCAGGTCTCATGAGTTGTTTTTATGGTTGAATTAATCAGAACTGATTCAGTCATGTCTCATAGGCAGAGACCTGATGACAACTTGAGCATTTTGCTGTTGAGCTAGAGGGGTTTATCCACATGGCACTATTTTAAGCTTGCTCATCCATTATACAAGGGAAAAATAAATATTTTATTCATATTAAGTAATTTTTAGAGCCTGCTTGAGGTTCTCGTACCCCAGGATCTGTTAAGGTAACTGCATGGATTTACTTGTCCTTCTGCTGCCACAAAATACCCAAGCATCCTTTCCCAGGCATTTCCTGCCCTCAGAGAGCTGCTGCCTTTGTTGTCCATCACCATGTTGGCACTCATTGACCAAAAATCCAGCCCAGATGTCAGCACACACAGCGAATCTCTGAATTCTGAACTCCACCAGGCAGCCCTGCTCTGCTCTCCTGATACCAAAACCTGTGCTGGAGCACACACATGGCTGCAGTTATTGCCCTGGGGATACTGAGAGCACGTGGCTTCAGATGCTGCACAAAATAAAGGGAAGGCTCCAGCAGTTTGACTGATCTGAATTTTTTTAAAAGCTTATGGGGAAACAACATTTTTGGAGAAGTTATATGATAAACCTTTACTTTGAAGACTTCTAGGTTAGTCTGGGGAGATGGTTGCTGGTTAGGATATAAATAATAAAACAAAAATAACTTTTTTTCCTCCTGTTATTTCCCAATTTATTCAACATGTGGATAAGCACTTTCTTGACATCTGTTAACAATTAATCTCAAGGATCTTACTGTATACTGAAATTATAAAGAAGAAGAAGTTGGCTAATATATCTGCCTTCTCCAAGGTAAGACATAGATGTCATTCCTGGCAGATGTTCTTGTGTTCCTCTAGTGCTGGACCCTTTGGAAAGTGCCATGTGGCCTCCAGGACAATAATTCCAGGGCATTATCCCGACTGCCATGCTGAAGTTCTTTGTGGCAGTTTGCTTCCATTTTATCTTTCCCTGTGCCAATGATTTCAGTGCTTGCTGTGTAAATTTATTTTTTTAACTGATGTTTGCTGAAAGTATGATAAATTGAGGTAAGAGATGAAGCAGTGTTTTCACCTCCGTTTTTTTTCTAATGTTTGGAGAAATTGATCAAGCCCTGAGTTTATATCTCCACTCTAAGCAGGACTATCACACTGGTAACTCATCACAGCTTCATTAACTGTATGAAACAATCCCAACCAGTACAGCAGAAACGGGGAAGACTCCTGTTCCATTCAACTCCAAGAGCAGATTGTAAGTGACATTTCTGCTGAGCTCTGCTCTGCCTGGTGGCTTGGCGTGTTGTCCCTTGCCATCCCAGTCGCAGCCCAGGGAGGTGTGGTGGAAGGCACATAGGGGAGTGTGTGCGGGGAGGGCTGGAGGGAGGTCAGACAGAAGCACAGCTAATTCAGGAGCAGTGCTGAGTGCTGGGGGACACTGCTGCAGCTCTCTGCAGCCAGCAGAAGGACAGAGGGGTTCAGAACTAGTTTTTCACTTGTGTTGCTTCATGCCAAGTGAAGGAAACCTCTTTGGTCAATAAATACAACCTAATTCAGCAAGGTTTATTCAGATCACTTGAATTATTCTGTCTTTGAAACACAGGAGTTCTTCGCTTCAAAATTATTACGTAAACTCTCTGAAGGACTAGCTCCTTCACCTTCTCACAAAAAGAAATTAATTGAAATAGAGCTTTTAGGGAAAGCAAAAGTTTTAACAGCAGCCATCATGAGCCACTAATCTAAATCAAAACAGCATGCTGCTGTCAATCTGATAATGGAGGAAGCCTTATGGGATATTGCAGTGATTATTTTTCTGTCAGGTAAATGCTTCAGGTAACAAAACAGCAACAACCATTAAGTGTTGAATACTTTTCATTTGATTTAACATGAAAAGATCACTTCAACCAAAAAGCTGCAGAAAGCAGAAGACTCCCCCTTCAAGATGGCAAAGTAACAAAAGCCTGGGAAGGAGGCTGGGCTGCAAGGCAAAAGGGCACATTGAGGCTGATTTAACTGTCATCTCATAAATTCCATATAATTTTGCATCTGCACCTTCTGGAAAAATTACAGTATAATCTACATCAATCATGTGAACTTAAAAAAAGAAAAAAGGCTTGAGTTCCACACCCTTTAACTCCATTACTTTCAAACCTACAACTATGCATGGATACTGAGAATAACAATCTCAGTTCAATTCCATGTGGATATAAAAGTGAACTGAAGGAATGGATTAGTGTAAGAGGTATATGAACAATTAGTCCTTCCCTCTTTTAATGTTATTTTAATTTAAAAAAATACAGTGGACATCACCACAAATACCTTTGTTACTCCATACGCATACTCCAATAAGCAATATTTTTTCACTTGCAGAACCTACACATTCATTCAGACTAAGACATGCAAAAAAACCTCTTATGGGCCAGAGGCATGTAAGAAAGAATCAACTTCAGTCTTAAGATTAACTACACAGAAAAAGAATGGATTTGATTTTTTTTATATTTATATATTACACTGTAACCTCATCAATTCCTAAATTAAGGCTTGATAAAGTCACTTTAATAAATCTGATCATTTGAACTATTCTTTTAAAAGCAAAGAGTGAAAAAACCAATGTTCTTCTATGAAATTTATATTCAGAGAAAAAAAGTAGTATATTAGGCATCAAATTTCATTTCCTGTCTATCCTCTGGGACAGAAGCAATTGTGAAAATATTTACTCATATGAATATTCCTGCTGAATTTAATGCCTAAAATTAACTCAGATGTTTCCAACGTGATGACTTTCATTGGGATGTAAATGTATGCAAGTAAACCAAGATGCACTTTGTTCCTGTCTCAAGCAGCAGCCCTTTGCATGGAAATAGGCTGGAGCATTAACCAGAAAATGAAAGGGATGAGGGGAAGTGTGCAGCAGTTCCTGATGAGCCCAGGAGATTTTTGTAAAGCCAATGAACTGAAATACTTCCAGACAAATTGACTAAAATCTTAACTGCGTTTTCAATTATGGATAACTGAGTGTGCAGCAAACACTCAGGAGTTTCAGTGCATTTGAAGTTATTTCCTTTAATTATGTCTCAGAAGTCTATTCCAGCACAATGGATTTCTGGAGAAAAAAATATTCCAAATCTATCCCCCAATGCAAAAGCAGGATCAACAGTTGATGACCTGTAGAGGATTTGCTCCTTTTTGAATGTGTGTGCTTGGAACTTCTGGAAGAGAAATTATTAGCAAAACATTTTAATAGTAAAACAGTTCAGTTTAAGAGTGTGAAAAAAGTCTGTTACTCTCCAAGAAGTTAAATTCTTATATTTTTCTTTATGATGCGAGATATGCCTCAGTCAACACTTACACTGCTAAAAAATACTGTGCTGAAAGAAAACCGATTTCCCGTTCATTATTGTAACGCAGGTCAGATAAATCTAATTCCTTCTGTCAGAAGAATACATCATGGATTTCTAGGGATCAGCACCACTGTGGCTGAGCAGAGGAGGTAATCAGTCTTCCAGAAAATGAGGGTGGTGACAGAGTGAGGCATAATGGTTTTACACTGAAAGAGGGTAGATTTGGATTAGATATTACGAAGAAATCCCTCCCTGGGAGGGTGGGCAGCCTTGGCACAGGTGCCCAGAGCAGCTGTGGCTGCCCCTGTATCCCTGGCAGTGCCCAAGGCCAGGTTGGAGCAGCCTGGGACAGTGGGAGGTGTCCCTGCCATGGCAGGGGTGGCGCTGGAGGGGCTCTGAGGTCCCTTCCAACCTGAACCATTCTATGCATCTCTGATAAATGTCATGGTTTCTCTTTCCAGTCAAGGCTCTTTCTCCTTCACTTAAATTTTACTGCACTGCTGGTTAGAAATCAATGTCAGCTACCTGTGGGATATTTGAAGTGAATGCTAACTTCAGCAAAACCACTAAAATGAAAAGGAGGAAGGCAGACAAGAAATCCAGGGATGGGACCGAGCATTCTGTTAATAAGCAAACTAACAGAAGAGAAGGCCAAGAATAAACAAATGCGTGTAGCCAGCTCTGTCCCCTTCCTCTAACCTATGCAGAGTTTCTTTGAGAGGCCAGCAGTGCAGCAGATGTGACACAGATGTGACATTCCTGATGTCTGTGTACAAATCAGCAGTGCTGGTGTGCACCTTTCAGCCTCAGTCATTCAGCACAAGGCATCAGCTCCCTTTGTTTTGTAAATTTCTTCGTGATAAAGCTGGATCCTCCTTACAGAAATTTACATGAAATCTTCCTCAGAAATTTACAAGAAATAACAGTTTGTATATTTCACCATAGACAAATCTACCACTGTATATAAGGAGAAAACAAAAGGCCTAGCCTAATATGAACAAAATTGTTATCTGGTGTGGCCTGTGTTATTTCACGGTCTGCTAAACAGGTAATGAAACATAGATTTAGGTTGTGCTATGGCTACTCTTTAGCACACAACTCCAACAGCAAATAGAAACAACTCTACAAAATCAGAATTAGGATAAATCTGATATTCAGCATAATGTTGATTGTTTTGAGGGATGTGCCTCAAACAAAACCCACTATTGGTTCAAACCCCAATGCAAGCACAGCCATATGTAGCAGAAGGAGCGCAGGCATTTTCTCAGCATTGTTAAGAGCAGCTGCTTCTGGCAGCCTGGTGTAATTTTCCTTCTGTTCAAAGCCTGCTCACTGTTCTGAGCTCTGCTCTGAGCTCTGCTCCTTGCCCCACAGCTCACTCACCTTGACAGCCCCTTCTGCCAGAGCCTTCTGCCGGGCAGAAAATACCAAAGCTGGGAAGTGCTTTCCTTTATGCCAATGTAAAAAGTTGGGTAGTTCAACATCCAGAGCATATCTAATAGAATCTTTAATGGTTTCTTACTCCTTCTTTTCTGGAACCCTGCTACCATCAAGATACAATTTTCCCTCAGCTTCTAGTATGAGGTGCTGGGCAGGTACTCACAGGGTAGCCCCAGGGGTGCCCCCATCCCTGCTCCAGGACCTCCTCCCTCCTCCCCACAGGTGTGAGGGGCAGCCCCTCCTGCACCCAAGGGAACGGAATGTTCACAGCTCCCAGCCCAGCGTGCCCATGGAGGCCCAGGCTCACCTCATGCCTCTGCCCATGTCCATGCCTCGCCCTGCCCGCCATGTCTCTGCTCCCCTCATGGATCCGTGGTGCAGTCCAGGTGCTCCAGGTGGGCACAGCCTGCTCCAGGGAGCTCGTCTCACACCTGGCACTGTGTCCTTCAGCCCTGCCCCGAGCCCCTGGCACTGCCCATGGGTGCCCAGGCTGGCCAAGGGGCCGTGAGGGGCCGTGAGGGGCCGTGAGGGGCTGTGAGGGGCTGTGAGGGGCCGTGAGGGGCTGTGAGGGGCACAGTGAGGGGCACAGTGAGGGGCTGTGAGGGGCTGTGAGGGGCCGTGAGGGGCCGTGAGGGGCCGTGAGGGGCCGTGAGGGGCTGTGAGGGGCTGTGAGGGGCCGTGAGGGGCTGTGAGGGGCACAGTGAGGGGCCGTGAGGGGCTGTGAGGGGCACAGTGAGGGGCTGTGAGGGGCCGTGAGGGGCCATGAGGGGCTGTGAGGGGCCGTGAGGGGCCGTGAGGGGCACAGTGAGGGGCTGTGAGGGACCGTGAGGGGCTGTGAGGGGCCGTGAGGGGCCGCGAGGGGCCATGAGGGTCTGTGAGGGGCCGTGAGGGGCCATGAGGGGCTGTGAGGGTCCGTGAGGGTCTGTGAGGGTCCGTGAGGGTCTGTGAGGGGCCACGAGGGTCTGCGAGGGGCCGTGAGGGGCCACGAGGGGCCGCGAGGGTCTGCGAGGGGCCGTGAGGGGCCACGAGGGGCTGCGAGGGTCTGTGAGGGGCCGTGAGGGGCCACGAGGGGCTGCGAGGGGCCGTGAGGGGCAGTGGCTGTGCCCAGACGGGGCCTGACGGGCGTGAGGGATCACAGCCGAGGTACCTCCGGACAACAGGATAGCCCCTCCAGTTTGCCTTCACCAGGTAACCACGACTCTGCTGCGCTGGGTGGGCAGCAGGAAGGAGTATTTTCTTTCACATTTCTACCTGCCAGATGAACAGGAGTGACGGGGCTGACTGTGTACCCCGCGTGTGGGGAAACCAGTCCTGCGAGGCCGGCATGGCGCTCGTCGGTCGGTAGTGTCTGACCTTACCCTGTTAAGGGCGGGCTTCTTTTGTCTTTAAAACGTCCTTCTGGCCTGTTGGTAGAGTCACATTTTACGGTACTGGTTCTACTTCTTTGCCAAAGTAGATTTCAATTAAAATGGGAATTAAATTATTATTTCTGTGGTTTTCCTTCTACTTTGACATTGCAAGAGCAGTTCTTACTGGCATAGCCGTTTCTTACTGGTATGCCAAGGCTTTCTTCCTGAGTAGATGAGTAATTAGCAAGTTCTGATATATATTTTTAATGAGATAAGCATCCCAGAAGAGAAGGCTGTACTTGAGTGGATGATGTCAAAATGGTGTGAAACTTCAAAGCTGTTCTCTTTGCTTCAAGTGTGTAACTATTACTTTGTGAGGTCTCTTACCATACAACCCTTGCAGATATGGCTTGGTACTGCACATGCAAGTACAATAGAAACAAAAAGCTCCAGCTGCCCTAGTGTTTCTTTTTAGACTGCTGGCATCACAGACAGTTTTTATATATTATGCAACAGTAAAGTCTGGACTCAAAACTTAAGGTCTTCTAATAAATAAGCAATTTTAACCTGATTTGCAATTATGCTATTCAGTCATATGGTATCTGTAAGTGGTAAATAAAACATTCCCCAGTGAGAGAACTTCCTGGGAGCATCGTGAGTGCAATCACCTCCAGGACAAACAAAAGTCCTCAGGCAGCCTTAGGATGCTGACCCTCTGAGTCTAGAGTGAAAACCTTAATTAATTCCTATTTCTGCTCAATAAGGTTTTTACAGCTGATAACTGTCTAGTTAGTGTGCTGCTTGGCAGCACTGCAAATGAGCAAATTAAGCATAGTGCTTCTTCCTAAGTAATTGCCATTTAATCCTGATTTTAAAAGAAGCAGTAGTGATTGGAAAGCAGCTTTAATTTTGTTAATGCAAAGTTATCTTTTAGGGAAATAAATCACACAGAACATGAAAGAGAGTAGGTTTAGATTAGATATTATGGAGAAGTTTTTTACTGTGAGGATGGGCAGGCCCTGGCACAGGTGCCCAGAGCAGCTGTGGCTGCCCCTGGATCCCTGGCAGTGCCCAAGGCCAGGTTGGACATTGGGGCTGGGAGCAACCTGGGACAGTGGGAGGTGTTTCTGCACATGGCAGGGGGGGCACTGGATCAGCTTTAACCCTTCCAACCCAAACAATTCTATAATTTTATGATGATTAGTTTACTTAATGTATATTTCTATATCTGCTTGGATGCAAAGGACGAGTATGTTAACAAACATTAAGTCTATCTGTACTGAAACTGAGATACAACTTGCTGTTCATCTATTTGGGCTTAAGATTTCACCAGGAGAGTTTCTGGAAGTGGTTGACCATCTGTAAAAGCAGCCAGACCATCTTGTCTGGTAAAATGTGCATCTGCAGTAAATGGAAGGCAGAAAATACCAAAGTTAGGAAATGCTTTCCTTATGCCAGTGTTAAAGATGCGTAATCCAACATCCAGAACATATCTAATAAAACCTTAAATGGTTTCTTACTCCGTCTTTTCTGGAACAACTCTGCTACCATCAATAAACAATTTTCCCTCAGCTTCTAGTATATGGAAATGTCAATAATGTCTCATTCTCTAAAACACATGAAACACTTTGATATTGCATTTTGGGTTACACAAGTGAGCTTGAGCTGATAAACAGCAGCTGTAGAACAGGTTCTGCTGGATCAGAACAAAAGGTGATTTTTTTTTCCTCATTGTCCAAATGTTTCAAGAAATAAGCCTGGCTTCTGAGACTTCATTTTTTGTCAATGAAGTTTGGAAAGCTGATTGTCCTGGTAAATCCTGGGTTTAAAGCTTGTTTGGAGAAAGAATAGATATGTTCCTTAACTTACTTCTCTATTCTGAAGAATTTTGCTGTTCTAGGGTAAGACAGATGAAGCATTTATCTCCTCTTGTTCTTCCCCTGTGCTTAGTCCTGTTAGATGTGCATAGAGTAGGATTAACATCATCTTTAAAAGGAAAATGAGCTATTCTTACCTTGCATACTCTGCACCTCTAAGACAGGCTGTCGGTGAATTTAGAGAACTAATTTTCCTTAAATAAATAATGAAACCAGATATTTTAAGCTTATTTTGGCTTTTTGAACTTTAGCTCCAAGTCTGAGAACAAGAGTTTTTCTTTTCCTAGGGATGTCTTCTAAGAATAATGCTTTCCTTTGTCTGAAGAAATATTTTTTGACATACAAGGGACTCAGGGGAACAAAATACAAGGACAGTAAATGTTTTGTTCTTCTTCTTTTGGACAGTAAATGTCCTAAAATAGCTTTGCACTTTCTTTTAGGTACTTGCTACAAGTTAATAAGTCTTGACTATCTTAACAGTGTATTTCAAGTTAAATGAATAAATAATTAACCAGTGCATGAGCAGTGTGTGGATTTGGTGTGGGAATGGGATGTTTCCAGCAGGTTTTTTCAGAAAGCAAGTTGGTGCATACTGGCTTGATTAACTAATAGTGTGACCAGTGGAACATTGGAAGTAATAAATACAATCTCAGTGTGCTTTGCTTGGGCAGGAATGGAGACAGTGCTGGGGCTGCCCTGTGATCACTGAGCAGTGCAAGGCACAGAAGGAAGCTGAATTCAGATATGAGGTTATCAGCTGAGCTGTAAAATGTGAGCAGTGATAGCCTCCTGCATAACACACAAGATGGACCATGGGAGTTTTTTTGTATTTAGTGAAATTAGGCAGCTTTTTCCAAGAAATTTAAGTCCCCATTGTCAGGAACCAGTTTTTGTATGTCCCAACTTGCAAATAGGCAGTTCCAGATGAAAACAAATAGTTGGCTTATGTCCTGGTTTGGGACAAATTTGGGAGAAAACCCCTGTATAGGATCCCTCTAAGGAAGCAAACCCAAGTGGCCCCTCCCTCCAACCGGTCCAGTAAAAAAAAAAAAAAAAACAAAAAAAACCCACAACCCTTTGGAGAAAAGTGGAAAAAACTATTTTACTAAACAAATGAAGTGCATACAAGTATAAAGAATGAATAATATGAAACAATAAAACCTCTCCTTCTGAAGTGAGATGGCAAATTGAGAAAGTCCTTGCCGTGGGTGTAGCTCAGCTCTCTCTGTCTCTCCTCAGTCCCAGTCTCTCCGGCGCTGCTGGAAAATGCCGAGGTCCAGGCCCCGGTGGGCCGCAGGTGCAGCCCCCAGTGCTCCCCTGGGTTTTCAGTCCAGAGCAGGTTTAAACAGTTCCAAGAAAAAGGAAAAAAAAACAGTCCAGGGAACTTCTCTGCCCTAGCTAGATGACACTACCTAAAAGCAAAACAAGATCTCTGTCCTGCAGTCTCTCCAAGCCTCTGCCGGACACGCTGTCCGCAGCAGAATGTGGAGGAGTCGGGCAGTTTTCTCAAAACAAACTCCGCGCTTCTCCTTGCTCTTAGAACCAGTCTTAAAGGCACAGGACTCAATATACAGCACAAACAGAACAGACGATTGGGGATACAAGCATCATAAAGTTACCCTAGGACAGCTTATTAATGATAAATACCCACATGCAACATTTCATTACCAGGAAATAATGACATTTTTCACTATTGACTGCATCCTGCAGAGCAGGGTCTATAAAATGTGTGATCCATCATTCTGCTTTTTGTGTGCATGTATGTTTTTATTTTTAATGAACTGCACTCGATAGGAGCTCAAGTTCTCACAGTAGCAATAAAGGCTTTGTAGAAATCAGAACTGTACAGTTTGGGGGCACACGCTCCCATTATATTGGATTTATGTGGGTATGAGTAGTTACACCAAAGTGCAAAGCTCCTGTAAATCAAAAGCTTAAGTTGATTTCCTTAGTATGGAAAGCTGAGGGCTTAGTGGTCTTAGAGAAAGTTACTTTCTGGATTTCCCTTTGGAGAAGCTCTGTCCCGTTTCTGCAAAGATCCAATGTTTGAGATGTCAGAGCCGAATACCACCTGTTCTAAGCTGCTATCTGGGGGTCACCCAACAGTGAGGGTGTGTGTGGGTAGAACAGCTGTGCCCAGCAGATGAGAGCTCGGCAGAGGGGTCAGTCAGACCCTGCTGCTCTCTGCCCCTCCTGCTTGCCTTGCCCAAACATCAGCTGCACGAAGAGCAGGGGCTGGAGCCTCCCCCTGTCTGAGGGCTGGGATGGCTCTCTGGTGGTTCCAGCAGCTGGAATTCAGAGTAACAGCATGGGTACCGACCTTGAGGTGCCGCAAAACCTGCTGTGGTTCTCTCCTCCTCTTTACTGTGCGTGCAGATTTATATTGCAGGGTTGCAATTTATTTCTCATAAGCATGTATCTCATAAGCACTTACCTCTCAGCTGCTTTCAAATACCCTGAGAATTCTCTCATGGACATGCTGGAAAACAGTGCTTGATACTAATGGTACAAGTTCAAGGATGAAGTAATGGTAAACAAATTAATTTTTAAATCCTAAAATAATTGCCTAAGTCAATTCTGTTTACTAATGCATTTATTTGGCTTTCTGATTAAAATGTCACATGAACTTTAATGCTTTATTGCCTTTTATTTTAGCACACATTATATTATGTGGTAGAGTTTTCAATTATACAGATGTAGTCTTGTATTAGTTTGGATATCTCACTTCAGTAATTAAAAGAAAGCTTCTCTTCTGTTTTCCTTAATAGCCCCTCTGAGTCTGCCTTTATTTCTGGTGCAATTATTTTGGGTTTTGACATGCAGGGATGTGATGTTCCACTCCAGCCATTCCAGCATTGCCTGGTTCCATATTCAGAGCTTTAAAAGGATATTTCATGTGAGAGCTGCCTGAAGTGCTGCTGTGTCGTTGGGACAGGAGACCTGCCCACATTAGTGCTGTACCTCACACAGCCCCGTGTGATTCACTCACATTTACCCTGCTGTAGCCGTGTATTCACGGATCAGAAGGCATTCAAAGGAGGCTGGAATGTGCTCCAAAGCACATTCCACACTTAGTGGTGGGAAATCACAACTGTAAATACCGCGGACTGTGAGCCTCCTCTCTGCTCCTGGCAGACCTCTAGCCTGGTTTAAAATGCTCCTGGCATCCAATTCCAAGCGGTTTGCACTGCTTTACAAGGAGCATTAACAAATGGTAGCTATTTACTGAATGAAATGTTTGTCACTTCTGTATCCAAAAAGTGTAACGGAGTAAATAGCAATATTAATATGCTATTGCCAGGGGAAAATCCTAATCACAGACTGGGAAATCAGAATAACCAGACTCAGTTTGTGTCTGATACTGGGCAGCCTTGAGCAAGACGCATTAAGGGACAATGTTTAAAAATTCTGAATATGCATATACACTTTTAAAAAAATAGCAGGAGTTTGGGTTTTGTCAGCCTGTACCTGTAATGATACTGGCCTGCCTTGCAAGGGTTTTATTCAAGGCTTAGAAAGATGTTTAAATATCAACTAGGTATGCAGTTGGGATACCTCCCTGGCTTTTCTTCTGAAACCAAAGAACTGTCCCTCAAAAGTCATGGGAAATAAAAGAATGATGGAAGATTTACTTTCTGTGATCTGACAATTAAATTTACTTGAATATCACCTTAGAAGCATAAGAGGGTATTAATATTTAATGTCTTTCTCTCATAGAACCACTTTCAGAAGTGCAAAGGAAGGGAAGAAAAAAATGTTTTCAAACTTCTGTGAAAAGGTAAGAGTTCCTTTTACCAAAAGACTCTTTATATGTTTACTTAACAGTTTTTGGAGATGGTCTTATGTTTTTCACTTGCTTAAATACCACATGCAAGAAACCAGAATTTGGATTGCCAACTCTTTGCCTAAAACCAATGCAGAACATCTGACATTTCTGACATTCAGCCTAGGAAGGTCTTTTGGGAGAGAGAAGAAAAAAAATCTGGGCTCTGTCACATTGCCTATCACTTCTTCTCCTTGTAAAAATCCTCTTAATGGTGTTTTCAGAAGTAACTTCTTAATAGTAAAAAATATTTTGTAAATTCCAATAAATATTTACTTTTTCTACCAAACCAGCTGGGTGGTTGAGTAAACAAATTTAATTCTCTTTAAAGTCTTCTGGATTCCTAATAAATATCTGTTTTCCTTTCTATTCATGATAAAAGCATTGTTAGGAAAGAACTATGCATGCAACATTTGTCACTCATTTGGTTGGGAAGCACAAAGCTTTGGCAACGCCCTAAATCATTGCTAAAAATGAAGTTGCCTTGCACTTTATCAGTTTATACAGCAATGGAGTTTAGCAAACTTCTGCTGTCACTGAAATTCACAAAGTCCAGCAGCACAGGAGGAAAAAAAGCCTGAAGCAGATATTTGCTTTTTGCCTGTCTCTGCAGGCTCTTTGTCTGTCTCTCAGTCCCAACAGAATCTAGAAGAATAGAACGATTAGGGTGAATGTTTGCTAAAAAAAGTTATTATGGAAGGGCTTTCAGTAGTGTTCAGTACCTAAATTCCTGGAATAAAGGTCCAAAGGGCAGGTGAGCAGGCTGAGAGCGCTGCTGTCTGGTGAGCCTGCAGGCTGTGCAGAGTGCCGAACCCGCTCAGTGCCGATGCTCCTGCAGTGAGCGGGCTCTCAAAGAGCGTTACCAGCAACACGAGCTCGGGCAGCAAACGGCCGAATTGCAGATGTCAGGGGTCACTTCACTGCTCTGCCTTTCTCCTGCCCTGCTCCTCAGAGGAAATGAAGCTGCTTTTGCTGCTGGGAGGGAGAAGAGCAGTTTCAGCACAGGGCCCGGCTGAGATCCAGATGTTCTCCAGGTGTGTTGCTGACATCTGAAACCTCGCCGCGTGCTGCCTGCCGCTGACCCTCCCTTCGCACGGCATCTTCTGAGGATCTGCACTTGCAGGGGAGGGTTGCGATTCTCCCTCTGAAGCCGAGATGGGGTTTTGTCTGATCATTCCATATGTTGCGTATTCTGGACCATCCCCATCACAGATGTTTCTCTCCACACATTAAAATTGGGTTTCAGCTCATTCGGCTTCAGCACTTGACTTTAAAAGCCAAACAAATCAAATCCATTTCTTGAGGGTATAATGCATCATTTTCCCCTCTTTGACTGTGTATTATCTTCTTTTACATCTGATCGCATCATCAAAATCTAACTTCCTGCATCTGCGCTGGCTAATTAGTGCCTTGGCTTTAAACCTCCTCCCAACAAAAATATACATTTTTCAAACTAGTCAGTATTTTTATTTATTTTATGCAAAGTGTTCTGAGCATATTTAATGGGAAGAGGAAGAGTGATGCTTTCTCTAAATTGGACATGCCAAAGAAGAGTGAAAAGATTATGGGATGTAGAAACAAATAAACCAGCAAGTTGGGAGAAAAAAAGGGAAAAAGGAGTGTAGATCATTGTTTCTGTGGCCAGAATATATTCAAGTGTTCCGGGCTGGTGGCAGTATTATAGACCATGGTGTTCTGGTGTCTGAGTAATTCCTTTTGAATCACTACAGCCTTGGCCATGAGGAAACCTGTATTGCACTGATAAAAATCAATGAGGGTTTTCCTGTGAGAAAAAAAGGTCTCAAGGATGGGCAAAATGGAAGCAAAGGCTACAATATGGCAATGCATCTAAAGGAAATAGAGTATTTTAACAGCAGCAAGAAGAGTTTTCCATGCTCTCATTTGCAGCATTACCTTTTTTTTAGGTAAATAATGTGATATTGCACCCAAGTTTGAGAGGTTTTTTTTTTAATTCACCAAACAGAAGAACTTCTTGTATATTTCACTTATTTTACTACCTTCAATAACAAATATTCTGTCTGCTAAACACATGTCAATGCACACCTTCACTCAAATTTTCATGCCTGAAATCCAATGTGAGTTGTATTTTAATGATGTAAAATCATATCTAATTCCTGGATTTTAATTTGAGATACTCTATCAAAATGAGATTTTTTTGATCATGGCAATTTTGAGTACGTAAATATGTTACAATAGAATAATTTTTTCTAAATATCTGCCTGTAAGGCAATATTCACAGAATGATTTTATAGAGTGTAAAAGACCAGACAGAACTTGATGCTCATATCCTGCTTTTCTTTTCTGTCTGAGCAAATTGTACTTGTTCAGCTGAGCAAATTGTACTTGTTCAGCAGAGGAATTGCTTAATTTGCAGTACCGTTTTTTGTCCCAGGACTTCTGATAAGAATTGTTTGTTCTGGATGTAGGTGTAGATCCTAATGCTCAGATGCCCAGGTGTCAGAAGGTTTGTACTGTACCCAAGCCAGCCAAATTAAATTTCTGTTTTTATTATGGAAATATTTATTTCCATTCCCTTTTTTGTTACATTTCAGGAAGTACTGCAGTCATTTTGACTATGATTGTTCTGGCTGTGGTTCTGAAATCACAGCTAATGGCAGGAGAAAAAAGATCAAAAGAGGTCAAGAAGAAACAAATGTTAGGATTTGGGTTTTCAAAGCCTCATGGTGGAGTTAGGCTTTGTGGAAGTTAATGGGACATGGCAAATGGCCCAAATTCAAAAACTTTCTGTAAGGTGCCAGTGGCCTGTGTAATCCAGGAGTGTCTCTGGCTGAGCTGCAGGAGTGCTCTGGTCCTGGAGAACAGGATGGGAACAGGAAATTCAGTGTAAGCAAGGCCTGCAGTTCCTGCCAGGCCCCTTTTGTGACCTTGGCGACAATGAGAATCAACACTGGCAGAGCGGTGGCACCAAGAAAAGTGAGGGCACCTTCTGCAAGGTTTTCTCGCATTCATTGTGGGAAGAAATGCTCCATAACTCAGGCATGTCCCACCAGCCTACCAAGATGTCATTGCTCAGGTTCCTGCCTGAAAATGCAGCCTTTCTTAAATAACACAGCTGAAAGATAAATGAACAGGCCATAATTTAATGAGATTAAATGGACAGAACTTTGGACACTTGTCACAGCTTCTGCAATGCCTCATTTCTGAGCAAGGAAGAATTGCTAAGTTCAGAAATGCCAGGATCATTAATCAGCCCTTTGATGCTGAAGTGATGTGATATATTGTTCATAGCTTGTAGAATACAGGAATTTGTTTTGCCTCGATCTGCCAATCTACTTCATGCTGGATTCAGCCTCAGTACAAAATCCAGAGAATTAAAGTAACTGAATTCATTGATCTATGAATATGATTTCTGAAATACCACATAAAACAACAGAACAGGAAAGGATATATCTGGCTGGAGCACTTTTCATGCAAATTGCAGAGATATTTTCTCCTTTGGCATTGGCTGAGCTGAGTGTGTGTCTGCCACAGAAGCCTGAAGCTGCCTAAATCTTGGGGCCTGACCTGCTGCCTGTGGAAAGCAATTAGGGGTTGGAGTGCTCCCAAGTGACTTTGTGGAGGAATGCAGTTTTGTAAAGCCAAAGTGTTCGCGAGTGGCATCCTCACTTTGGGACGGGGGAGCCGGGAGAAGGAAGGGGAGCGCCGGGAGAGGCGGCTGCTGACATCTGCCGGCACTGGGCACCTGCGCTCTCCTCCAGCAGTGCTGGCCACGGAGAGCCAGGATTTCAGTGCCGCAGCTGCGGAATAAGCCATGCTTTTAAAACTGCAGCTCCTTCAGTCTCCACTCCTCACTTGCAGCAGCTCTGCAGTGCCCGGCTCTGCAATAATTTTCATGTTTGTAATTCACCTCAACAGCGGGTGGTCTAAACACGCAGCAAAAGAAAATGCTTGCAACCTTCGTGTCAGTTTGGCGCATTAATGTGGTGTCTGTCTAAACCGAATGCAGTAGAAAAGGCTTTAAGTGGTCATTAAATTGTTTTATGCAGAATCAGAATGGTGCTATAGAGACCGCATTAAAAGCTTTCAGCCCTGATCAGCTGTTGGATCATTGTGTTTCAAGGTATGGAGGCAAAACTTGAAATCCAGTTCAGAGAAAGATGTTGAGAATGCCCCTTGTCTTTCCAAAAGCAGTCCTGGCAGTATATGAATTTGGTATTTTGTCAGCCAATAGTGCTAATACTTAAAAAGCGACTTGACAAAATCATGCAGGAAACAACTGCCAAGAACTGTTCAATTCAAACACATTTACTGTTTTCAAAGATCCTGACTCAGAAGTGCTTGGAAGCTGGTGATGACTGAGGAGCATCACCATCTCTGTGCCTTTTCCTCGTGCTTTTGCTGGGGCTGAGACCAGACAGGGCTACTGCACCTTTGGTGGTACCTAGTGAATCATTCTTTAGGGTTAAGAGAATATTATTTAATGTTTTCTCTGTTGTAACATCCTTAACTAAATATCATTACTATCTTTTCCTATTCTGTTGCTTTTAGTGAGCTGATTTGATTCGAATCATATTTTAGAGGTGCACTTTGCAGTTGTATCTAATGAATAAAAATCTAAAATGTGCCCCAATATAGAGAAAGGCAAAAGATTGTGTTGCATTTGAAATGTCACATAAATCCATGCTTCCTGGCATGCAGGGTTTGCTGATTTCAAAATTGTGTCTGATGTGATTAAGCATTTTCTTCATCTGTATTCTATCACTTGTATTATGTCTGTTAATTTCCTTCTTTGGAAAGAGATCGATGGAAAAAGGAAATAAAGAAAATGTTGAGATGCCCCCTTTAGCATTTAATGTTGATATGTGTAGGATCTCAGCTAGCTAAAGATGAAAAAAACCCACTTGCTTTTGTCCATATTAAATCCTGCAATGTTTTAGGCTCAAAAGGTGCCAAAAATTAGGCATCTCACCCCTACCTGTTTTCATAATATAATTTTGCCAGGATTTTAGATCTGTTGCTGCTCTGTCAGGAGGGATGTCAGCCACCTGTATTCCTTGATGTTTAAAGAACTTCATCCACTCTGCTATGCCCTGTTTCAGAGCAGGGACACATCATTTTATAGCAGTCCTGTGTTTGCCAGCTTTTAGAAGTGTTTGCTGTGTTGTCTTCAAGCAAAATGAGTCATGATTTCCATGTTGGTATGATTACATGGATCAATTCAGGTTTTTTAACTTGGATCCCAGCTGCAACTGAACTGTATTTTTATTTGAAGCTAGTTATAGTGAATAATCTAGGTCTGGAAATTCCAAAACACTCTGTGCTGTTGTATTGTTGGAATAGGATAGTCTGAAAAATTTATGGTTCAGGATTTTCAGTATACATAGAAGTTTTCTAAGTTATCTCAGTGTTTTCTCTGTTGTTCAATGCTATTTCAGTTCTCTAATATTGAATTTAAATTGTCTAACAAGTGCAATCTGAAGCTGCTTTACACAATAACAGTCACACCCAGACCAGGATCAGATGTGAGATCTTTCTCTCAAAATGACAAAGTTCCTGTTACATGTTTTCCCTGTGAAGTCCAGTACAGTCCATATCCAGACACCAGTAAATCGTCTGAGACCCTAGTGGGAATCCAACACAGAGAAACGATTTCCAAGCAGTGAGATTGTGTGTGTGCTCCTATTCCCTGTCATAAATGGAATAACTTGATGTTGAAATACAAAACTGGGCTTTGGCAGTGGCTGTGAGATGAGGCGGTCAGATAAGTAAGGGCTAAAAAGCCAGCCCGTATTTTTGGAGTAAGTGAGAACTGAGCCCGTCTGTCTGCTATCGATGATCAAAGCAGCTGCCCCGAGCAATTTCCATCGATTTGGGTTTTCCAACGCGCTGCGGTGCGCGGCTGCGGCCGCGGGGCGGCGCTGCACACAACGATTGGAGCTGGCCCGGCTCCGTGAGACATCCCAAATTCACCGGAACATGGAATTCTGACAGCCTGGAGAGAGAGCAATGGGCCCGGCCCCGAGCGGGTCTGTGACACATCCCAAATTCACCCGAACATGGAATTCTGACAGCCTGGAGAGAGAGCATCGGGCCCGGCCCCGAGCGGGTCTGTGACACATCCCAAATTCACCGGAACATGGAATTCTGACAGCCTGGAGAGAGAGCATCGGGCCCGGCCCTGAGCGGGTCTGTGACACATCCCAAATTCACCCGAACATGGAATTCTGACAGCCTGGAGAGAGAGCATCGGGCCCGGCCCCGAGCGGGTCTGTGACACATCCCAAATTCATCCCAAACATGGAATTGGGACAGCCTGGAGAGCTCCTGCCTGGCACCCACAGCAGTGCTGGGGTTAGCAGGGAGATTCCATCCTCACTTGGACCTCAAACTGTGGCAGTGTGATTGCTCACCAAAGCTGAACCAGACTGCACTTTCCAAAAAGAATTCTGCCTTTGGTCTTGATTGTAGAACAATGTGTATCAGGATAGGCAGTGTTTATTTGGCAAGGCAGTTCTGAGTCAGTTGCTGAATGTCACACAAATAAAATGGTCTTTTTCCTGCCCTCAGTGTAGTGCATATGAAGCATTCCAGAGCAAGGCATCTCCATGGTTTGACAGCCTCTTACAGTAGTGCCCCTGAGAACATTCTCGTGCGGAGGGTCAATAGCCTGATTTTTCATGGAAGCCCTGCACCTATAACTTATTTATGGTTGCGCACACACAGATAAGTGTAGTCGTGACAACTGAGATTTTTTGTTATTCTGAAATTGATGTGTCCTGACAAAAAATATGTGGCTGAATGACCTGAAGTAGCTCAGAAGTTGTAGTGCTATTATTTCTTGCCATTGCAGTAGAGGAATGAAGGGTAATAAGGGTTCTGTTCTAGGACTGCTTGTACTTACTCCAGATTAGGTGAAATTTAGATGTAACAGGAACTGCCATTTTTTTCCTTCATGTGCCAGCTTCTAGTTTTGGATGTTCTTCAGGATTTTCAAGTGGAAACAAACCAATAAATATAGTTACTGTACCGTCCAGTATAAACTTGTGGTACTGAATCACCAGGAATCTGTTCAGTGTCTGGCAGACTGGAAGTGCAGCCCACAGGTTTGACAGCTGTAACCATTTTAGAGCACTGGAAATGTACTGAATGAACAGTGCTCAATTCCACTGCCAATAAAACCGTGGGGAAGTGTGAGGTTTGCATATTTCTGTTCTTACTGTAGTTTTTCTCAGAGCAGATTTTGGGATGTGAGAAAGGTTTCTCTGTTATATGGGAGTGGCTGAGGAAGCAATGTAGAATTATCTTGAGGTCAGGGAAAAATGGTGCACCTGACTTCTAAAATGCAAATGCTGCAGAGATCCTCTGATAAGAGAGCAGATGCAGTTTTGCTCGTGGAACCAGGGCAGTGTGTGAGGAGCACAGAGCTCAGGCACCAAAGGATCACCAAATACATGGCAGACTGGCAAAGAGAAGGGGATTAGGCTTCTCTCTTTATCCCCTACAGCATGAGCAGCAACAGGCGTGGGTTGCAGCACAAAGCATCCAAGTCAGACATTAAGAAACACTTTCTGATGGAAATAGAATAAGCACTGGAACACATTTCCTGCGGTGAAACCGCAGTGTCTCCACCACTAAAGGTCTTTAAGTGCAGGTAGATAAACATTTGTCTGTCTGGAGTGACCTAAGCAGAGCTGATCTGGCACTGGAGCAGAGGGCCTGGGTGACCCCCGGGTTTCTTCCAGCCATAATATTTTATGGAGGGTTTTGTGCTCAGGTTCCAGATGGGCTTCACCTGATTAACTGGAAATTACCTTTTTTGTAACTTTGGTGTTCAGTTCCTTGAGAGTTTGTTCCATAATCACTTTCGTATGCAAAGCAAGAAGTTCAAGGGCTTTTGTGGTTTTTCATCCCTCTTGCATTCCAAGCATTTGCTTGCCTTAAACTCAATGTACTTTGTCCCATCCTTTCCCTGCTTTCCCCTTCCCTCTCCTGTGAGCGTTAATGCTTTTCGCTTGCTCTGTTTGGCGCACACGGGTCCCTTTTATCAAAGGACTTTCACACCTGAGGCCTCCAGTCACATACTTGCAGTAAAGTAACAGCTTAAAAGCAAATCCTTTTAAATCCTGAGGCCAAACACCATAACAAACATATCTTCTCAAGGGATCAGTTTCCAAATGTGCTTTTGAACCTAAGTCCCAGCAGGCATTTGGCTTTAAGTGTGTGATAGGACCTTATTTATTTATTTATTTATTGCAGGGCCATTCCCCCACTTCATTGTTCCCCGTCTCAAATGTGCTATTTAAACCTGTACCTCTGGTGAATTCTGCCACTGAAGTGCAGATGAGCAGAGTGCTGCTGGGTGGTGAAACATCACAGGACAAAAAGACATATCAAAATAAAATCTTAAGAGAAAATGTCTCTTCCAGGGAGAATGTGCCTCTGTGGTTTTGGGAGGGAGAGGGAGGGGAGATCATGGGGCTGAATCAATGACCCCTTTGAAAATCTGCTCTACATGGGGCAAGGCACTCTGGCTGTGGCAGTTTGAAGAAGACCTCAGAAATGTGAGTGATCTTTGTGAAATATTGTGCAAGATGTGCCATAAATGACTTAAGGTGCTCTGCAGGTCTCCTGCAATGAGGCTACAACCTGAGATATTTATAAATAGCAGTGCCTGGATTCTCAGTTTGCAATCTGGTACCTGTAAAATGTACAGCTTGCCTTAGGAGACAGCACAGCTCATTGTGTAGAATTATTACCTGTACTTGCAGATTAATATTAGCACTCTCCAGGACCTGCTCAGACATGCAGGTCTGCAGTTTGCAATTAGCTGATGACTTCTGTATTTTCTGTGGGTATTATTGCCTGGGATGTTCAGCCCTGTGTGAGCTCCATGGATTGTTTATGTAATATCACAGTTGTTTCAGTCCATGCTGAGCACTGCCAAACTGTAAAACAAGATCAACCTCTCATACCGGAGCGCAGTTCCCTGAGGACAGGGCCAGGTACCAGATAAGGCTTGATTTTAATCTCTCTCTTGTCAGCTGGATCTGCTGACAGTTCATTTTCAGGTGACTACATACTCCAGCACCATCACGCACCTTCCCTTCCTGGCTCTCGATTAAGCTCAGTCACATTAGGTCGTTATTCTTGTTTGAGGAAAGATATCGAGTAATCATCATAATGTGAAGTCTTAAATAAAAAATGGCTCCACAGTGTCTTCTTTTTGGATCTTTCTAATTCCTTGTAAATCAGCTCCACTCCAGAACTTCAGTATCAGCTTACATTCTCTTATTCTAGTAAATCTATCTTTTCATTCATACTCTTTTCCTCTCTCACTTGTAAAGGAGGGTTTGTTTTTTCATGCTGTGGGACTTAAAGTACCAAGCAATCTCAGTTCTCCCCCTTTCCCTGAAAATTCCTTTATTCTCATTTTACTGAGAAGAGAAAGGGGGATTGTCAGTGGAGACAAAAGTTAGAAAACCCAGTTCTGTAGTTCTGCGTAAATCTATCCCTCCGAATACCACTTTTCCATTTGCCCTAAAAACCCTTGACACTTTCCAGACCCTGACACAATTTTGTTACTCTGTGTCCTGTTCCCGGCTCGATGAAGGTGTCAGGTGTAAATCCGGGGCTTATCTCCAGTACACTGGGACCCTTCAGATTTGTTTCTAATTCAGCTCTTATTCACACATGCAAATCTCCAGCCCCGTTTATCTGATGCTTTGAATTCGAGCTAGTTAGTGTGTCGGGGAGAGAAGTTGAAGCTTTGATTTCAACTGATGCTTGATGTAATTGGCTCTCAGCAATTCAAGTAACCCAGCTTATAAAATGTTAATTTAGCTCTCTTTGCAGACCAAAGCTTTTCAGTTTATTCTTACCCAAGATACAATAGTTTGAAATATGCTATTTCAAGAAAGTAACCCACCTTTGCTGTAACAGGGAAAAGGACACTGATGCATCCAGACACCGAACTGAAGAAAAGCAGGCAAATCTAAAGATAAATATGAATTTTATTACGACGAATTAAAAGTACAAAGCCTTAGAAACATATTATGAACTTTTTTTAACAGAAGAAGGCAAACAAAAACAAATGCTTAAAGCTAAATGTGCCACAGATAATGTGATAAGTCAGGACCCTGTCTAAATTTTTGCTATGTTGAAGGTTACCTCAATGAAGCATGTAAATAATAATTTTTGAAAAAAGTGAAAAAGTGATTATTTATTCCACATCTTTCGCACCAAAGGAGGGTGACTATAGTTCAATCCTTTCTTCTTAAGAATCAGAACCCCAAAGGCAATCTAATGTAGCCTAAAGCAACGGATTCATAATTATATTAATAGCCATATGCTCCATTTCAGCTAAGCACCCCCCGGCAGTGTGGTAATCCTCCCTGATTCTGAAAGTTACATCGAAGTCTGCAGATATAAAAACTAATAGAAATTGAATCTGTAGCAGAATAGAAGAGATTGTAACGAAGTTGAAAGCACATCCTTTGGGCACAATCAGCAGAGGGGATATCTGTGGGGTATTGAAATGTAAATTAGCTGTAACACATGAAGCCCATTGTGCCATTCATTTGCTCCATGGAGTTCAGATACATGTGTTAGCTTCCACCGTTGCACTGTCCCATCCCCTCACGCAGGGTGCCTTGGTGAAGGGCTCGTGGCTGCAGTTTGGGTGCTGCGCAGGGGATATTCCCCGCTAAGAACAACGCTGGCCGTCAGCAGAGCCTTTGACCTCCCCTGCACCGTAACTGAGATCAGTTCCAGTCCAGGTGGTGTCCACGTCTTGCTGTGTCCTGTCCTAATAAACACAGCCACGCTGTGCCATGGGAAATGTGCTCCTGCCCTGCCTCGTGTCAGGGATGTCACAAGCACAGGGGATTTCCACTCCTTTGGTCTGTTCATTTTTATTCCTTTGGTCTTGTCAGGCTGCACGAGCATGTCCCCAGAGGAGAGATCTTCCCAGTGCCTCTTTCAAGTCCAACAGTTCCATTATTCCTTTTCTCCAGATTAAGATTCTTTTTTTTTTTTTTTTTTTAAGTTGCAACTAAAGAAGGGTAAATTTTGAGATGAGTTAAATGCCCGACTCACTGAACTCTGTGGAAGAATAAAGCCTTCAATCTGCTACTGCCTATCTTCTTCTGGAAAGCATTAATCCTCAAAACGACTGGGGAGATGGGAGTAAATAAAATCACTCTGCAAATTGTACAATCAGATGAAAAGGGGTTACACGCTCAAAGCTTTTCATTTCCAAAACTACCAAAACCCCCTTTGGATTCTTGTAGCAGAAGACCCTCTGGAAAAGTGCGTATTCTTTTCGGGTCTTTAAACATTCCAGATATTATCAAACTTGCTGCACATTTGCAGGTCAATTCTGCAGCATACAGATATTTCTCTGCTCATTCCAGTGGCCATTTGTGAATCTGAGACATTTGACAATCTTATACATTGCCAGTAAAAATACTGAATTATCGGCAAACTTGCAGTTTGTCTGCAAAACTGATGGGAGTGATGTGAGTGAGCGCAGGTACCCGAATGTTCTTTATCTTTGCACCCAGGAGTTGTCTCTTGATTTTCTCTATATTCCCAGACTTCCAACTGTCTGTACATGTGAAAGCTACAAAATTAAGGATTTACTTTCAGAAATTAGTGTGGAGGCTGTATTTCCTCAGTCTAGTCAGTGTTCAACAGAGAGGCAGGATTTCTAAAAAGGCCGGAGATGTTTTTGAAAAGACACAGGAATGTATTGAAGAAGTGTTTACAATAGTTTAGCTTCCAGTGATCACCGATAAATCACCTGGGACGAGTTTTCGCTCTCTGTTGCCTCGCACGGAGTGAAGAAAGCCGGGGCTGTTAAAAGCATCTCTTTCTCGTGCTGTAGCGTGGCCTCAGAGGGGCAGTGTGAGCATCCCGACGTTCCCTGGCGCTAGGGCATTTCTCCCGTCGTGGATCCTGGCACACAGATGCTTTTTACGAGGTTGATTTAAAAGCAAGTAGAAAAAGATTTTTCCTTCCCTTACATTTCTTGCTGTCTACAGGAGCTGACCATACCTTGAAGAATTCCATCCAAGAGCACTCCAAAGCCGCTGCACTTAGGGATGCCAAGCTGACTCCGGGAAGTAAAGATGCACAGCATAAATTAAAAAGTGAAAGCTCCATCTCCTACCAGTGAATGTGCAAATGCTCTTCTCTCCTGTGCGGTGTCAGGGACATGATTTCAGATAGAGTTGATGTAAATTAGATATTTAATAATCCAGCCAAACCTGCCCTTACTCCATATTTTGTGTTGATAGGTCAGTTCACAGATCAGGAGCTCTTATCTTTTTAGAAATTAATAGCACGATCCTTTTAAAAAGGTAAATTCTTATCACGTTCAGGTGGTTCTCTCATGGCTGTATCAGCCCTTCTGCCCTAAACTATGGAGTTAAATGTCATTGTATTTACAATGATGCTCCCTGCCCTGATCCCACCTTTGATGGAGCTCATGTTGTTGTCACACAGACTTTATGCCAAATGTTCCTCCAGTGATTATTATTTTAGATCAAAGGTTATTTTCCATTGGCTTTGTTTAAAAAAAAAAAAAAAAAAAAAAAAAAAAAAAAAAAAAAAGAGAGCAAGAGAGAGAAAAGCTTGTAGGGGAGTAATTTTTTGTTGTTGTTGGTTCCACCACAAAAGTAGCTGCAAAGCATCAGGAAGAGGAGATTCTACAAATCATAACACTTTATTTTTGTTCAACTGCACTTTTCAATGAGTCTAAAGACAAAGGCAGAGAGACAAATAGAAAAGAGATGTTTATTGGTGATTTTTGGTTGAGAGTTTTTTATTCTTTAATGAAGATGTGGTATGGCAAAATTAATTAATCAGTGGAAATGTTGGCAGGCATTCTTAAGAGCCCAGAAACTTGATATGGTTTGATTTTTTTAGACAGAATTCTTAAGTTTCTTTCAGGAACTTTCACCTCTTTCTTTGCTGGCCTTTTCTCTGTTCCACACTGACTTACTTTTTTTCTTTTAAATTGTCTGGTTGATTATCATAATTAGGTTAAACCTGTTTTAGCAGCTCTGTTGTCAGAACTGATGAAAGGACCACGGGCCGGTAGTATTTTCCAGTCAGCAGATCCAATCACAGATACTGCTCCCTGCAAAGCCTGTCCCCAGTGCTGGCTCCTGGGGATTACAGCTCGGGCAGGACTGGGAACAAGTCAGCAAGAACTTGCCTGTGAGAAAGCAGAGATACACAGCTGCCTGTTTAGACCTATCCTTTCATGTTATCTCTTTTTTGGTGTTTTGTACTTTAATGTTTGTTTGCACGTTAATGTTATAAGCAACCTCACACCAGCTCCCAGGTTTGTCCTGCCTGTCAGGCAGGCTGACCCAAGGTTTGGGAGCATCCAGAGTCACACTGGCCCTAAGCCTGCAGGGAAAGGAGTCAGGGGATGCAGGAAATGGATCCTGGGCTGCTGTTATCACAGAAAGAAGGGCACGGGAGAGCTGCTGCTATTGTGGTTGGGGCATGTGAAACCGTTTTTAATAAGAGTATCCCTCCCACATCCATTCAGCATCTGTGCCTCACTAAGTCCTAATGATGTGTAATAACAGTTTCAGCCAAGCACAAACAAGTGTTCTCTCCTCATAAAACACAAGCTCCATCTTCCCTGTATTTAGGAATTATATCCTATTATATCAAACGGGGAACAATCACCCTGCTTATCTGTAGTAAGAACATTTTCCATTTAAAGTATAAATCTTTTAGAAACCTAGGAGCAATTGAAAGCAGGATATCATTCAGACTTAGGTGTACAATGAATCAGAACCTGCATTGTGGTTCTGATTTGCAGAGCTGAATTGAAGGCACTGAGCTGTGTCTAGTTAGCGCTGATAAGACTGGTTCAGAAATGGTGCTGGATTAATGCAGCCTCCCTGGCACAGGCTCAGTGATTACAGCCAATGTGCAGCGGTGATATTAATATCAGCAGCTCCTCGGTGGGGATCAGGACACAGTGCTGATCAGACACCTTGGAGGGGATGGTTTTCTAAAGTGCATTTTCAGAATCTAATTTGAGACAAGATCAACCAAAAGAGAAATCAAATTTAAAAAAAAAAAAAAAAAAAAAAGCAGCACTGCAATAATATGTGAAAGGCAGAGAAGGAACTACAGAACCACAGAGTACAGCAAGCCTGCAGGAAAGGAAGATCACTTACCTCTAGCTGCTGAATGGCATTAAGGTGTCACAATGCCTGTGGCAAGCTGCAGAGAGCCAGGGAAAGGAGCAAGGAGCTTTGCCACCTTTTGATTCCTCCATTTGTTATATATCACCCAGTTACGTTAGTCCTGGCTTGCTTTGATTGGAATCAGAAGCTGCCTTGTGAATGGTGCAGATACATGTTTGGCTTTTCTGCACTCTTACAGCAGTATCTACATTCCTCAAGAAATCCTCTAATTCAGAGGAATCTTACTGTGACATCTAGACTTAGCAGCAAACACTTCACATCCTTTGAGGGTTTTTTACCTTCAGTATCTAAAATAAATCTAATTTTAAACACCTACATTTCTTTTCAGCCACAGTTTTGTTGTACAAAACCTCTGTATGTGGAAAGCAAGGGTCAGGCTGATTGCACCCACTTCACATCTGTTTGATTTACGGTGCTCTGCAGGGCCAAATAAAGGGTTAAATTATTGCAGCTCCATTGTGGAAGGGCAAGAGACACATGAACAAATATACCTGTGAAGAGAATCCAGCCAACTGAATTCCTGACCCCAACTCTACTACTTTCTAGATTTTTTACTTTTCTGTAAGTACAGCATCCTTCTTGTAGTCCATATCCTCTCTAATTTGGCATTCCACCAGGATTTATGCAGTGTACGTCGTAGTCCTTGCTTTTAAATTTCCTAGAACAGCAACACAGAAGCAGAAAATCAACTGAGACAGTAACATTGCTTGACGGGCTGCATTTTAAGCCCATTTTGTGTTGGAGTGTAGAATAAATGAAAAGTGAGAATAGCCTGAGAAAGTCCCAGTTATAAAAATATTAAATTTCCAAGCAATAACTTGAGCTATTCTTACTCCCTTTCCCCCATTCCTCCCCCTCCAGAAGCACCAGTCTTCCAGCTGCCCGATATTGTGTGAAAAGTCAGGGTCACGCTGATGTCACATCTTCGCTGTGTTCCTCAGCTTCTTTGCACGCTCCTCGAGGTTGCTAGGGTTTGGCATTTGGATGTTACCGATGTGCTAATTACAGAGGAATTCCAGGATCTCCGGCAGTCGGCTTTCTGACCGATTTCATTGTTGTAGCAGTGATCTGTAATCCTTGTAAGATTTACCTCCCCAAATCCACAGAAAGTCCATCTCTTTCTCACTCTGGATGGGATAACCTGAAATATTGCCTTCTAAAAGAAGTTACCAAGGGACAGTGGAAACCTCCCCAGCAGAAAATGGTGAAATCCTGAGAGCTGGGTTTTACATGAAATACTTTGGTGAGTCTGACATGCTGTACAGATCCAATGGGTGAGATCCAAACTGGTCCCGTGGCCATCTCCCAGAGTTTTAGAATGGAGTAAGAGCCTTTTACTGGCTTTGTTTCCATTCTCTCAGGTAGGCTGAGTTTTTGAAAACTCCATGGATGGATTTATGGATTATGCTGGAAGCTGCATTTGCCTGACTGAGATTTTAATCAAATGAGCTGCCTACAAGTGCAGTTGATACAATTGCTGCCTTTACTTTCCTTGGGTTCTCCATCTTCTCTGTGCCCTTGTGGAATGAACTGTGTGGAGAACTCCTTCGGCTCTCACACGCACTGAACTCAGCCCTGCACACCTCTCCTGGTTGTTCAGAGCTGGTTCTGACGATCCCCATGGGAATGACCGAGCTGGAGCTGGGTACTGTGACTGCCCACATGGCCAGGCTGCAGGAAACCTCACCAAAAGCAAGGCTCAGTACTTCTGAATCAACTGAAACCACAAGCAGTTTATTTCTAACTTCAGCACAGTGGCCAGCACAAATCCTTCCCCAGTTCACCCCTCAGTGGGGCCCTCAGGTTTGCTTCACTCTGCACTGCTGTCATAGTTCAAGAGCTTACGTGAAAAAAGCTTGCTATGATCACTCTAAAAAGCATGTTTGCTTAATTCAGTGATAACTTGCTTTTTGCTCAACAGCCAATTTTCACATTTTTTACTTGTTATAAAGGAAGGATTGTATAGAGCCCAGGAGGTTTCTGTAAAAGTGAGGGTTTTTTTAACAGGCTCTGAAAAGCCTTCCACGTGTGCTTCATTTAACTGGCAAGGGGCATCTCTTGGTTTCAGGGTGATTACCCCCATCAGAGCTGCTCCGCTGCATGTCAGGTGCACAAATCTAAAACATTTCCTTAACTTGTTTATTCAATATAGAAGAGACTGGAGGTTTTTCAATAAAGGTTTTTAAGAAAACTTCCACAGGCCATGTTCCAATCTTTGCAAAGCCCCTGTGAAATTCACCGTGCTCTATTCTCCACCATCTCTGAACAGCAGCTCCGGGATCAGGCTGCCAGCAGGAAACCTTGCTGTCCCCCAGACACCATTAGCAGCAGACTCTTCATGAAGGTACATGTCAGGAGATTAAATTTTCTTGGCAAGCAAGGTAGCCCAGGGTTAAAAACATCAGAACATCTGCATGCTGGTGTCCTTCAAGTTTTAGCATGCTATCTTCAGTATTATGCCCCAGATTAAAGAGTTTTATTTTACCATCAAAGTTCTGTAATGAGACTCTCTTGGAACAGGAAACATGATCTGTTCTGCTCACTGCTCTAGGGGCTTTCTTCATCTTTTCAGGAGCTTGAAAACTAATGTTCTTTGACAGTCACTTTTTGCTGACACCAGATATCCAGTAAATCAAAATAAAAATATAAATTTGATCTCTGGAAATCAAGATTAGTTTAATGTTTACTACTCTGATGCAAATTAGATTTCTCTTCCTGTCTACAGGGGGTCAGTTTAGAGGTAGTACAAAGGTTTGTGTTGACATCTGACTAACTGAAACAATATTTTGGCTAACAAGAGACTGTTTATTTAATGCCTCTCAGTTCATACATACAGCAAATCTTCTATGTATTATTAGCTTAATTTGCCTTCTGTTTCACATGTGAAACTGCAAGATTTATATTTTTATGACAAAGCTTTTCCCTGAAGTGAGAAAAATACAATGTATGCTGATGTAACTGATATGCCTTTTTCTAATTAATGACTCCGTAACTTAAATTTTCAGCGTAGCCAGAAGCAAAAATTTAAGACTGATACGTTACGTATATATTCTTTCTTTTTTTTTTTTTTTAATAAGCTTAAGTATCTCGATTGTGATCTGAAAAAGTGTCAAAAACTTCCACAAGCAGGCTGTGGAAAGCTTGGCAAGCTTTTGAACCTTTTCTCTGTACCTTCACATGCTATTCATCCACATTGTCTGCCTTCAGCTCTCCACATGCAGCCCCAGTGTCCAGCGGGCAGGAGGGTGGAATCACAGGCACCGAGCTGCTGGGGGGCATTCCCAGTGCCTGGAGTATCAGAACCACTCACAACACTCACAGCGTTTTCTAATTTTCATTTTTTAACATTTTATTTAGCTGGCAGACTCCTCTGAAGTGAAACTTACTGTATGTTCCGGCAGCGCATGGAGTAATTCAAGTACTCTACATGGAGTAATCCAACTACTCTACAAGTAATAATACAACAGGTCCCAAACATGGACCACTGTGCTATTGTAAGACAGCTCATATTTTAGAAAGACATTTTTTATACATTTGCAGTACAATTAAAATTATTAAAATCGCTGTAATAGCAGAATTCCTCAAGGGTAAGCAAGTAGAACAGGATTTGCTTTGTTAATGAGTGAAAAAAACCCCAAGTAACTTCAATCCAAAAGTAAAAACACACACACACACACACACACACACACACACACACACACACACACACACACAAAAAAAAAAAAAAAAAAAAAAAAAAAAAAAAAAAAAAAAAGAAAAGTAAAGGAAGAAAAAAATATTGTGTACTAAAAACTTCAGCAGCTTGTTGTGCTTTGAAAGTGTGCTTGGAAACACATTTGTTTAAAAGCAGGCATAGAAACATCCTGTCTGTGATACACAGAGGTATGAGTTTGTGCAGGGCATTTTGACATACTCCTGTTTCTGTGCTGGCACCAAAAAGACCATTTGCTGATCTTGATCTCGGACTATTTTAGAAAATGTGCAATTAAAAAGGGTGTGTGCTGGGGGAGGATTGCTAGAGAGGAATCACTCCTATTCAGGCTGCTAACCTACTTTTGAAAGGTGGAGAGATTTACTGCTGCACCATGGCCATCAGCTCATCAATAAAACTGGAAGAAAGGACTAAAAATCTTCAAAAATATAATTTGGTGGAGTTTCTTCCCTGCTACATGAACTGAGGAGGAACAATGCTTTGAGACTGAGTGTGCCGCCCGGTGAGTCCCGTGCTGGAGCAATACACGAGTTCCATCATGCCACGTCCCCAGGGAAGGCTGCAAACACCAGGGCAGGCAATGTTTGCTTTGGACCATCCACAGAAAATGTTTGTTTTTGCTGTGCCCCGTGCATGCAGCACAGTCTCGTGTCAGTGTCACTGTCCTTTCCTGCCAACGCTGCTGCGGAACAGAGCAGGACAGGCTCCTTGTGAGGAACCAATCCTGCCTTGGACAGATTGCACTTGCATTCTGGCCAGCAGGGCCTCTGTGCATCAGCCATGAGCATTTTCCAGCTCCTGGCTCTGCTCAGGAAAAGGGTAAAGTAAGAAGAATTTAGGAAAACTGAAAAATAAATACAGAAACTTCTGGTACCAATGAATCTATTGCTATAGGCAAATACTCCACCTAAAAACAGTCCCTGTCACTCCATATTTCATTCATCGAGTACAAGTTCTGTTGATAACGTTCTATACAGAACAATCTGATTAATGGACAGATTCCAATGCAGAGCAGCTACTGTTATTTTCTCTTACAGATTTTCAGTATCTTTTAACTTCTTATGTTTTCCTTTGACTGTAATTTAAGGACTATGAACTACAATAAATATGTAAAAAATTCTGCTTGTGCAGAAAAACAAAAATACAGAATCAGAGAGACACTGATTTTTTAATATTGCGTGTGTATGTTGGGATAAATGTTCCTGAAGTGCTCTAAAATGCAGCTTCCCAAGCATTGTTTTCTGTAAAGCCTCTGTTGTGGGGGGGCAATTTCGGGGATTATCACCTTTCCTTTTCCTGCTCTCCCCTAACTGGGACTTCCTTTGCTGTGGGCAGTGCAACTGCTCTGCTCTGCTCTACTTGTCGTGTCCCATTTGCTGCCACCCAAATCAAAAGCAGGGGGTTTGGCACATCTCTGAGACAGCTTCTTTTTTCAAAAACAACCTTCCAAGGGCATAACTCCACTCAGTGCCATTGCCGAGAACCAGGCTGCGTTTCTAAGCCCATTTGCTTTATGTGCTGCTTCCTGTTCTTTTCACATTCTCCTCTCTTTTGTCTTTTAAGCCTGAACTGTGGAGATTCTCAGGGCCAGATTAGAACTTTCCTTCCAGGTGAGATCAAAGAGGGCTTCTTAGAGGCCTGGTTGTCTCTTTTCCTGTTTAAAAAAAAAAAAAAAAAAATCAAACTTTCCAACATCTGCTGGGGCCAGCACAGATGTACACGCATTGTAGTATGGTAAAAGCAAATTTCTGAAGCCATTCTCAACACCTTTCACTGCCCTTGATATTTTATTTGAAAGGATCTAAATGCCAAATCTTAGTTTGTGGATCATGACAGAAGAATCAGTCAGGTAGGCTCTTGAATTCCTTATTTCCAGCTGCTGTGTTCCTGTTGAGATACTGAAGTATATGAGCAAACTGAGATCTGATTCATTATATCAGCACTGCAATGTAACTTCTAGAAAGTGTTCATTGATTATGGAAATTCCACTGTTAAATTCCAGGGATAGCTCAGGATCTCATAGTGTTATCCAGGAAAAAGCACTGGTTTATAACTGCTTTCCTGAAAGTGTTATCGTATCCACTTTCCATCATCTTATATTTCCAAATGTGAAGACTTTCAGTGTCAGGGTCAGCTCTTTTAGGAGTGCATGATGAATTTAGGACCTGCTCATGATCAGAACCTCCAGAAAAAATTCTCCTGTTTACTTTTCTCACCTTTTTCCACTGCCTTTTTCCTTCTCCCTTCTTTCATTTTCTCTCAGGATTTGTATGATTTATTTTGGATCCACATGGGATCATCTCCTCCTCAGCCACCGGCTCTGCCCCAGTGTCAAATGAATGTCACACACCAATGGGACTGAATTTGTGGGGTTTGGTCCAAACAGGAGGAACCAGAACCATGCAGCTGGTGCTGAAACAGGCTAGTGGCACTAAAACATTACAATTATGCCAGCTGTTAAAAGGAAGGGAAAATAAGGGCACAGCATGTGGAGATCGCTGCAGAGTCTGCAGATTGGTTTTGTAAAGGAAAAACAATCAGGGGATGACAAAACTCTGACCTCACTGTCACTGTAAGAACTTAGCAGGAGAGAAAGCATGGAGCCTGAGCCAAGATTAAGGAAACCTTCAGGAGAGAGACTGAAGGAGCAAAGAAAAAATGAAGTAAGAGATGGAATTTTGCCCTCACCTACACAGAGCTTTGAACAAGTATTTGATTATAGTGCAGAGGAAAATACAATTGAATGAAAGGATTTGAGAAGGTGGGCAAAGACACAGTGAGAACAGCAGGAGCTTAAGAAAACAGCAACGTCTGCAGTGGTTTGAGTTGAGGAGGGCAGAGGAGGTGGCTGCAGCACTGTTTTTGTTCCTTCCCTGTCATTACAGGTCATGTGTGTGCATGTAATGGCATTTCTCTCACAGCTTTTTCAAACCATCATCCTTGGCTGATAGCATTTTTGAGACCTCCACATAAGATCAACAACAAAACCAAGTTCTCGCTGGACTTCATAAAGTCTCAGGAATGACTCCTTTGGAAGGGTCAGAACTCCTGGGAAAAGACAGGATAGGAGTTTGCTTTAGGGTTTTTTTATTGTTACACTGTAGGAGTGCAGCAGCATAAAGTTTGGTGACTGAAGTTCTAGAGATGGAAAGAGTTCTTCCTCCTATGTTTGTTGTTCACCTGATAACTTTGTAATTTTTAACAGTGTTTGCTTGGATGTACACTTCCAGAGGGGCAAAGCACAGATAAGGCCAGGAAAACTTAGGGAAAATGTAAGGAAATTCTTCTTATCCTGGAGAAAATTGTTATAGCATCTGAAAGCCCCACAGAATGGTGCTAACTGGGGTGCAGTGAGTTAGTAAGAATATTCTCCAAACCCTCTTTGCTGTGCTGGAGGCTTTGGGGGGGTACCGGGCTCCAGCCCCATGGCAGACACTGTGCAGCAAGCCGTGGTGGCTGGGATGCACTCCGGATACTCCGGGGTTTTTCCACTGTGTTACCAAAATGTTTATGACAAAAATGCAAATTACAGCTGCAAGGCTTGCAAATGTACACGATGCTTTGAAGGGAAATGTACTGTGTGAATTCCTTGCTCCAATTTCTGCTCCCTCCTTTCCCCCTCAGGTACGGACTCCTGCAATTCTTCATTTGAGCCTTTAGCACATTGTACCTCAGACTGCATAAGAAAGTTACTTCAAAGTTTCCTTTCGTGCACTGAACTAGATTTGTTTGTTTGTTCTGCAGCCAAATGCAAAAGCTTCTCCAGCTGAGGCAAGTTTAACTGAGGCTCATCCTTCTGGACCTGCTGCTGTGACTCTGACATTGTGCCCTGCTGTTCATGGGGATAAGAGGTGAGGCACAGTATTGTTGTTATACACTGGGTTTGCTTGGCTCCTGACAGAAACTGGGAATGGCTTTATCAATACTGAGTGAATGAGTGCATCCTGCCAGTCTCCAATGGCCCAGGATCATGATGTGCATGGTGGGAGTATCCTCAGCGGCAGTGTGTGCCCCAGAGCTTCCCTGCAGACTGCCTGTGCTACCCACATAAATACACTCCTGGTAACGTGTCAGTGAGCAGGGCAGGAAACACCACTCTATAAATCCTGGGAGAGAATGTAGAAAAGCCAGTTTCACTTGTCTTCTGGATGATGCTGATGGGATACAGCTGAATTTTGTTCAGTTTCTGAATTGATCAGAATTCTTATGTGGATAAATGTGGTAAGAGTTACCCAGGGTGTATCTGAGAGCAAAACCTGGATTCATAATGTTTTAGACATACCTCCAAACCTTTTCCCCCAGTGCTAGTTTGTGGGATTGCTTTTCCCAGCTCTTCCAGCACATTAGGTCTCCACAGGGCTGGTTATCAGTGAGAGGATCCAGAGGAGACATCCCTGGGGAGCCTGAGATTCCTGAGTGGGTGATCACAGTGGTTAGAAAGAAACAACTCTTGTTACCTGGCTGTGCTGCTGGCACCTGAGCAGAACCATTCAGGCACAGAAAGACATCCCAGCACAGGTTCCCTGAGCCTGGGGTGCAGCCCTGGGACTTGTCACCTTGTCACCTCAGCTTCTGCAGCCAACAGCAAACACAGGAATTGTGCAGCCACTTCTACCCTTTCCCTCTGCTCTCTCAGGCCATGAGAGCAGGCACTCAGCTATGGCTGACTGGAAAGTGGCACTCGGCACAAGGCCAGCTGGAATAGGTTCTTGCTGTCCTGCAAAAGAAAAAAAGTGTTATGGCATCATCTCTTCTTAATAAAACGAAAATTTATATTTATGCAAAAAGCTGGATGTTACAGTCAGAATAAAAGAAATCTGTATGAAGCTGTAAGTGAAGGAAAGGCCTTATCAAAAGCAGCTCAGTATGAAAGGAACTGTAATTTCAGTTGCCATTGATACTCATTGCTAAACTGGTGATAAACTCATCTGTTGAGGAAATAAACGCCAATGTACTTTTGTAATTTAAATGAGAAGTTGTAATACAGAAAATATGCTTCCTGTTCAGATCCTTGAAGGTTTGCTTTGAAATGGGAGTCCCCTGTGATGTCTGTTTCATTTTCTTTTATTGTTAAAATGTTGTGTCACTGATGACATTTCTGCTGAATGCTGCCCAATTATAACATTGAACATCTGCACAGGGACATTATCTCCTCCCGGGGGGATTGTGGGAAACAAGCACATTGGTAAACACAAGAGTATCTGAACTTGTTTGTAGGAAATTTAGTCACTTTGCTGGCTGCCAAAGGTTGAGCTTTACTAACAAAACATTTTTGTCTTTTGTAGTTAGATCAAACATTAAGGGAAAGAAAGCTTTTATAGTAGAAATGAGGAAAAAACTTGTGGCTTGCACTGTACTTTTAAAAATAATTTTCATGGGTGAGTGGGAGTTTGGGGGGGAATTTGCTTTGATTTAAGGTATGTGTTCGTAATATCCTTGCAACATCATTTAGGGCAATTTTAAATTTATTCTTTCTGTGAAGTAAATGAAAATCTACTAAAACGCCCAGGATCACATACAATAGTATATAGATGTAAATGTCATATATTCAATCTAAAGTTAAACCATATTATCTTGGTGCCAAGGTTCTGGATTTTGAACAATTCGGTTGATGTTTTAATTCCAGTTATGGTTTTTGTGGTCAGACACTGAAATGATTATGCACAAAATTCCCATCCAAGTCGGTGGGAACCTCATGTGCGCAAGTTTTGCAGGCTCGGGGGCATAACCACACGCAGGCTATTTCCAGCAGAGCTTTCACCAGAACCCTTTAACCCAGACCTTTGCAAGGGAGGAAAGGAGGAAACAGGTGGAGCCTCTGTCTCCCCTGCTCAGGGTCCTTGGGGAAAAGCAGGGGAGAAGATGAGATGGCATTCATTCCTGCTTGGTCATTAAGTTGCCTTGATGAACTCACATCATACTTAGCTACAGTAAAAGCCAAGAATTAATGCCTCCATTCCTGTTTTTATTTTATATGTTGGATTAAACAATAGCTTGTTCTGATCCTGGCAGTGTTATAAATTTTGATTTATTCCATTTAATTTCTTTCAATGGCCACTGAAATGATCTGCAACAATCATCCAAAATGCTCCATTTAAAGTGTTACTGCGTTGTTTAGGACTGTTGCTGTGGAATGTTGTTCCTTAACTCTTCCCTGTTAACTTTTATGAGGGATATAGCCATTGGAAGGGGTGGGAGGGATTCTGTCACACAGGAAGTATTCTATGTTTTCTTAACGGATAAATATCAAATGTCTCCTTTGTTTTGATTTATCTCAACAATATATCTGTCTGCAGTTCCCCCTCCCTTCCCAGCCCAAAATGAATAGTCCTGCTGTTGAAATGAGAGAAAGTATGTTTCTACGTCTTGAAAATAGAACTAAAAATACCTGCTTGACCTGTGGGCTTTCAGACAGCTCGCAGTGGTGGTTAACACGAGCCTCCTGCAGAGATCAAAGCCTGGCCCCATCCTGCTTGCAACACCGCTGTCAGTACCTTGTTGTTAGGCAAAAAGTGAGAGACTGTTCCCCTCTGCTGTGGAAAAGCAATGTTTATTTGATCTTGGCCCTCTTCTGAATAATTTTGCTAAATCTAATTGCTCTTGATGTTTTACTCAGTACATCATGGGCTTTTTCAGAAGTAGCTCTTTATGCAGTGGGTGAAGCTTCAGAATACAGTAAGGACCACTTCAAATATCTCTCATCAAGGCAAAGAACTCTAGATAGATTACTGCAGATCAATCTGTATAAACCCTGCATAAACACCGAGACTCTTTTAAGTTAAAATGTACTTTACGAAACCCTTATGTTGTGAAAGGTGAAATACTCTGCAATTATTAAGAGTTATCATGTGAAAAGACCTAGAGAGGGCTGTTTAATTCACTGGTTCCTGTAAATTTATGATGAAACAAAACATATTATTAAATTCTTTCCAGGGATTTATTACCACGCATTAAGATTTTATGTTACCACAATGTGAGCTTGCTGCATGTCAAATGCCAGCCCTGATTCTAACGGGAATGGTGCTGTTCCTGCCATGTGTTGCTTGACTGGAATCAAGAAACTTGACTTTTACTGACAGTTGTGAAGGGCTTTGCAGTGGGCTGAGACCTTTGGTCACTGCTCACACTTCTGCTGCCATGCACGCGATTTAAAAACTTTGCAGCACATCCCTAAGAGGTTTTCCAGTGAACCTACGAATGGGAACAACAGCTGGCAGGTGTTTTTCAAGTAGAAATCTCTGAAAACTGAAATTGTGCTTCACTGCTGTGTTCATAGTGTGTGAACATCCCACAGCAGGTGATGAGCAGGGTGATGGGCAATGCCTCCCTTTCCTGTGAGACTGGAGCTTTTGGGAAATACAGGTCCTCTTCCAAAGTCCACAGCAGGTTTGATGGGTGACGTAACCTCTGTGTTTTCTGTCCTACCGTTATTGAAAATCTCTCCTTCCTGGCCTTTAAACACCATGCTGGTATCCAGGATGATGTTCCAGTGAATCTGTGTCTGGGAGCAGAGGGTGCTTTAGGCAGATTCAGACCACGCAGGGGGCAGATGGGCTCCCCTGGGCAGGAGGACACCAGCTGCCCAAGCACCATTCATTCCCTCCTTACCATTACTTGTGCTGCAACCAGAGGAGCTGCTAGGTTAGGTGGGTACAGAGGAGTTCACCTGGGGAGGAGTGATCAGGAGCGATCTCTGCAGCAGCAGGAGCAGTTCCCAGCCCCATCTGTTGGCAGCTCTAGGAGTAAAACCACCACAAAGCAAGGAAGGGCCTTTGGTCCCACCTCAAACCCTCACCCTCCTTGAGACAGAACTGGGCTCGTCCCTTGACTTTATTTTTGCTTCCCTGTAGCCTGAGATGGCAGCAGCCAAGGTACAGAGGGAGAGTGGGGCTGCTCTGAGGTCACCTCCTTTCACCCTTCACCTGCACAGAGCCATTTGAAACTCCCTTGGCCCTTGATGGGTTTGCTTCACTGTCCCAAACTCCACTTCTCACCCCCAGCTTTCATCTTGTCCCCGTGTTCTCTCCTTCCATGGAGCTGCCTCCTGTGGGCCCTTTCTGCAGCCCCCAGCTGGTGATTATCTGGCAAACATTCTCAGCTTTCCTACTCTCTTGAAGACAGTTCTAGTGTACCTGTGTGGCTTCACCAATAACAGGGTGGTTTTTATATCTGTGTGTGCTGTTACTGTGCCTGGAGAGAGGATTTCGTGTGGATGAAATCAGTTCTGGACCAGCACAGCTGCCTGGGCTCTGGCTGTGATCAGGGCTTGGAGCGCAAGCAGATCTTTTGCTGCTTTCTGACCCCTGGGGAAAAGAAAACTCTTCCCTGCACTGAGCCTGTCTATAAAATGAATAAAGGAATTCAGATCAATAAAAGAAAATAGCAGCAGATCTGGAGGAATTCCCTAGGGCCAGAGGCAGCATCTCACATCCTTGAACATGGATTTGCTTCTGTGCACTTCCAGTAGAGCTTTTCCACTGCTGCTGGAGGCTGGACCAGGTTCTTCCTCTCCACTGCTCTGTCTGGGCTTGGCCTCTCTACAGGACTGAGTTTTCTTCTGAGGTGGTGAAGTGATCCCTCCTTTACACTCTTCCAGCTTTCACCTTCCCACTTCATTTAATGGGAGATTTATAAAGACAGAGCTCCTCTAGTCATCACCCTTGGCATTATTTCAACATTAGATAGAATTTGTGATTAAAATCATGACTCTGACACATTAAACCAAAGTTCAGTGTGAGAAAAGCAGCTTTATTTTATAAGTGTTATGATGAGTTCCTTTATTTCTTGGTTTTTCAAAGCTCCTCCCCAAAAAAACTTTTTAGTTTAAAGACTTTAAATTCAAAACATTTATTAATAATGTAAAGGGCTGCCTGTCACTCAAAAGCTATAAAGAAACTCTAAAATCAAAGTGAAATAGTTTCTTCATCAAAGAAAAAAAATCCAGCTACAACTCTGGTACAAGCTTTGGTGGTTCTTCGCTGTGTTTTTCAGCCCACTTAATAAATCCATACCGGAGCCAGTCCTCAGCACACAAATTTGGAGTCTGTCTCAGCTGCTCACTGCTAACCTGGATGGTACAGAGAACTACATTTTCAATTTTCTGCATTGTGTTTCTAGTGACATTCATGACTTATATGTGGGTTTCAAGCAATCAATTATGCCCAGCTTTTTAAAAAAGTCCTCAATTTCTGCTGCTTTAAAATATGAGTTACCTGGAGAGAGACACCTTCACTCACTGAAGGCCTGCAGCTCTCATAGGGCTCTTTAAGACCCAACACCTGGCTGGGTCTGGAACTGGCGCCTTTGAGAAACTCCACGTGTGATCTCCAGGTCTGTATTTACCGGGCGGTTTCAGGACCCATGGGCAAGGTGAGCACCGATGGGCACAGGAGAGCTCAGCCCCCGAACACGAGCTGAGAGCCTCTGGGGGAGCTCCCCTGAGCCAGGATCGGAGTGCAAGAAAACAACGCGGAGGCAACCTCAGGAAAAAAAGTGCCTGACAAAATGTTTTCCCTCGGTGGAAACCAGCATCAAGTTACTTTTCACTACTATTTGTTTGCCTTGGGAAGAGGGGCTAGGGATTTTCACCTTGTCCTTAGGGCAGCAATTTGCTCACCTTACACTTTCTAGTACTGGAAACATTTGTTCAGATCACTGTGTTTTCATTTGATTTGTTCTCTGGTTTCTGTAGGGGTTGCTTTTGCGTAAAATCCAGCATAATTATTGACACAATGTTTTCTGCACTGTAGATTATATCAACCTGCCTGGGACATACAGTAGAAAATTGGGGGGGTTATATTGCCTCTCCCAGGCACTTACTGGGAATATTTTTGGATAAGCAACAAAAGAAACAAACAAAACCCCCCAAATTAACCAAACACCCAAACCTTGCAAACACATAGCATTTTACAATACTGCATATGTAGCCAGAATTTGAGATTTAGGGGTTTTTTTCCCAGAATATCCTTATTATAGAAGAGTTTAGGCCACATACTTACTCTGCTGAATAAACTGGGTAGTGGAGAGGAATCTCCTGGCAGCATTTCAGTCACAGTCACTTCCCTCTGAACTCAGGGAAATAAAATCCAAGGTTGTTATGCTTATAACCACATTTAAGAAAGTGCTAAAGATTTTGAAGTGGGTTTTTTAATATTTATTTATTTTTGTGCATTATGTCAGACATATCACTGGGAGCTTTTTATGCAATAAGTAAGTTAAAATGCTGGGACACTTTTCACATAATTCTGTTGTGAATTGTGACATAAAATACCTTTCAGAATGGCTGAAAACATCTATTCTTTAGGTCCAGCAACAGTTAAACTCCTAGCTGGCACTTTGTGGAGACATTTTTTAATTTGTGACTCTCTTTGTGACCTGCATGAAGAGTGGAAATCATCAGAATGAATTTCCAGCACCAGGCTTCCTGTTTACATTGTTCAGGGGTAGTTACGGCTTGTTAACATGGGCTTGCTGTTCATGGCTAATGATACAATTGAGTCATCTCTGTGCAGTTCTCAGCCATTTAAAACTGTCGTAAAATAACCCAAATAATGGGATGATCAAAGCAATGCAGCCGGCTCTGCATGAGAGTGTGACTGCAGCATTTGCAACCATTACTACGGAGTACTGTAAATATATTCAGAAGAGTACAAAAGAGATATTCAGGTTACAAAAACTACAGTTCAGACCGGGATAGGATCATAAAATAAATATTCAGCTGTGCTTGAGGTCCTTGAATATTCCCCTAAACGCCTTTGGGTGACTGCTGTGATGTGCCTGTGAACAGGTACCCAGCTCTCGTTTGAGAATGAGGATTCATTAAAGCACCTCAAATCAAGCATACCAGAAGGGAGATACAAAGAATGATTAGAAGCCTTCACTGGGTTTTGTTGTTTTGGTCTTTTTTCTCCTTCCAGTTGGCTGTTTAAGCAGGTGATTCGGGTTTCTTTGTGAGATCTATGATGCATATGCTTTGCTGGGTCTGGATGGTTTCAGAGTGTGCTTTATTTTCCACAAAAGCCTTTTAGTTGTCATTGCACAGGGTGTTGCATAAGTCAATGATAAATCAAACTAATATATTTTTAAAACTAAGCATTAGGAGGTTTTATAGTTTAAAAGAAATCACAAAAAGCAAAGGGACTGATTTTTTATCACCTCCCCTTTGAGACCCAGTTTATTTCATCACTGGTGTGAAGCATGTAGTACAAAACAAGATGACCTGTTTTCATCCCTGCTATAATTCCACTCGAGTAAAAAGCCTTATGCCAGGGGTGAATTTGTCCCTATGTAAAAAAGGGCTTCACTCCTCCCAGGAGGAGACTGAAACTGGGTTCTGTCTGTTTTCAAGTCCCTTTATCTCACATCAAGAGGAGCTGATTGAACACAAGGAATTCCTAATATGAGTCACTTGTCATTCAAGCTCTTCTGGTTGAGGATACAGCATTCCCAGCTCTGTTTGGCGCAGCCAAAATCACCTCGTTCAGCCAGCCCAGGCACTGAGTGTAAAGCTGGCAACTGACCCACATGGGCTCCATGTCCGTGTGTGACAAACACTGCTGAAGGGGTTGAGCTGGGAATAGAAATAAATCTTAATTACTGGGCTTCCTTCTAAATACATTTGGTATATTGGGATGGATCTTGCAAGTTTCGCTCAGGAAGAACTCCAAACTAGGCTGCAGCAGCACAGCAGCAGTAAAACAATGATAGCATGGCTTTTAGATTTTAGTGGGCATTTACATGGAGGGGCTTAGATTGGTGTGTACTCCAGAACAGTACTGACTGGATAGATCTCTCAACAAATAAATGACAGTTATTTTCTTGGCATCAAAGTGGTGGTACTAAAATTCTTCCTCACTAGCTTATGTATATATATATAAAAAACAATTTTATAGCTGTTTTACATTACAGGGGAGTTTGCTTCTCTAAATAAGTGCAGTTCTTGTAGCTTTCTCCAGATCTTATCACAAAAATTCTTTGAATGTAACCTCTAAGTAGACTTTCAGTTTAATTTCTAGCCATCAGTAGGGGAAATGTTCAGTAGAGGCAGAGAGTGCCTTTTCTAAAAATGATCATACAAGAGAAGCAAGAGACAGGAAATATGTTACATGATGAAAGTCATTTTCCTTGTCACTTTTCCATTGTTTTCATTTCTTGGTGTAGTGAGAACCCTTCTAAAACCCTCTGAAACAAGCTGCCACTGCTGTTGCCATAGTTAGACGCTGTCAGTGTCTGAAAGGGACCTTGCTTAAAGGTACTGGGTAAGAAGAACTACCAAAATGTTCAGTCCTGTAATTTATTTCAGGTTGAGTTCAGGAATTTAGAGGGAAAATAAGTTATCTGAATCAAGCTGGAGTGATAAACCCTGTAAGTTTGCAACAAATCTGAATACTTTCTGTGTTTTCCTTGAGAAGAGCATTGGGAAGTGCAGATGTGAGGGTCGTTATCTCAATGACACTGCAGAAGTCTGGGCAGTTACAAAAGCTTCCTCACAGAATCAAACTGTCCTGGGAGAATCTATTTGCTGTTGAGGAGTAACACCAAAGAAATGCTTTTCATTAGGGAGCTGTGTGATACAGAATCAGCCTAACAGGAGGACTGGGCCTTTGAAATGTAAACAAAGTGGCTCCTCAAGGTAACATCCTCTGCCTTTAATTGAATCTGCCTCGAGAACAGCTTTCCTTGGCAGAAGGAAACAAACTTTTGCTGGCACACTGCTGCGCCCCTCCAGCTTCCACCTGACCACGTTTGCTATCAGGGGAGCTTGTAAGAAAATCAGTACTTTCACCTTACGCTGCTGTGACAAGGTTTGAGCTGAGCTGAGAGGTGCCGAGGTGTGAGCAGGAGGCTCCGAACGGCAGCAGCTCTGCCTGAACACCGGTGCTGGCCTTTGCACCACCGCCTGCTCAGTGCCAGCTGAGCACATCCTGCACCTTGCAGTTCATGCACCAAGCCCACCTCCGGTGATTCTGACTTCACAGCCCATGCCTGTCCCTGCAGTTCAGCCCCGAGGTCATCCCAGTCAGGGAGCCATAGCAGGGCTGATGGGATCTTTCTGCTCTGTGACTGTCTGAGGCCTGACCATCAACAGGTATTCGACCCCTGATATAGGAATAGTTATTTATGGGGATTTTTGTGTACAATCACAGCTTTACAGATTTAAAATAACCAAGCCCAAGTACTTGTACAAAATTACTCTACAAGTTTCTGTCTGTACCCTATGACAAAGAAGTAGGGATGTTAAAGACAGGATGAATTCAATTCTTTTGGATCTGGAGACCAAAAGTTTCATTTCATTTCATCAGCTGAAGTTTTCTCTTTTGTGGGGATTTTTATTCAGTGTGCAGTAAATGCTCCAAGCTCCAAGCCTTGGTGAAGAATGTGTTTTGACTAATTTCAGTTTTATGGGTGTCAGTTAAGAATACCATGTGTCTCGATGTCAGAAGCTGTTTCTTTGTACTTTGTGGCCTCATGGTTCACAGCTTGTCAGAGCAGGGGTGGTTTTGTCTGTCTGAGCTATATCTAATGTTTATTGGAGATTTTACACCTGGACCATGAAAGCTCCCTAACAAGCTGATTTCAAGCACAACATCCTCAGATTTTCTGTTTAATTCTTAGTCTCCCGTGTAAGCAGCAGAAGGGCACATGCCAAACCTGACAATGAATTCAAAAACCTATCTAGAACTAAACCCAAATCCCATACATGTAATGGGAAGGGATTTTCCCAGCATTCTCTTTCTCTCACTGCCATGGTTTACATCCTATTATGGATGGGAATGTGATTTCCCTTTCCTTTAAGTATGCAAAGTCTTGCTAGCAATTTTCTACTTTTCAGTATCTTCGTACTAAACTCAAGAGCTTTCCTGAACAGACTGGGAAAACAGTTTGTGAAATACAGTTTTCAGTTGAAACCTAAACTGGGAGTGAAGCAGAATCCTTGCTGTGTATTTCTTACAGTTGTCTGCAAAGGGGCTCCCTTGGATCACTGCCAGCATTCTGGGGGCATCTCTCTTTGGCTGGGAATTTAAACAGGGAAAGCCCACAGAAAACAGAATGTTCTTAGAGGAAGGAAATAGAGAAAATGCCAGAACATTCACAGCACTCTGGGGAGCACTGCCCAGGAATCTCTGCCTCGCTGGAAAAGCAGGAGCAGACAGAGGCTGGACTCAGCTAAGAGCTGCTGGGGAGACTGAACCAAGGCAGGTCCTCAGCTTCTCTCCCTGAGCAGCTCCGAGTGACCTTGGGCTGAGCATCTGTGCTTCCTTCTCCTGCTTGCACTGACATTGGGTGCCCTGCCATGAGCAGGAGTGTGAGCAGGAGGACAGCCCAGGGTGGTTCTCACCACACACCTGAGCTCAGCACCCTCGGGCTGATCTCCAGCACCGCTATTTCCACAGCCAACAGAATCCCCCCAGAGCGGAGGCTCAGATGAAGCATTTTGGTGTGGTGTTCCTGGAAGGGCTCTGTGGAACCCCACTCCTGAACCAGAACACCTCCATGGTGTGCTCTGTGCGTGCAGTGGGGGAAGGGGGATGATCAAAGGAGATGATGATCAAGGATCTTATTTCTCTGCCTTATCTAGTTCTTGTTGCTCCATAAATAATGCAAATGTAAGTGCAGTCACAGGGATCCCAGTCATCCCTCAGCTATGAATATATTCTAATAGATTTAGTCAATTATAACAAAGATACAAAAATATCAGAAGTCTTGATTGCATTAGAGCTTCTACAACAATTAAACAGCTCCAATAAACCTAAATTCTTCTTTGAAAGGTTTATTGTATGAACAGTAAACTTTGTACCATTCTGGGACCTGAATTAAAACCATCCGTTGGGCAGTGGCATTTCTGGATAGGAATGGGAAGGTGGGCAGTTTGAAAAGAAAGAACAAAGTCCTGGTTCCAGTGGCTTTAATTTGTGAAAGACCTTGTTAGGGCCATAAAACTTTACCAGGTACTGTAGTTGCTGAGTTTAAGGAGGGAGGTCTGCTCTGGCCATTCATACCTAGAGGTTGTTTCAATTCCCAGCCTTGAGGTTTATAGGCTGTCGTGTATTGAGCTAGTCCTGGACTGTGAGTTTGTTGAATATTTTGAGAGTTTGAGGTTGCCTTTCCTTTCCACCTTAGATTTTTAGTAACTACTGGAACCTGAAGCAGTTCTATTCAATCCACAGCAGCATTTTGTATATTCTTTTGGAAGAGAGAAAAGGTTTTGTTTTCTTTTTCTACCATGTAATAATTGAAAAGAACAAAGCAGTCAGGAAGCCCAGCATTTTTTTTTCCCTCTTTTAAGCACCATCTCCTTCTAATAATATGCTTAATATCTCTAGCATTCATCAAAGGATTATTTAAAAGAAACAGAGCCTGTAGGTGTGATACTAATTACATATGTGAAGATGGATGTTATGCCAGTGCTGAGTGTCTGGATTACTGGTGATGAATGGGAGAGGTAAGGCAAAGCCAAGGCCACACCAGGAAAACTTCTCTTCTGCATCTCAGCTTGCTCTTTGGCAATTGCACTCCCAGAGTTCACAAACAGACATTTGTCACACTCTGAAGTGCACCTTTAGAGGCTCTGAACTGTGGACAGAGACCCTCATTTCAGCAGGCTTTGGACAAAGCCCAAAGGCACAATCCAGTTCAGAGACAGGCAGAACACTGAGTCAAATTTCATAAAAATATAACATTTGCACAGAAAAACAGCCTGACAGGTCTAGCTCCTCAGCAATTGACTTTTTTTTGATAAATTTCACTGTTAAATGTCTCAAAAAGAGCAAATTCTCCCAAGAGCAATGCCCACAGCTGTCAGTGGTCTGACCCAGTCCTGCCTGGTGAAGCAGGGCTGTGCCCTGGCTCCTCACAGCTCCAGGGATGAGGAGACCTTATCTTTGCAGTGTGAGTGCAAAATACAGTGAGTGCACTTAGCCAGGAGTTATCCTCTGCTTTCGCGAGTGCAAGAGCTCACAAGGTGCTTCTCATCCTGGGGAAAAAATCCAACAAACTTCTTGAGTTTTCCAGGAACTCTTAAAAGTTTTGAAGTCAGTTCACAGCCAGTTAGAGCAAATAGAAAGATAAATCTCAGAAAACTGATGAAAAATAAAAAGACAACTTTAGAGAAGTTTCATATGAAACCTTTGGAGTGCTTTCCTGAATTCATGCCTTCTGCAACTACTCTGGCTTCAGAGAATTTACAGAAAAAGTAAGCTTGAGCCATTGTTTAGTACATCTTGCAGTGGCATCTTAAGCTGCCCCTCTGGTTCCCTTATCACCTGTGTGTAAGGAATCTGAAATCTGACAGTCTGTATTTAAAGTATTATTAATAAGACTTTTAAATTACACTTGTGCTTGAATGAACTAAATGCTTCCACATGACAAATTGATATGAATGGTTTTAATAAACAGAAAATGAGAAGTAGGCTCATCTGTCCCTGGGGGCTTAGCTGGCTCCATTCACTCTCCTTATTAAGCCTTGTCTGTAGGGCCCTGTTGTTTGCATTGATTGATTACCTGACTCACCCATAAACTCGGGGCTCCCCTGTGCTGCCGTTTCACAGGGCAGGGGGATCCCAGGCTCAAAGCACCTCCAGTAATAGAACAGATTAACTGATACTCCATGGAACAAAACTTGCCCTGGCTACACAAAACTGTTTCTCAAGGGAGACTGGACAGAAGCAGATGACTCAGAGCTCTGACAGCTTAGACCGTATTTTGTCAGGATAAAACGCTTCCAGCTCATTCATTTGGCAAGAGATTAGAAGCTAAACAAAATTAACTCCACACTTCTTTTGTTTCCCTCTTAAAGAACTTCCAAACAACCCAAACACTGTAATATAATAGTAATAAAATCAAACTGAACCATAGAAACAAGAGCAAGTATTCCTCCTTCCTTTCCCCTGTTACATATAGATATCCCCCACTCTGTAATAGCAGCCTTTGTTTGGAATGAATGTTATAAAGTTTATGACCTGTGTCAGCAGACATTCATCATAAGAGTGAGGAAGGGATGTGTCTGTCCTCTGCTTTACCTGTGAGCATTTTATAAACATTTGTTCTAGAACTGAAAGAAAGGTTCTGCAGGAGTACCTGGGGCAAGTAGAAATGGGGAGGTGATAGTAACTATTATTTCACTGCTCTGACATGGTAAAGTAAAACTGAAATTAACTAACCAATCTGATGCTAAATCTGTATTTACTCCAATAACATAAACTATCATCTAATTGAATTTCAAGTTGAATTTTTAATAAACCCAAAGCCAAGGACAGTGAAAACATAAAAAGCAATTTCTAGAGTTGATAACTGAAGAAAATTAGGATTGCTGGAACACCTTCCCATTTATGTCATGAACTTTGAATGGCTGCTTTTAATATATTCTGTTTTACAGACAGAATTTAAGAGGGACTCTTTTCTGATGGTGGAATTCTCCGCTGTGCATCACTTTGGCATTAGTTGAAAAGCTTAAGGGCTGCCCAGGCCTCGTTCAGGCCCTTCCAGAGAGCTGGTGTGAATTTACAGTAGAGGAGTTATGCCTGAACTCCAGTAGGCAATTTTAGATAATGAATTGCATGACTGGGGTTCTGCAGTCACAGCAGGATGGATGCACATCTGTGTCACTGCAGCAGAGGATGAACTGTCCCACCCAGCTGAGCAAACCAGCGCTGATTACACTGGGGGAAGATACACCATAATGACCTCAGATATTGATCTGCATATTGATCAGATTAGTGACTGATGGTAACTGTGGAAACTCTTTTGATTCCTTAAATCTTATCCACAGAGTAGGGTAGAGACATGCTTTTCCTACAGGTAACCAGAGATAACCATCTATCCTTACCCAAGCACCACGCACCGATTCTTGTTTCTGAGAGACCTCCTCTGTGGCCTGGGAGGGGAGCTGCATGCCCTGCTTTTCTGGACCTGTCACCCTGGAGCTCTGCTGGCTCTGTGGGCTCCAAAGCTGCATTTGAACATGACCTCTCCAGCTACAAAATGCTGACTGTGTAAGTCAGCAAGAGTTCTGATGTTGACTTCCATGGCAGCAGATTTGGCCTTTTTTGTCTGAAAGGCATCCCAGTTCCTCAGACGGCTCCTGCTCGTGGGGCTCGCAGTGCTTGGTTCACGCTTCCCTCGGGTCTGCTCCTTTATTATGCTCGGACAAAGAAAACATCAAACGCTATGAAATCAGAGATTTGTTATTTTACACTTGTAACATTCTCATTATATATGGGAGCACTTAATGAAGCAAGAGGCAAAAAGCGAGAGTATCAGGCAGACTGAAAATAAGTAGCTTGAAATCATAATCATTGGGAGTGAGTGCTTTGATATTTGGGTGGTAGCTTGCCAGCCAGCGCAGTGGAATGTTACAATGGAAAAGATGACAACATCAAGATTGTTGTGACAGCGTCTGATTGTTATTTGTGTGTAATTGAATGAGTAACCTAATCTTCCATGCTAACACACGTCAAAGGAACGAGGAATCAGTATTGCCAAAGAAGGCAGTTTTATCATTTCCGGACTGTCCTTCTTACAGTACAATTTTTGTACAAACAGCCATTAATTCCGTGTATAAAGTACAGGTTCAGCACAGCTCGTTTGCCTGCTCTTCATGTCTTTTCTCCACTATCCATTAGTTTCATGTTCTTGATCTGTGGATCACCAGTAGTGGGAGGATGTCGTGTGACACGATTTATTACACCCATGAAGAGACGTAGATCAGTTAATTATTGGTGAGATAAATGAAACTGCGCTTTCAGAGCTATGTCTGTGCAAAGTAGTGGCCAGTTATTTTCAAAACATTGTCCTGCCCTTTTCAAATTATATTTACCAGTTTAAAGCTGCAAACCACTTTAATAAGCATGACATAATCAATCCCAGACTAGCAAGAACTTCAAGTATCTACAAGTAGTTCACCCTTACCAAAAGACCCCGTAGGCATTTCAGTTCCTGACACATGTGCACATAGGTATTTATTTATAAAACACACATGGCTGTACATATGTTATAGGCATCTACATTACAGTGTTTAGGTAAACAGTTAATCCAGTTAGCCTTTGTGCAGTTGATGTGTAAACAAATCTGCATCCAGGAGCAGGCTTTCCATGGACAAAGGCTGAGCAGTTCACTTGAGAGTTAAAAAAGAGCTGGAGAGGGGTGCCCGTGGGTTTGAAGGGCTGAGCAGTTCACTTGAGAGTTAAAAAAGGGCTGGAGAGGGGTGTCCATGAGTTTGAAGGGCTGTACAGTGTGTGCACACAGCCACGGGGAATCCAAACACGTGCAAACAGAGCACACGTGTGCAGGTGTCACACTCACTGCTCCGCATGCACACTTGCACCCTTTGCAGCCTGTTAGTGTGCCCCGCTGGGTGCTGAGGGTGAGCCTGGCACAGCCTGGCACAGCTCGGTACAGCTTGGTACAGCCTGATACAGCTCAGCACAGCCTCATAACAGCCCAGCACAGCCCGGCACAGCAGAGCAAGGCAGAGCAAGGCAGGGCCGGGCTCAGTGGGCACTGGGGAGACAGAGACCCCTCAGAGCCAGGCCGGCAGGTACACAGGGAGCCTGGCAGGAACAGCCTCCCTGTGCGTGCCAAAGGGAATTCTGACAGCGGACTGGCACACCCACCAGGAACAAAGCTGCAGCAGGCACTGTCAGCTGCCCCGGGCCATTGCAGGAGAATGAAAGATTGAAAGGTGTGCTGCTGGGATGATTCATATACCTGAGGCTTAGACCAGGTGCTCTGCAATTAACTGCATTAACCTGCAGCTGGAGAGAGTTCAGAGCGAAGGTTAGCTATTCTCAGTTCAATTGGTTTGAAATCTGTACTGGGGATTATGTTCAGTTATTTATATGGCTGGGGGTTTTTTGTTTGTTTTTTTGGCTTCTTTTTCTGTCTGGTTCTGCTAAGAGGATATAAAAAAAAAAAAAAAGGGCGTGCTGTCTGTATGTTGAGGTCTAATAATATTTAATGCAGAGTATACAGCAATTCTCCTTCTAAACTTGGAGGGAGGAACCACAAAATGACATTTAAAGTTAGGATGGCATTTAGTTGGAATATCCACTGACTTGGGTAGGTGGAGGGAGAGAGACGGCTTTGAAAAGCAGAATGCTTACAGGGATAACCCTTTTTCAGTTTTACAGAACATGGCAGGGCTTAAAAAATGTGCCTGCCTTAGCACATGGACAGACTACATGATCTCTTTTGAAATCTGCAAAGGATCTTTTTACCCGCTGGGTTTAATTTCAGAATCCAGTACAGTCATTAAAGAAAATAAAATTATGTTTGTTCTTTCATCTGGAGCACAGAACAGTATCAATTTTTCATTCCCTCCTCCTTTGCATTCCCACTTTCAAAAAAAAAAAAAAAGATGTATAGATGGAGGAATTCACCCTATAGCTCCCCTAAAATTTCTGGTCTCAACAGCTGCTTTGAATTGATTCTGTATACATGGTTGCCTAATGTGTGCAGCATGTACCAGTGTTGCTGTGCTCTTGAACGGGAGACTGCCAAACTCAAATCTTTGTGCAGTGATCTGGCAGTGAATCTAGAAAGCTCTGGCAGTATCTCCCCAAATGTGTGAGTTTTCTAATCACTCTCTCGGATTCATGGGCATTCCAACACTGCCGTGTCCAAGCACTTCCCGTTCACCTTCATCAAACAGAATATTCTTCATGTAAAGACAGGGAAAACACAAAGTGAGACAAGGGGCTGCAGGACACAGAGACATTTCCAGCACTAATATCTCATTATACTTTACCATGCTGTTGTCTGTGCATTCCCTATCTGATACAAGTATTTCAGACTGAGCAAGTCTTTCCTCTCACTGTTTTAATCACTTCCATATAATAATAATTTAAATAAGAAAAAAGACCTCTGAACATCTAAGAGTGCTCTAGATGTAACACTTCCTCCCCATATTTCATACTGGTGTAACTCCACAGTTCAGGAGAGTTTTCTCTGCTTTCCTCTGTCCCACACTGGCAGTTTGTGGGTTGGAGCCAGATGGATTCTCTGTCAAATGCTTTAACATTTCTATCAAACTCCTGCTCTGGTGTGGGAAGTACAGCCTGGCCATGTTCTGTATGAGGATAAAAGAAGAGATTGGATTTGGTGACATCGGCATGGGTTGTGGTTTAGGCTGTGAGTGAATGTGGGGCTCAAACAGCCAACAGCCCCTCTGGCCCCAAACTCAGCCAGAGCCATCTCCCTTGTCCTGCAGCCTGACATTGAGATTAGAGGTTCTGCCACCAGCTACAATTCGGTTTTAGTGTCATCAGGTGAGGGAAAGGCTGGGCTAGAAACAGACCAGCTGCTTTTATAAGTGACCTTTGTGCTGATTTTGAGACACTTGATGTGCATGCCTTCACTGCTGGCTCCGTCCCTCCTGTGCCTCTCGTGCACAGAGCATCTCTTTTTTGTGATCTGGAAATAATAAATAGTATTCCAAACAATGGCATTTCAATTTCTCACTTTTCATGCTTCCGTCAGAGAATGTGTGATTGCCATCACACTCTCAAAATTCAAATGCCAGATGGAGAATGTGCAAGGGCGACTTACAGCAATGACTAAACCCACATCATACATCCCTGCTACCTAAGGATGTCAAAAGGATCAGCAGGTCAG